>NC_142883.1:46331153-46638076 GCF_051225735.1 Oryctolagus cuniculus | reverse complement strand
GCAAAGGGAAGAGAGCGTTGCGGGTGGGGCTTGCACCAACACGGGCTGGCAGAGGGAGCAGTCCCTGGCCGCTGGGGCTGGCGGCGGAGCTTCCTGGGAAGACGCGGCCTGCAGCTGGGAGAGGGCTCTGCTAGGCGTCCTGGCCACATGGCATGCTTGGTCGTGGTCAAGGTCAAATCCAGCCTATGAAACCTCTGACATGTTCCCTTCTGATCTCCACTGGAAAGGGTTCAACCCAACTCAGCCATCCCCACTGCACCCCAGCACCCAGGGACCTCAGCCTGCAGCCACTGCCCGTGCCTGGGCCATGAGGATGGGTGTCTGAGGCCTGGAGGCCCCAGTGAGGCTCAGGTGGCTGGCTGCGGGTGCAGCGGGCAGGAAGGAGGAAGCCAGCTGCCCGAGCACGCTACTGCTGCGTAAGGAGCCATCCCCAGGGCAGGGCAGCAAGAGCCGTGGCTCAGGGGTCTGGGGCAGTTCAGCCAGATGCCTCGGGCTCTGGGTCTCTCGCCAGGCCGGGACCAGTGTGGGCAGCCACTTTTTTTTTCTTCAGTCCTGTGGGGCCCTGCAGTGCTAGCATGAACGTGAACCCATCAGCAACTCTGGTGAGCAGACTCCTGAGGGGATCCACCCCAACCAGACCTGCCGGGGCAGAGCCGGCTGTTTACCAAGACCCTCGCCAGTCCACGTGCACCTTGAATTGGAGAAGTTAGGGCCGCGCTGTGGAGCAGTGGGGGAGCTCCTGCTGGAGACACCCACATCCCGTGTGAGTGCCTCTCTCATTTATATATTTTTACTTTTTAAGTTTTTTTTTAAAAGATGTATTTTTTTTTTATTGAAAGTTATCAGGTTTGTTTTTTTTTTTTTTTAATTTTTTACAGGCAGAGTGGACAGTGAGAGAGAGAGACAGAGAGAGAAAGGTCTTCCTTTGCCGTTGGTTCACCCTCCAATGGCCGCCGCTGCAGCCGGCGCACCGCGCTGATCCGATGGCAGGAGCCAGGATCCAGGTGCTTTTCCTGGTCTCCCATGGGGTGCAGGGCCCAAGCACCTGGGCCATCCTCCACTGCACTCCCTGGCCACAGCAGAGAGCTGGCCTGGAAGAGGGGCAACCGGGACAGAATCCGGCGCCCCGACCGGGACTAGAACCCGGTGTGCCGGCGCCGCAAGGTGGAGGATTAGCCTATTGAGCCACGGCGCCGGCCTTAAAGATGTATTTATTTATTTGAAAGTCAGAGTTAGAGAGGAGGAGGGACAGAGAGAGAAAGAGAGAGAATCTTCCATCCGCTGGTTCGTCCTCCAAAGGGCCACAGAGGCCAGGGCTGGGCCAGGTCAAAGCCAGGAGTCAGGAGCTTCATCCAGGTCTCCCACATGGGTGCAGGGGCCCAAGCACTGGGGCCAGCCTCTGCTGCTTTTCCAGGTGCACTAGCAGGAAGCTGGATGGGAAGTGGAGCAGCCGGGACTTGAACTGGAGTTGTATGGGATGCTGGCTCACAGGTGGAGGCTTAACCTGCTGCACCATGAAGCTGGCTCCAAAGAGTAGATTTTCTCAGAAATGATTGTAGAAGATTCTGGTTCCTGAGCTCAGAATTGCCTTCCCGTGACACAATCATTTATTTTTTTGGTGTCAACTGGACCCTCTTCACACCACGCAATGAGCCTGGGCTTGGGGCTGGCAGTGTGGCTCAGTGGGTTAACACCCTGGCCTGAGGTGCCGGCATTCCATATGGGCACCGGTTCGAGTCCAGGCTGCTCCACTTCTGATCCAGCTCTCTGCTATGGCCTGGGAAAGCAGTAGAAGATGGTGCAAGTCCTTGGGCCCCTGCACCCGCATGGGAGACCCGGAAGAAGCTCCTGGCTCCTGGCTTTGGATTGGCGCAGTTCCAGCCACTGCGGCCAATTGGGGAGTGAACCAGTGGATGGAAGACCTCTCTCTCTCTCTCTCTCTCTCTCTCTCTCTCTCTCTCTCTCTTTCTTCCTCTCCTCTCTCTCTGTGTAACTCTTTCAAATAAATAAATCTTTAAAAAGAAAATGAGCCTGGGCCCTGGTGCAAACACTGACACTTTCTCCGGCCACTGCTGGGACAGACACAGTGCCTTTGGCAACACCCATGAAATCACCATGGGACAGGTGCTTGGCCTGGCAGTTAGTATGCCCGCGTCCCATATCAGAGTACCTGAGGGGAGTCCCACCTCTGCTCCCCACTCCAGCTTCCCCCGAATACAGACCCTGGGAGGCAGCTCAGCTCGCTGGGTTCCTGCCACTCCTGTGGGAGACCCAGGCTGAGTTCCCCACCCTCTGCTTTGGCCCCAGCCCCGGGCATTATGGGCACGTGGGGAGTGAACTAGCGGGTGGGAGCTCCGTCCATCTGTCTCTCTACCTCTCAAAAAAAAGTGGTTTTTTTTTGTTTGTTTTTTTGTTTGTTTGTTTTTAACTGTGGCAGGCTGTTAGCTTGCAAACAGCATAAAACCTCCTACTACTTCCTGTTCTTGACTTTGACTAAGGGACAGACCCACCATCTGACGCTCTGGTTTCTTTACACTTAAATGGGATCCCCAGAAGCTGCGTGATGTTCTACACTCAGGCTTGTTCCACTTTTCAAATTGCAGAGGAAATGCATGCATATAGCAGGCAAAATAGAAAACAGAGACACACACACGCACACACACAAAAGCTTAAAAACCACCCTGGCCTGAGCCCACCCTTCAGGCAGCAAGCCTTATTTCTTCGGGACGCATCCTTCCAGAATTTTCCTATTAATACATTTACATATGGGAGAACAAAATTAATAGGATAACAATACATATGAGATCTCTAACTGTTCTCCTAAAAATGTGGCTCTGGGCTCCTTCCCAAGTCAGTAGATGGACGCCCCCATGGCACTTGGCAATGCTGGCCGGCCATGCCACTAACAGACCATTCGATCCCCTTCTTGTGAACATGTAGTTGGTTTCCCGGCTTTTGGCTTTTCTAACCAACTCTGCAATGAATATCCTTGTGTGCACATTGTAGTGCAGCTTTCCAGGGCTTTGGGTACATTCTTGAGAGTGAAGTTACAAGCCAAGAAATAATTAAAACAATAAACACTTGCATTGCTTTTAACTCCTGCCAGCGACTGTTCCAAGCACTTTGCGAATACCAGTTGATGTCATCTTGACAGCAGCTCAGTGAGAAAGAGCTCTTGTCGTCTCCAGTTTACGGAGGGTTTCAGGGACTTGCCCAAGGCCACACCGCTGAGTGACAGTGCAGCTGGGACTGGAAGCCAGGCGTTCCAGCTCAGAGCCCTCGTACGCCTGTCCCACTGTAGATTACCACCTATCTTATACCTTTACTTATTTATCTGAGAGGCAGAGACACAGGTAGAGAGAGCGAGGGAGCCAGAAACACAGAGACACAGAGCTCTGATCTGCTGGGCCACTGACGCCCTCAGCTGTGTCATCCGGGGCCAAACCTGAAGTCAGGAGCCAGAAACCCAACCCCGGTCTCCTGTGAGGTGTTAGGAACCCAGCTACGGGAGCATCACCACTGCCTCCCCGGGTCCGCCTTACAGGAAGTGGGAGCCGCAGCCGCAGCCGGGGCGGGAACCCAGGCCCTCTGATGTGGGACACAGGCGTAGGAGTCCCTAAGCCTAGCACCCACCCCACTGCCTACCGCAGATGTCCTCTTTGCCTTTCCCGTGAGTCAAGGAGGAACCGGCACCCGGAGAACCGTGCCCCATGTGCAGCGAAAGGCGGCGACGGCTTCCTTGCAGGGGACCCAGGGCCCACCCCGCTCAAAGCTCAGCCCCTCGCCTTAGCCCAGGCCCTGGTGACAGCCCCTCCAGCCTGCGACCCCATCGCCACCTCGCCTGTATCCCTTCACCCTGGTTTTAGGTTTTAGGGTCTCTACCACATCGGAGGCACTGAACCTCAGAAAGTTCATAGGAAACAGAATTCAAAGAGAAGTTCATTTTGGTACCAAAAAACTGAGAAAAGCACGGGTGAGCTGTCCGTGACGCACGTTTCCTGGGCACGTTTTGAAGACCCCCTGCGGGAGGGGTCTCCGGTTCTGCTCCCTTTTGAAAGCAGGCAGGCAAGCACGCGCTTAAAGGAACTCTCGGAGCCCCCTTTGCTCTGTTACCAGCAGCTGGCTTGGCCACCCACGACCCCTGCGCTCTCCTGAGACAGACGCCCTGAGCCCTGATGGAAACCACAGACCCCGGGGGCGCGCGGAAGAGCCCCGGGGGCACCACGGCCGCACCTTCCTCCGGACTGGCCTGTTCTTAGCGCCATCAGCAGCTTTCTCCCAAACTCCTAGCAATGGTTTCGTGCTGGGGACAAGACGAGCGATTTTAATTTTTGCTAATGTGTATTTTCCAATTTTTTAAAAAATGAGCACATATCAGGCACGTGATAGAAACACTATGAGTGATATACTTCTCTCATCTTTTTCAACCTGAAAGCCAGAGAGAGAGAAGCACACATGAGACAGAGAGGTCTCTGGTCCAGGAGTTCCCTCCCCGCAGGGCTGGGCCAGGCGGCAGCGGCAGCAGGAGCCGGAGCCGGGGATTCCATCCAAGTCTCCGACCTGGGTGGCAAAGATTCAGCTACTGGAGCCACCACCAGCAACCTCCCAGGGTGTGGCATTAGCAGGAAGCTGGAATTCCAGAGCTGGGGCCCCTGCACCTGTATGGGAGACCTGGAAGAAGCTCCTGGCTCCTGATCGGCTCAGCTCCAGCTTTTGTGGCCATTTGGGGAGTGAACCAGCAGATGGAAGACCTCTCTCTCTCTCTCTCTCTCTCTCCCTCTCTCTCTCTCCCTCTACCTCTCTGTAACTGCTTTTCAAATAAATCTCTCTGTAATTCTTTCAAAGGAATAAAATAAACCTTTTAAAAATATTTATTTACTGGGCCCGGCGCCATGGCTCACTTGGCTAATCCTCCACCTGCGGCGCCAGCATCCTATATGGGCGCTGGGTTCTAGTTCTGGTTGTTCCTCTTCCAGTCCAGCTCTCTGCTGTGGCCTGGGAGTGCAGTGGAGGATGGCCCAGGTGCTTGGGCCCTGCACCCACATGGGAGACCAGGAGGAAGCACCTGGCTCCTGGCTTCGGACCGGCCCAGCGCCAGCCGTAGCGGCCATTGGGGAGTGAACCAATGGAAGGAAGACCTTTCTCTCTGTCTCTCTCTCTCTGTAACTCTACCTGTCAAATAAATAAATTTTTTTTTTATTTACCTACTTACTTTATTTGAAAAGCAAAGAGACAGAGATCTTCCATTCACTACTAGCCAGTACAGATCTGGGAGAAGCCAGGAGCCCATAACTCAATCTGAGTTTCCCGTATGGGTGGCAGGGACCCAAGCATTTGGACTATCACTGCTCTTCCCCAGGGTGTGCAGCAGCAGGAAGCTGGAGTCAGAAGTAAAGACAGGGGGCTGGTGCTGGGGCACAAGGGTTTACTTTGGCGACAACAGCATCCCACATGAGCACCGCTGCTCCTCTTCTGATCCGGCTCCCTGCTAATAATGTTCCTGGGAAAGCAGCGGAGGATGGCCCAGTGCTTGGGCCCCTGCACTCATGTGGGAGACCTGCAAGAAGCTCCTGGCTCCTGGCTTTGATCTGGCCCCGTCCCAGTCATTGTGGTCATTTGGGGAATGAACCAGCGGATAGAAGACTTCTCTCTCTCTCTCTCTCTCTCTCTCTCTCTCTCTCTCTCTTTCTCTCTCAACTCTGATTTTCAAATAGACAAGGCAGGCAACCAAAGTTGGTTAACACGAGAGCTCCCAGCTCTGCAATCAACAGGTTTAGCATTCTTCAGCGTTTCATCTCCCTAAGCCTCGCTGGTCACAGGCTCTTATTTGTGTTCCACAGAAAACATTTTGGAGAACAGCAATAAAAACAAAGCACTTGATAGTGATGGTATGCAATCCAATGATTGCAATCTGATTTTCAAAACAGGCATTGCTCACAATAGGAGGTGTTACCCAGTCACTAGGGTCTCCTTTCTTAAATTTCTGGAAGGATACCAAGCAGGCTACGATGACCCAAACTATTGTTAATTCACCTACTACCTTCTCTCTCGGGGACCAGCTAAATCTGCTATACCTAAAGCTTGGGGAAACAAGGATTATCAGTTTTCACACACCCGGCTGTCCCTACACACACACACACACACACACACACTACAGCTTTATTCTCATGTGCTTTAAATATTTTCGCAAAACCTTGGGACTGCTGATTAGCTGATTCCCACTTTATGGGAATTTATACTATAAAACCTATTGGGAACAAATAGCTCATTGTTATTCAAACAGCCAAATGAAACTTAATTCCTATTCAGAAGAGACTGGCTTTTTATCAGAATGACATGGCACTCCTGGAGCCTATTTGCTCCTGGTCTACCTCACAAGACCAACAGGTCCGGCAGGGAGGGAACAAGGGGCCTCCCTGCGGGTGCTGCTCAGGGAGCTCGCTCTGCCTCGCCCGGAGGGGCTGGCGGGAGCAGCCCACGCTACTTGCAAACATGGTGCTTGGCAAGCTGTGATTTTAAGCAGAAGGAAACCGAAAAAAAACAGCAGAGGCGGGAAGGTCGCTCTGCTCTGCTCCCACCCCCTTCTCCCTGAGCCAGCCACAGGAACGAGGATTCCGGGGGCACAGGAGCTCCTGGCTCCTGCGAGGCCCAGCTCCGGCTGTGGGGGCTTTTGGGGAATGAACCAGTGGATGGAAGATCTCTCTGTGTCACTGCCATTCAAATAAATAATAAACCTTTAAAAACAACCACCTAGGATGCTAGGATTCCTTTCTCGGCCCCTCCTTCCCTGAAACAGGTGGCTCACCCCGGGGGGTGCCCTCGCTGACCTCCGCCCTCCCTTCTCTCCTGTGAGCCCTCCCTTCTCTCCTGTGAGCGTCCTCCCCTCCACCTGTGGGGAGGAGCCCACTGGGGAGGCCAAGAAGAAACTGGGAAACACGGCCTTGCCACACACACCCCGCCCCCAGTACTACCACTGGACCCCACCCTGCTGCCCCCCATCACCTGCTGCGCCACCGCCCACAAAACACACCCTGTCCCAGGCTCTCTGCGCCTCCAGCTCCGAAGGCCCCCGCATCACCGTCAGGCTTACATGGAGTAGAGATACACGTATGTCTTGCTAGCATGTTTGTGTGCAGGGGTCTCAGCCGAGAACCTGGCGCAGGTGAAACATGTCCCTTCCTCTCCATGCAGCCTGGGAGGGCTCCCTGGAGATCACCCACACTTCTGAGACATTGGAGGGGAGGAGCCCCCGACTCGATGGAACCTCGGGCATGACGCCCACACGCACACCTCTGGCAGCTGGTCCCAGCAGTCCCTCTGTCTGTCGCCTGCAGGTTTTTCCTGCTCAGGGCCAGGGGCCAAGTGACACACGGGTTGGACTAAGGCGAGCACTTCTTCTGGAAGGTGGGAGAAGGGCAGTCTGGGAGGGGCAGGGGAAGGAAGGAGCCAACATTTTTGGGCAGCCCAACTTTAGGAACGCGTTCCCATCGAATCTGAAACAAACCCCCTAAAGCCTTCCTGCGCCTAGGTGTCCCGGGAACTCCCCCACCCCGCCACTCGCAGACTAATGAACGCAGGTACATCTTAAGGCGTCTCAAGAGAAGCAGTTGTGTTTCTCATTTTGCTTATATAAATATCAAAGAGACTTCTCTAGGCTTTATTTTTTTTTTTGATAATTTATTGTTAAATGAAGAAGTCACAAAGCAAAACAGAGTGGGACAGATGTCAAAGGTAAATTTAAAATATACTTTTTGTCAAATACTATCCAGTATGTCCCAAGGCCAGAAACAGGCAAAGAAACGCTAAGGCACTCATTCAAATGATGTCTTCCGGAGGCCTGCCATTGGACAGGAAGACGACTCTTCTCCGGAAACACAACTCATTCCTATTCCATGCAAGCCATAAGTTAAGAGACGGAACAAAAAGCTTTTTAATTAACACATAAACTGCGTCTTCCAGATACACTTAGGAATGTTTGTTTTTTGTTAAGTTTCAAAAAAAAAAAATCACTGCTTCCGCCTTGCACACAAACAGGAATCCACTCTCAACGGATGCCACAGGGCCCACACGGCGCGGCCACAGGGCCCACACGGCGCGGCCACAGGGCCCACACAGCGCGGCCACAGGGCCCACACAGCGCGGCCACAGGGCCCACACAGCAGCAGCAGCCACAGGGCCCACACGGCGTGGCCACAGGGCCTCAGCACGCACTTCCTGCCCTGCAGCTTGCAGCAAAGCAGGTTTGGGGGAAAAGAGGATTAGAAGGAGCCAGATGGGCTCCCGCCCGCGTGACTTCACAGGAGCGCTCCGGACACGCACAGCCGCCACTCGCCACTCGCCGCCCCTCACTTTATAATAAGGGAATGATTCACCTGAACTTGACACAATCGCTCCAACACCAAAACTAGCATCTCACCCCAAGGCCAAGCTCACCACTCTCCTGTGCCGGGCACCGGCCCCGAGGCTGCCAGGGGCTCCGCCGGGGCAGAGCGAGGCCTCCGGGATCCTCCCGACACGACCTGGAAGTTGCCTTGCCTACTTAACTGACCACATCATGAAATCGATAGGAAAACCCATTCTTGTCCTTCAGCGCTGTGTAATTCGCCCTCCTAATGCAGGGAGCACTTGCTGCTCTGAGGTGGCCCGGGGTCCCCAGTGCCTGCCTCGGGGTCCCTGCTGAGCCTCGCCCTGGCACACTCGCCACCCGGTGGGCTCTGTGCAAGGGGACGCAGCAGTCAACACCGCCATCCGCCCAGGACTCCAGGACAAGGCTCGCTCCAGGCCGCCAAAGACTTCCAAACGGGGCAGTTCCCATCCAACCTGCTGTCAGTGTTACCCAAGCGCCACTGTGGCTCCAGGCCACCCGGGAGAGCAGTCAGTTCCGCTGTAGGAAAGACGCAGGGCAGCCTCGGAACCGGGAGCCCGCGGGGCACGCAGCTTCCCAAGCCCCCTCCCCGTGTAGCCTGCGACATCACGGAGACGTATTCCAAGGAAACACGTACAGCCGTTCTTTCTGACAGCGGGGAGGAAAAGCCACCTGCTACTTGCTCTACTCAAATACGCAGGGATCTCCAGGACGTTGGAAGAAGCCGAGGCAGGGGCCAGGGGAGATGGGGCACTGCCCCCCCCCCACCTCCCGGCCCGGGCACCCCTGCCTCTGCAGCAGGCAGAGCTGACTTCACAGCTTCTCTGGGGCGTCCTGGGGCACACCCGACTCCACCACCATCACTTCCGCTACCCAGGGCCCGGAAGAAGCGGGCAGGTGTGGGAGTTGAACGCCGACTCCGACCCTGCCCTGAGTTCACCTCAGTTTTACCGGGTGCAGGGGCCGGTTCCTTTGCACTGGGACTGGACTGACATTGGCGTTGGCGGAATTCCTCGGCAACTGTGACACCCCGCTGACTTCCGAAGAGCAAGTCGCCACTCACTGAGGCGGACACTGACAGCCGCCGCCTCCGGGAGGCAGCCCGGCTTGGGCGCAGCCCCGGTTCCCTTCGTGGAGCCCCAGCAAAGTGTTTTTCCAAGCATTCTTTAAAAATGCTGTCTTCTCTATGATGAGACCTCTGCTGTATTTTGCCTCATGGAAAAAAAAAAAAAGGCGGGGGGGGGGGGTGTCTGGGAACTGCAGAGCACTTACCAGGAGTGTGGCAGGAGCCCGCGGCTCAGCTCACGCCGGGCAGAACCAACCTGGCGGAAGGAACCCGAGCGGAAGCCACTGCTCCCCGCTCGGCCACCCGCGGGCCTGACTTTCCCCAGATGGCCCCAAGCAGGGCGAGCGTTTGTTTCTTTTTATTTTTCTTTCTTTCTTTCTTTCTTTTTTCTTTTCTTTTCTTTCTTTCTTTTTTTTTTTTTTTTTTTTTTGAACTTTTTCTTGTTAAGGCATCTTATATCATGGTTTGGGTTTTGTCTTGGTTTTTTGATAACATGAAAAAGAATTAGAGAATTCCCAAAGTTTTGGTTAGCAGGAAATACAAATGGAAGTGAAATTAAAAAATGGCATGGAACGAGCCGCCCGCCCCACAAGCTGAACCCGCACAGGCGCGTGGGCACCGCGCTGGCACCACGCTGGCACCGCTCACGGGCAGAGACGTCTGCGAACCTGTTCTCAGGCCCCTCTTCAGCCCGGGGGAGGGGGCGCTCCCCTCCCCCTCCCGCCTCAAATGCTGGCATTTTCCTTTCCCTCAGTCGCCGTTATTTTTCTTATGAAACTGAGATCTGGGAGATGACCCAGGAAAGGCGCTGCTTCGAGAAGCCATCGGGAAACCGCGCCACAGCCCGAGCGCGGCAGCCGTGAGCGCCCGCAGCGGTTTCTTCCCTTCTCCCGCAGGCTGCGCGTGGAGGCACCGCACGGTCCGCGGCCCGCGAGTCAGCATTCATCCGAGAAGCAGTCGCTGCCCAGGAACTCCATGGCCTCGAGCTCCACGCTGGACAGAAACCGCCTCAGCTTCTTGCGGCAGTTGTAATCCAGGGTGGTGGTGTAGACGGTCTTGGGGTACTTGGGGTAGACGATGGTGGTGCTGAGGAAGCGCGCGGGCTTGTGGCGGGGCTCGAAGCGCACCTCCGCCTTGTAGCTGCGCCACGTGCAGTTGGGGACGCAGGTGACCGTCTGGCTGCAGGAGGCCACCGCCAGCCCCAGGGGCAGCTGCACGTCGTCGATGAAGTGCCGCTCCGAGTCGTACTTGACGGAGGACGTGTACCTGGGCAGGAGACACAAGGCAGCGTGAAGCCGCGCCCGGGGCTGGGGGACCCCTGACGCCCCAGGCAGGGTGCAAACGTTGAGCTGAGGCTGCTCCAGGGAGAAGCAGCCCAGGGTTTACGAAGCACAGGTGCAGTCGCCTGCGGGGACCTGACCTGGGATCCCCAAATCTGCAGACACCCAGGTCCCACGGTAGAGTCTGGGCAGCCCTCCCACCACTTTGTACCATCTCCAGGTAATGCGGAGCCCCTGATAGGACGCATGCGCAGTAAACGCTACGAAAGCCATGGTCACACGTCCTTGCCGAGGGAATAACGAATGGCAAGAGGAAGTCTGGGTTGCATCGGCAGTGTGCAGTCCGCAGAGGCGGGGCCGGCCAGGTGCCGTCCAGTGCAAGTGCCTGGCTTCCAGGACCTCACTGAGCTCCCCAGCAACCCCAGGAGAGGACGTCACAGGCCACATTGGAGCCGGAACAAGCAGGGGCGTGGGACTCCGCCAGCGCTCCGTGTCTCTCACTGGATTCTGCTCTGAGACCGTAGTCTAGCTTCTTCACTAAGGTTTCCCGGCCTTATTTCCTCTTTGAGCAAAGGGCACTCAGGAACAAACGGGCAGAGTCAACACAAAGCAAGGGTGCTGGGCCCACGCTCCTCAGAGGGACTTCAAGAAACCCACCAAGGGGTCGGCGGGTGGCACCGCGGCTTCAATCCAGCTCCCAACTAACGCCCCTGGGAAAAAGCAGCAACAGATCCCCAAGCGCCTGGGCCCCTGCACCCACACCGGGAGACCAGGATGGAGTTCCCGGTGCATGGTTTTGACCTGGCCGAGCCCCAGCTGCTGTCATTTGGAGAGTAATGCAGCAGATGAAAGTGCTCTCTCTCTCTGTTACTCTGCCTTTCAAATAAGTAAGTAGATCTTTTTTTAAAAAGTTATATATTAATTTTATTTGAGAGGCAGAATGCCTGTTGCATGAGTAAATACATCTTTAATTTTTTAAGGATTTATTTATTTTTATTTGAAAGCGTTACAGAGAGCGGAGGGGAGAAGCAGACAGAGAGGTCTTCCATCTGCTGGTTCACTCCTCAAATGGCCAAAAGGCCGCAACAGCCTGAGCTGGGCTGATTCGAAGCCAGGAGCCCAGAGCTTCTTCCAGGTCTCCCACATGGGTGCAGGGGCCCAAGGACTTGGGCCATCTTCCGCTATTTTCCCAGGCACTCCAGCAGGGAGCTGGATCAGAAGTGGAGCAGCTGGGACTGGAACCAATGCCCATATGGGATGCCGGCATCACAGGCAGCACTGGCCCCAGTAAATAAATCTTAATAACAACAAACAGAAGCTTACGGATGGGCAGAGTGGACAGTGAGAGAGAGAGACAGAGAGAAAGGTCTTCCTTTGCTGTTGGTTCACCCTCCAATGGCCGCCGCGGCCGGCGCACTGCGCTGATCCAATGGCAGGAGCCAGGTGCTTATCCTGGTCTCCCATGGGGTGCAGGGCCCAAGCACTTGGGCCATCCTCCACTGCACTCCCTGGCCACAGCAGAGAGCTGGCCTGGAAGAGGGGCAACCGGGACTAGAACCTGGTGTGCTGGCGCCACAGGTGGAGGCCAGCCGGATGGAAGATTGATCTCTCTCTCTCTCTCCCTCTCTCTATGTAATTCTTAACTTTTAAATCAATCGATTTTTGAGAAAAGCAGCTCATGTCAAAGCCTATTATGAAGAAACTATACGGATTTCAAAATCGCTTTCACAAAGTAATCTTTTAATTCCACTTTCCACAAACTTTTTGAAGTCCCTGAGTACAATGAGGTGGCCTCTATTGCTCTGTAGGGAGCCTCCTTAACGAGAGGATGAAGGAACACGAAAAATAAAATTGCGGATGCTGGGCCAGGTGGATCCTGGTTGCTCTGCTCCCCACTTCCTGCTGAGGTGCCCAAGAAGCAGCAGGTGACGGCCCGGGTCCTTGCGCCCCTGCCACCCATATGTTCCTGGCGTCCACCTGGCTCAGCCTTGGCTGTTGCAGGCATTTGGAGAATGAACTGCTGGGTGGAAGATCTTTTTTTTATTTATTTATATATTTATTTATCTGTTTGAAACGCAGAGTTACAGAGGCAGAGAGAGAGAGAGAGAGAGAGGGAGAGAGAGAGATTGATTTTCCATCTGTTGGTTCACTCCCTAAATGGCAGAAATGGCCAGAGCTGTGCTGCTATGAAGCCAGGAGCCGCTCCAGGTCTCCCACACAGGTGCAGGGGCCCAAGCACTTGGGCCATCCTCCACTGCACTCCCAGGCCACAGCAGAGAGCTGGCCTGGAAGAGGGGCAACTGGGACTAGAACCCAGCGCTGCTCCACTTCTGATCCAGCTCTCTGCTGTGTCCTGGGAGGGCAGTGGAGGATGGCCCAAGTGCTTGGGCCCCTGCACCCACATAGGAGACCAGGAGAAGCTCCTGGCTTTGAATCGGCACAGTGCCGGCCGTAGCAGCCATTTGGGGAGTGAACCAACAGGAGGAAGACCTTTCTCTCTGTCTCTCTGTCTATAACTCTACCTGTCCAAAAAAAAAAAAAATGGATTAGCAGGGACTCGAACCAGCGCCCATATGGAATGCTAATGCTGCAGGCAGCAGCTTTACCCACTCAGGCTGTGGCTTTACCTGCTATGCCACAGTGCCGGCCCCTGGAAGATCTTTCTCTCTCTTTCACTCTGCCTTTCAGATAAACAAGTAAATCTTCAAAAAACTCAGGAATGCTGGTTGTGAAAGCTTCACTGGTTGGGAGTCTCTCCAAACACAGGCACTAGCGGATCAATGAAACCCAAGGACAACCTGGATTTCCGGAAGAGACCATCCCCGCCCCCCTGTCACTTTATCAGCATTTTTTTGAAGTCCTTCCTTGGTAGTTTGGGAGCTCATGTGTTCATGGATGCAAAGCCTGAATGCACTCTGCTGCATATTATACAAATACAGGTGCGCACCCCAGACACGCAGCCGACAGCACTGCCGGCCGCCCGTGCCGGCGAGTCAGGCCCGGTGCAAAGGCACGCTCTCCGGGCGCTGGCTGCACAAGACACGAGCTGCCCGGGCGGAAGGGCTGAGCCGCTCACCTGCACGCCCACAAACCTCTCCGGCCGCCTCAGAGGGCCCTTTGTGCTCCCACAGCCACACCAGCTTCCAGAAGCCAACCCCCCAGAGCCCTCGGTGCCCCTGTACTCCTGGCTGAGTTCCCTCTCGGGGGCAGACCCAGGGAGCCTGGTGAGGATGTGACAAGGGACAAGGGTGTGGCGCCTCCAGGGCTGCTAAGGGCTTCTGGCCAGAGGAATGAACAGTGCAAGATCCCACACACCTGGGGGCCTCGTGGCTGCAGCGCGGATACCATGCGACTTCCTTCTTCACTGGGAGGCAGGAAAACACAGCTAACAACGCCCCCCCCCCCCCCCCCCCCGCCAAGTATCAGTCTGCTTTTCCTTTCCCATGGACTGCGCCTCCAACAGCACGAAACTTCAAAAATGAAATAAAATCAGGCCTGGAATATTTACCTCACTTCCTTCGGGGGTAAGGGGTCAAACTCCACTCCTTCGCCAAAGGACAGTGGGCACAGTCTTGGCGGGCAGCCGGCGGCCAGGGCACTGGGGACGGATGCTGGAGCCTTCCAGGACAAGGAGAAGGCAGTTAGAGCCGGCCCAGAGCCAGGGGATGCACCCCCCCCACACACACACACATTCCCGTGCCCCCCATCCCCATGCCAAGGTCACAGTCCTGAGCCTCCAGCTGTGGGGATCAAGGGCTGAGCCACACCTGGGAAGAGCACTGGACAGGGAGCCAGGAGGTCTGGGTTCAAATCCCCGTCCTTGCCCCCTGCACTGTCAGAGGACACTGAGCCATGTTCAGGCCAGGGGCAGCCTGCAAAGCAGACCTGACCCGCAGAGCCCCCAACCACGCTCTCTCTGGGACACTCTGGAGAAGGCTCTGACAAAAATCACCACTGGGAGTTTTTCTCAGCTAAGGATTTGGTGCAACTTCCTGCGTTTCTGGGGCTGTGGGATCAGCACCCATCCCACAGCAGGAAGCCGGCAAGCGCAAGTTCATGGGTGAGGTGAACCCCAGGATGTTCTCCACTTTGCCCTTGGTTCTCCAGCCTGCACAAGCATCAGGGGCCCTGCTTCACGGTGACAGTGCCAGCCCCGATGTGACGGCCGGTCCCACCCGGCTACTGGGGTCAGAGCTTCTGCATTAAGTGCAAAGTCAGCAGCCCCTGCGCGCCCTCCTTGCGTAAGCACCTGTCATTCTCTGATCTGAGAAGGAAAAACACCTGGGCCCAGGTGTGGTGGCGGCAGCCCCTCCTCAACACCTTGCAGGCGGCCTGAGAGACCCCCTGCATGACAGGCCACGAGCAGGGGCAAACAGGGGCACAGGGGGCAATGCAAAAGCCCACAGAGACTTGGACAGGACCGGGCAGAGGGTCCTGAGCACTCGGCTTCCGGGTCTGGGTGGGGAGTGTCCTAAGTCCAGGCAGAGGTCACGGTCGAGGCGAGAATCAGCTTCTGGAAACAGCCTCTGACTGGGACAGTTGGGCCATGCTCTGGCCGCAGCCCCACACCCGGACAGCAGGGGGCACCTCCCAGGCAGCTCCCCGACACACACCCCACATCCTTCTCCCAGGTATCCACACCAGCACCGGGTTCTCTGCCCTTCTCTCCCCTTCCTGCCCATCAACAGACGCTCCCCGTGCACCCACCCTGCCCCAGGTGCACCTCGGGGAGGGGGTGGGGCAGCCGAGGTTATAACCCCCCAGCCCCAAGCACAAAGCGCCCCTGGCACGGCTCTGGGGAACATCGGGGAAGGTTTCCCAGAGGAGGTGACCCGGGCTGGGCACTGAAGGGCCAGCAAGACCTTGCTGGAAGAGGTAATAGACCTTGTGAATGTCAGGGGGGAGGGGAGGGGAGGGGAGGGGAGGGGAGGGGAGCAGGCCAGCCTGCAGCAAGGCTGCAAACCCCGGAGGCTCCCCTGGAGGCAGGGGCAGTGCAGGTCCTTAAGGGGCCACCACGACTTCAGCCCCGGGGCAGAGGGCAGTAAACTGTGGTGGAGATTTTTTCGTTGAGTAAAAAAAAAAGTAAAGTAAAGTAAAAGGCTTAATACTGAAAAGGCCTCAGCCACCTGCGACACACGGGACACTCGGGCGCTCTCGGGACAGGGGCCGCCGCCAGGAAGTCAAGGCTAGGGAGTGACCGAAAGCAGGGCGCGCTTGCTCTCAGAATCGGGGAGCCCGGGGCACAGCGGAGTGGGCTCACGGGCCTCGGAAGGCAGGCTGGGGTCCCGTGCCAGGTCCCGGGGGCCCCGCCCGCCCGCCCGACCCGGGAGCGAACGTGGCTGAGCCGCAGCCTGGCGGCCACCGGGGGCGGCCACCCGAGGGAGGGGACAGCGGCGCGCCTCTCCCGGCCCCCGCGCGCCTCCCAGGCGACGACAACTTTCCAGCCTCCGACTCCAGCTGGCCAGTATCGCGCTGCTCCCGCCCGGGCTCCCGGCGACAGCCACGCCGACGGCGCGTCCCAGGCAGGGCGACACGGCCTGCCGGGGTGGGGTGGGGGGACGGGCGCGCTGGGGAGGGAAGGAGTCAGATCTGGGCCACTCACCGGGGCCGCGGGGGTCGCCGCCGCGTCGGGCTCCAGCGCCCCCGGAGCCGGCGCGCGCTCCCCGCCGCCGCCGCCCGCGCCGCCGCCCGCAGACGCCGCGAGCCCCCAGTGGCTGGGGCTGGGGCTGGGGGGCAGCCCCGAGTCCGGGCTGTCCAGGACGCCGTCGCCCTTCTTCTTGGCGTCCACGAGCTCGGGCACATCCTGCAGGCTCAGCCGGCCCACCATGGCTGGGCGCGGGGTCGCGGGCGAGCGAGGGCCGCGAGGGGCGCAGACGCGGGCCGGGGCCGCTGCCCGCCCGGCCGCCCTCCCTGCCCGGCCGCCCGCGCGCGCCGTCCGGGTCTCGCCGGCGGCCGCGCTCCGGGGCCCGCCCTCCGCCCCGCCCCGGCCCGCCGCGCCCGGGCCGGCCCAGCCCTCACAGGCCCCGCCGCGAGGACCGGCGCCAGGGGCCGCTGCGCTCCCGCCGTGCGCCGCCCGCGCCGAGCTCCGCCGGGCCGCCGAGCCCGCCCCCGGCTGCTGCCCACCGGCGCTGCAGGGGGCGCCGGGCGGGCGGGAGAGGCACCCCCAGCGCCGTCGACCCCCACCAGGCTACAGGTGGGCGCGGGTACCTTCCCCCACCCACTCGCCCACCCCCGCGCCAAAGCCCTGTGCCCGCGGGCTGGGAGGCGCTCGCCCCGGGCTCTCCAGAACTGGCGGTCGGGGGCAGCCGGCGGAGAGCCGGCCACAGCGAGCTCACAACTGGAAATTATTAATAGTTAATGTGCGTCGGATGGCTCCGGCCACTGCCGACGCTCACGGCGGCCCGGAGGAAAGAGGGCCCACCGCGGGGCTCCCGGGGGCCCTGGTTTCGGTGGGGGCCCACTCGGCAGGGGAGACGGTGACGTGGATGAGCTCAGCCGGCTGCCCGGGCGCCGCCTCGGGGGCCAGGGCCCCGCAGTGGGGGGAGGCAGCTTCCCCGCCGCCGCCACGGGAGCTGTGGGCTGCGCGCCCCCGGGGAACCCCGCACTGAGCAGACCCAGACGTCTGCCCTGGCCTCTGGCTTCGCAGAGAAGCCCCGTTGCGGGCAGGACCTGGTTTCAGGGGGTCTGGACTGACCCCAGAGCCAGCACCTTTCCCGGGATCCGCCTGACCCGCATGCACAGGGGGCACCCCTCAGCCCTAGGGGTTCTGGTGGAGTTCAACCAAGAGCCTGGAGATTGGGGCCTACGGTGTGGCGTAGCAGGTAAAGCTGCCGCCTGCAGTGCTGGCATCCTATATGAGTCCCAGTGGCTCCACTTCTGAGCCAGCTTTTTGCAATGGTGTGGGCCCCTGTACCCACGTGGGGGACCCGGAAGAAGCTCCTGGCTCCGGGCTTCGGATCAGCCCAGCTCCAGCAGTGGCAGCTATTTGGGGGAGTGAACCACCAGATGGATGATCTTTCTGTTTCTCCCTTTCTGTCTGTAACTGTCTCCATTTTGACCTGTGTCACCTGGGAGACCATTGGTTTCCCTGCACAGACGGGGGTCTGCTGAGCCCAGTGGACAGCAGATGTCACAGGCAGCTGGCAAGGAGGCAGATGATCAGCCCCTGGGCGAGGTCCACCCTGGAGGCCCCCTGCCTGGGAGCCAGGGGCTGATTCTTCCAACCCTCCCCAAATGCACAAAAAAGAGCCTTCCCGAGTCCCCAGAAAATAAAGGCCGGAAGGGATTTTTGCAAGGAGGCCTCACATCAGCAACTTGCGCTCCTGGCTCCACTCAGAGAGTCAGGTGGACCAGAACTTGCGGGCCGGGAAGAGCCCTCGCTGTGGTCAACCCTAGGGAACCAGCTGCTCTGAGCTGCCACCCCTGAGGGGCGGCCTCTAGGATCCCACAGTGCACAGCCTGTGGCGGCTGCCTGGGAAGGAAGGAGGGTGGGAGCCCTTGGGGCAGCCACTGTGCTCCACGTGGTGACCTTGGGCTGAGTGTGTCCTTCCCTCAGCCCCAGGCCTCCAGGGCACTCCTCTTGCAGCCCTAATTCAAAGCAGAACGTGCAGTGCATGCAGGCTGGGGGCGGCTGTGGTTTGCAGCTTCCTACTGCTGGGAACTCCTCGTGCTCGCTGGAGACATAAAAGGCGTTGTTTTGCAGTCTTGGGTCTTTACTGCAAGTGAGCTGGGGTTTGGGGAGAACTGAGGATGAGAGGGGAAGGCTCACCCACCACTTGCCAAGCTCCCACCTGGAACCTGGCTGCTGCTGGCCCCGCGCGATTGCAAGACCCCCAACCCCAGATGGAGAGTTCCAGAGATCTGAGAAGGCGTCTGTCTTGTGCCCTGTGCACAGGAACAAATCTGCTCACACAGAGGCCTCTGACCCATTTGCTTTGCTTTTTTCCAATCCCACTGTCCCAGCCTCAATAAGGCCCAGCTGTGCAATGCTCTCCCGGCCCCCCGGCCCCCGCTAGGGCCTCTCACTGGTCACCAGCCGGTGGTCCAGCGGCTTCACCGGCCACCCGGGATGGGTGCCATGTCTGCCAAAGCTCCAGACACGGCTGCGGGTGTTGCGGCTGGTGGGAGGGCCCGGGCCCCTCCTGCTGGTTTCCTGGATGCCTGCCCTGCTCCAGGAGTCAGACTTGAACCCTGCAGGGCAAGACCAATAATCAGATCTTCATAACACTAATACGACCTTGCAATTCCAAACCCCTCTTCCTCTCCTGCTCCAGATCTACCCTCCTGGCTCCTTTTCTTAAGGTTTCTGCTCAAGGCTCCTGGGTCCTACAGGCCAAGAGGCTGTCTGAACTTGGGGACAGCAGGACAGTCCCCCTCAGCCCCAGCTGGGACCCCTGCTGCCCGCCCTGCTCGCTCGCCCCTCTATGCACCTTTCTTTTTCTTTCTTTCTTTCTTTTTTTTTTTTTTTTTTTTGGACAGGCAGAGTGGACAGTGAGAGAGAGAGACAAAAAGAAAGGTCTTCCTTACGTTGGTTCACCCTCAATGGCCACTGCGGCCAGCGTGCTGCGGTCAGCACATAGCGCTGATCTGAAGGCAGGAGCCAGGTGCTTCTCCTGGTCTCCCATGGGGTGCAGGGCCCAAGCACTTGGGCCATCCTCCACTGCACTCCCTGGCCACAGCAGAGAGCTGGCCTGGAAGAGGGGCAACCGGGACAGAATCCGGTGCCCCAACCGGGACTAGAACCCGGTGTGCCGGTGCCGCAAGGGGGAGGATTAGCCTAGTGAGCCGCGGCGCCGGCTGCACCTGCTTTCAAAGATGCTGCTGCTTCCCAGGTTGTCAGCTAAGGGACATCCTCAGCATTGAGGATGCTCATGCCTGGCGGGCTTCTGGGGCCAGATCTGTCAGGGAGAGCATCTGAGAAGGGGCCTTTTGCTGTGAGCAGGCTGTTAGAAGTTTCTAGAAAATCAGGCCTTCTCAGCAGGACAGGTGATAAGCGAGACATCAACATATGCTAGCCACCTGCCCCTTTGTGCCCTGGCACAACAGTGGCCGTGTGACGTGAGCTTGGCCTTGGCTGCTCATCACACTGGCTCTAAGGAGTCGAGGAGCAAACGTTGCAGTACAGCAAGTTAGTCGCACCCTGAGATGCCCGCATCCCATATCAGAGCACCAGTTCAAGTCCCAGCTGCTCCACTTCCAGTCCACCTCCCTGCTGAGGAATTAGGCTCTGTGTTCCTTATTGAAATACCGTTGGTCAACAGCTGTCCTGGCCCTAGCCGTCAGAGTCCACTGTGCGTCTTCAGCCCAGGCCCACAGCTCTTTCGAGAATTTGCTCTGGGGCAGGGTCTGCGTGCTCGCGTCTGCGCTGCTCTTCTGCGAGGCTTGCTCACTCACTGCCCGATGCCAGGTCTGGAGACTTCAGGCAGGGTGCAGAGGCAAACAGCAGGGCAGGGTGTGTGGGAGACTCTCGGAGGCCTGGAGCCCGGCTGTCTCAGAGTCCCTGGTGCAGAGGGGACAGCGCAGCAAGGGTGGAGCTCTGCCGGCCCCTCTGCTTGTCGCTGAGGGGACCCGAGGCGTCCTTCCCTCCAAATCCCACCTGCTTCATGGCCAAGGAACGGCTCAGACTGCCTAAACGATGGGGACACGGAGCACGGTGGGATCCACCACGACTCACGCTCCCCTCGCACTCCCGGCAGAACTCAGGCTTAGTCTCCTCCAGTGGAGAGCATCGCAGGTCCCAGCATTCAACCCCTCCTGCAGCCAATCAGCTCTCTCCTGCCAGGCCCCCTGCACAGGTGCTGCACAGGTGCCCAGGGCAGGCAGGAGCTGGAGTGGCTCGGTGGCGTCTTACCTTCTATGACTCTGGGTGATTACTGCTCCTGTCCCTTCCTTTCCTCTGGTGGTCTCGGGGGCGGGGGGGGACTTATATAACCTCGTGGCAGTGAGGATGGGGTGGCTGGTGGGGAGCACCCATGCCTGGGCCGTCCCTCCACCTCTCTGGCCTTGACTGAGGTATTATGTGTTGTGCTTGACCGCCGAGTCCCTCCCTTTGCTTTTGATGTCCATTTACTGCACCTGCGCTGCCTCCAAGCTGTCCCAACCCAAGGTCTCCTCCAGTGCGCAGCCCTTTTACCCCTTCTCGGGAAGTGGGCGCTCTGGAAGCTCGGGCACTCTGAGCAGCTGCACCTGCACACGAGAAGCTGCGAGGGACTCTGCCGTGGTCTGTCTTAGGCCCACCTGGCTGGGCCACTCCTCCTCTCTCTGGGCCAGGCTGCACACAAGATGGCTCCGTGGAGACTGCAGCTCCCAGGTTCACTGGTGGAAGCCAGACTACGGCCTTGAGATCGGCACTGCCTTCAAAGGGACGGGGCCCATCACACAGCAGGGATCAGCCAGAGGGGTGGGCTTCTCAGGGACCTGGCAGCCCCCAAACCAAGTCAAAGCCGCTCTGGCATTTCCTTTTCCACGTGCTGGTCGGAATTCACTTTTGGCCTGTGTGTGGTGGGGGACAGTGAACGCTTGTGTCAGGGTGCACCGCCCCTGGAATGACCATGGGCATTGTATGTGAAGTCCTCTGGGGCCTTGGTATTTAAATTTTTAAAGCATACTTTTAGAATAAGAGAAAATCAGGAGCTGGTGTTGTGGCCCAATGGGTTAAGTAACCTGGCTGCTGCGGGCATTTGGGGAGTGAACCAGTAGATGGAAGCTCGCTCGCGCATACTCCCCCCCCCCTCTTTCAAATAGATACAATCTTAAAAGAAAGAAAGAAACAGAACCAAAATGTTACACATTCCACTGTTCTTGCATTATTGAAATACCGTTGGTCAGTAGCTGTCCTGGCCCTAGCCGTCAGAGTCCACCGCCTGCCTGCAGCCCAGGCCAGGCCTGGCTTCCAGGGCTCATATCTCTCCTGCAGAATGACAGAAGTCCATACAAGGCTTCAAAGCCACCTGTGCCATTGCACCTGAGCGTGCTGCTGCAGGAGCGGGGCGGGTGCAGGGGTGGGGGGGAGTACAGGTCAGAAAGGACAGAAAAACTGCCCAAGTTAACATCGACATACTGCCTGACCCCAATCACAGCGGAGGGCCCCCGACGTCAGGGGTGGACCATCACTGTGCCCCCGGGAGCCCTGGCCGCGGCGGGGAGCCGCGCGTCTTTGACTCAGCAGATCTGGAACGAGGAAGCCTTCTTGCACGAGCTCAGGGCAGATTGGGCCACACCTGGACTTGGGCAATGAAAACCGAGGGGAACTTCCGTCTGCCGGGCTGCCCCAGAGCGAGCCGCGGCCGCACCCTCCAGCTCAAGAATCCGGAAGCAACACTGGGGCGCACTGGGGACCCACGCAGCGCCAGGAGTGCACCCAAAATGGGCTCCGGGAGGCCCCCCCCCCGGCAAGAGCCGGTGACATTTCACTCCTGTGCATCCCGTAAGTGGGGGTGTAACCATCGCTGGGCAGTGGCCTACAAAAATGCAAGCACAGGTATGCAAAGACCAAGACTTCAGCCAGGAGGTGTCTATCCCTAAAAGTAGGAACAATTCGTTTGCAGCCTGATGGCGAGGGGGCTGCTCCGCTGGCGGTGAAACTTCTAAAGAGGGATTCAGCTTCCCCAGTTCTGGAGGCCAAGGCCAAGTCCACCAGCCCTGCAGACTGGGCATGTGCTTCCAAGACGACACTTTGGTGCTGCCTCGTTACGCGATGGGTGGCAGAAGGGATAAGGGGCCCAACAGTGCCTCGTGATTCACTGCAAGGTCGCGAAAGCCCTAGCCTTGTGACGTACCCACTCCTAAGGGCCCGGCACTTTCTGTTCTAAAATTGTATGTGTTTGAGAGGTAGAAAGAGAGAGAGAGAGCGGGTGAGTGAGAGCTCTTCCATCTGCTGGTTCACTCCCCAAATGCATGCAATGGCTGGGGCCGGGCGAGGCCATAGCTGGGAGTCTCCCATGGGTGGCAGGAACCCAATCACTTGAGCCCTCACTGCCTCCCAGGGTCTGCACTAGCAGAAAGCTGGGGTCAGCAGCTGAGTCAGGCAGCGAACCTGGGACGCAGCATCTTAACTGCCAGGCCAAACTCCCAGAACAGGCCTACTTCCCGATGCTGCCACATGGGCAAGTCAGTATCAACGAATACATTCTGGAACCATGCATGCATACATTCCAACCACAGCGCTGATGGCCTCACTGCTGGGAGACCTGAAGGATGAAACCACCCGGCCCCGGCGTAAAGAGGCGGCGGAAAGACGGCCACTAAGCCACAGAACAAGGCGCCAAAGCTTGAGGGTTTTGGTTCTGTCTTTGGCAGAGCCCCCTCCCCGCCCCTTGAAGACCCGGAGAAACTCTGGAAGGAGAGGAGCACCCTGATCCCCCTCCACGTTGTTTCACTGTTAATACAAATTCTAACATTCCACCTTAAAACCAGTGTTTCTATTACGATATTTGATAAGGTAAAGACAACAGAAGCAGCAGCCCTGGAGACGGCAGGAGATGGCCCGCAGAGCCACCGGGGTGGTCAGGTCGGCGCGAGGGGGGACCAGGCGCCCACCCCCTGCTCCTGAGAAATGCAGGGGCATTGTGGGGCTCAAGCTGAGCGGGAGCACAGAGGGCAGCTTCCAGGGGCTGCACGCGCGCCTCCCTGGCCCGGGACTGCTTGGATTTCCACGCTTGTGTGCGATCGTTAACCATGAAAGGCGTTCAGGAGAAACCACCACAGTGGCTGCCAGAGGTCTTGAGACAGAGGAACCAGGAAAGGAGGTGGTGCCACCTAGAAGCAGGGCGTGCAGGAAGGGAGCCGCGCTGACCCCGAGAGGGTACAGGACCTCTGCTTTCTGTTGCTGCAAAAAGGCTGAGACTTCGCCCAGACAAGGGGCGGATTTAGCTCACAGGTGTGGGGGCTGCCAGCCCAGGAGCAGGCGGCCGCATCTGTTGGGCCTCTGCTGAGGGCTCCAGTGGCTGGGTGGCAACATGGGGGTGGGGGAGGTGCGCAGACGGGGCCAGGTGCCTGGGGTGGGGGCTCCCTGTACAACAGCCCACTCTCTGGGGCACCAGCTGGGGTCCTGGGAGAGCACCACTAACGCATTCCAGGAGCATTGCCAGTGACCTTGCCTTTTAAAGCTTCCAGCACCTCAACACCATTACACTGGGGACCAAGCTTCCAGCATGAACCCCAGGAGACATACCCCGTCCACACCACAGCCGGGGGAGGCTGACAAGGACAACAGGACATGGGGCTGGCAGGGACACCCAGGACAGCAGGCAGTGCTCAGCAGGAGAGCACAGGGAAAACAGCAGAGGTCAAAGACCTCAAGGTCAGGTCACAGTCAAGGCCCAGGAGGAAAGGAGCCAGCAGGGAGGCTGAGCCACTGCCCCCAGGAGGGAATTCCCACAGGGAGGGTGCGAAGAGGACATGAACGTGACCTTGATGAGAAGTTTCAGGAAGGTGGTTGAAGTGGGAGCTGAACTGCCTAAGAGGAAATGCACGTGAGGACGGGGGCGGTGGACCGCTCCGCTGAAAAGCTAACCAAAGCCACGGGAGAAGCATGGTGCCGGCAGTGGGATCACTCCTGCAGGTGGGGCGGGGAGGGAGGCCCGGGCTGGGCAGAAGGGTAGAGCCCCTGGAGGGCCGGCAAAGGAAAGCAGTGGAAGGGGGCAGCACGGTTCCGGGGTGGCAGCCGTGGTGCCAGTCGGTCCTCTCTCGTGGCAAGGGGGAAGCAAGCGTTTGTAGTTCTCCAGCCTCACTTTCCCATCTGCAAAAGCAAGGACCTGGACCAAAGCCCTCAAAGAAACCAGGCCCCCAGTCAACGCTGATGCTTCAATGCTGAGCTTATCCACTGGAGGGTGGGGGCGGCTACTTCGGTGCACAGCAAATCCCCAAGGCCTTCGGGCTGGTGCAGAGGGGAAGGGGCCGCCTTGAGGCCGCAGCAGTCCCCAGGCCATTGCCTCAGGGTCTGAGGCCTCTTCTGGGTGAGACTTGCTGTCACTTCCCTTCCACCCGTGCAGAGGCTGCGGAGCACTGCAGCCGCAGACACGCAAGGCCTCGGGTGTAAGATCTGGGGCTCCTGCGGTTTTGCAAGGATCCGGCTTCCCTTGCACGGTTGCCCAAGCCTCACTCTGCTGGGTGCTGGGGGAGGGGCTTGCTACCTAGAACACGGGTAAGGAAGGGTTACACAGCCGAGCTGCCTGCAGGCCCCGGTTCAGGGGATGTTTACTCAGAATGTGGGTGACAGTTCAGGAGCTGTTGAAAGGGAGGTGCACTTCAGGGGCTCTTTCCTGTGTTCTGGTGCCGGCTGGTGCCAGGCCTCCGCCTCCCTTGAGGTCAGAAACACAGCGAGCGGCACATCTGGGGGAACCTTGCTCCAGAGACGTTCGGTGGGGTGAACAAAACCAACACAGACTGTTTTGTGTCTGCTCCTTAAAAACCGCATTAACAGGACCCGCATCTGGAATATGGCAGGCTCAGGTGTGAGAAGCTGGAGCACCTTGGCTGGGTCATCCCTTTTGCTACCAGGGTTGTTCCTGCCCCTGTGTTGGCATTTTTCTTTTAATTTAATTTACTTGAAGGGCAGAGAGATCTCCCATCCCCAGTTCACTTTCTTTTGTTTTGTTTTGTTTTGACAGGCAGAGTGGACAGTGAGAGAGAGAGACAGAGAGAAAGGTTTTCCTTTGCCGTTGGTTCACCCTCCAATGGCCGCCGCGGCCGGCTTGCTGCGGCTGGCGCACCGCGTTGATCCGATGGCAGGAGCCAGGTGCTTCTCCTGGTCTCCCATGGGGTGCAGGGCCCAAGCACCTGGGCCATCCTCCACTGCACTCCCTGGCCACAGCAGAGAGCTGGCCTGGAAGAGGGGCAACCGGGACAGAATCTGGATCCCCGACCAGGACTAGAACCCGGTGTGCGGGTGCCGCAAGGCGGAGGATTAGCCTAGTGAGCCGCGGCGCTGGCCCCAATTCACTTTCCAAATGCCCGCAGCAGCCAGAGCTGGGCCAGGCTGAAGCCAGGAGCCCAGAACTCAATCCAGGTCTCCTATGTGATGGCAAGGACTCAAGTGCTTCCCTGCTGCCTCCCCAGGTCCGTATTTGCAGGAAGCAGAGCTGGATGAGAAGCAGGCACTCCCACAGGGCATGTGGGCAGCCTAGCCATCGTGGTAAGCACCGCACTGCCCACCTCTGCATCTCTAACTGAAGAGTATCTGTGATGGGAAGCGGAGCCGCTTAAACAAAAGGAAATGACACTGTTTGCAAATTCTTAGCTGGATCAAATCTCTATTCTGTGCAACCAAAGCAAGAGAGAAATAAATCGGATGCTCGGGTTGATACAGCTTGTCATCTACAACCTTGGATGTGCAATGCTTTCTATTCCCTCAAAGAGTTTCATTGATTTGCCTTGCAAACAATTTGGACTCATAAAATACATTATTAATCTGCTCTGTATGGTGAGGGTCACATGTGAAATTTTGTCTCATGGCTTTGGAAAGTACTGGTGTAGGACCAGGAGTGTGGATGACAGAATGAGACCCGAGCTGGACCCTGGCTTCACCCTTTCCTGGCCAAATAGCCTTGGGCATGTCACTCTTCCTTTCTGAGCCACCGAGGTATCACATGGTGGCCGGGCACAAAGAGTCCTCAGTCAGTGGCTCCCTTTTTCTTCTCGCTCCTGCCCTCCCCAGGCACAGAGAGCATTGAAGTGCCCAGACCCTCTCAGGATACTCAGATGCAGGTCAGATAGCAGCTGAGCCGGCTGGGACCTGGGCTCCCGTCGTCAGCATCCTCCCCCGACAGCCCGGCCAGCCAGCTGCACAGCAATGTTCGGACCCACCAGGAGTTGGGAGTGGGGTGCACCGGATGCACCAGGCATGAGGTTGTGGAGGTGTCTCTGTGAGCTGATGTTTTCTTTGCACAACACTGAAGCCTTTTCCATGTGCCTGCTGCAGCTCCCCAGTGGCTGCCCGGCTGGCCTAGCCACAAGGCTTTATTTTGGGAAGAGCCCCGAGGGAGGAATGTGGTCTCTTGGGCAGCTGGTGTGTGTATTTTCTGGCTCCCTGGGAAGAGCCTTGCCCGGTTCCAGCCCCGCACAAAGCAAACAAGCGCAGGAAGCCGGGTTCCTTGCCACCGTTTCACCTGCTACCCCAGAAAGCTGAGGCCCACTCAGCAGATACTTCCCTAGGCCCCAGAGATACAGGGGAGTTGGCTGGGAAGCTGCTCCTAATTTCTTGTTGAAAAGTTGCCCCAGACAAGGAGGTGTGGCAGCCCTGCAGATTCCACTAGCTTACTGAGCAGAAGCCCGCGAGCCCTCAGGCTAAGTGAGGAGCATTCCCAGGGGGTGAAGCAGTTAACAAAATTCTGTCACATCATTCTGTTGTCCCACATTCTCTGCAGCAACATCCCTGCAGGGGACTGAAGGAGCCAGATAGGAACCTCTCGGCTGACCGCAGGGACTCAGCCGGCCTTGGGAAAGGTCACGGCTTCTTTGAAGGGCAACTGTAAAGTAATCCGGACAGATTGTGAACCCAGGCCTCGCCAGGTAGGGCTGCTTGTCTGAAGATAATCTTGCTTTGTAGGTCAGAAAAAAAAAAAAAAAAAAAGAGTGCAGGCAGGCTTGCATTAGCCGCACACGGTACTGAAGAGCTGTTTTTAGAAGGAAGGTTTTGGCAGCCCCTCTCCCTCCTCGTTTACATTCAGAGGAAACGTGCGTGCCCCATTTCCCGTAACAGGCAGCCCGGCCAACAGCACCTCGAGGGAGGAAGCTCTCTTCCCAGTGTCTGCAGGTTTATCCCGAAACGCTGCAGGAACAGCAGTGCCAGGGCAAAGGGCGCAGGACGCAGTCTTTAAAAACTCCTGAGTAGGCTGCGTCTCGTCATCATGACCCAACAAGGCCAGCAGCAGACAGCCTGCCGTTTGCCACACTCGCAGCCATCCAGGGCTCCACAGCAACCACAGGACCAGCCACAGGCTCCGCCCGGCAGGTGGTAATGAACCCTCCCCATTCCACTCTCCCGTCCCGCTTACGGAGTCAGTGCACACAACCCAGTGCTGTCTGACCTTTGCAGCCTGTCGCTTACAGTCCCTGTTCTCAGAGACTGAGAACCAAGGCTCAGGGGACCCACGACTCGCCCAATGTCAACCTCGTCACAGAAACCTGCAGCTCAGCCCGTCTGTGGGCTTCTGGTCCCAGGCTGCTGTCCTTTCACATGGACACACTGTGCACACCCCGCTTCTCACCTGCTGTGTGGGCAGGAGGAAGAGAACTGGAGGCACACCACGGTACACTGCCCTCTTGGGCAGCTCACTGGGAAGCCTTTCTTATTAGATTGATCCCTGGCTGCCCTGTTAAAAACGGAGCTGGCAAAAACAAAGAATGGAAACTAGGTAACGAGCTCGAAGCCAAAGGAATGGATGTGCTGCACCAGATTTTCCACTGGTGAAAGATCGCCTGACTTCCCAAAAACTCTTCACTGCAGAATGCCCACCCAGTTACTGAGAACACAGGATTAACTTACTGTGTGCGGGAGCGGGCTCCCCGGCAGTCGCTGTGCTGGGACGGTAAGGTAGACACGGGAAAGTCACAAGTCACAGAATCATGCAGAGCGTGAGAAAGGTTCCAACGCAGAAGCCCGGCACATTACACACGTTAACAGAGTGGTTCCCCCGCAGTGGGCAGCCGGGCCCTGACCCTGACCCCTGACCCCTGCATCAGCAGCCACACCGCTCCTGTGTGTCTGCGCTGCTCCCTTACGCTGTCAGAGAGGGGACATCTTCCCCGGGGGAGAAGGGCAGAGGCTGGGGGTGGGGGGAGCCCGGGGCTGCTGGGCTTGCTAATTCTTTCCTACAGTCCGCTCTGTTTTCTGTCAGGGGTACGGAAACACTGCAGCAGCAAATGACATCCAGTAACGCTTTAATTAACTGCGGTATTTTGTGCCCCGGTATGCACCAGGAAATCACTTCCAGATGGGCAAAATCAGAGATATTTACCCAGAAAAGCAATCCTTTTATTCAAG
The DNA here is from genome assembly GCF_051225735.1 of Oryctolagus cuniculus. NCBI lineage: Eukaryota > Metazoa > Chordata > Mammalia > Lagomorpha > Leporidae > Oryctolagus > Oryctolagus cuniculus. Next base: position 46,609,382 of record NC_142883.1, on the reverse strand, counting down.
AAATTTATGTCTCCCAGAAGCGCAGAACTCTGCGGGTCCAAGAGGCTATCTAGCTTGACAGAGACTAGAACGCGCCTGGAAATTTCTATTTAATATGTGAAATGCCCCGGGACTCGTTACCTTCGACAACTTTGCAGGAGTCCGCCGTTTCCAGGGCTACTGCTTACATGGCCCCGCGTGGCTCTGACGGTTTTATTTTTAGGAATCTGCCTTGGAGTAGACAAGAAGTGTGAAGCGTTTGCCTTCACCCTCAAGCAGCCTGGCTATTTTGAGAACTCTCTTCCTAGGGAGAGGAAGCACATTTCCAGCTGTGCACTCCTGGCACCCCCGGAGCGTTCCGTAAACAGGCAACTAGGTTTCCCTGTCCGGCGGCAACTCAGGATGGGCCGGGGCGACACCCGGCAGCCCTCACTCCTGTTCCCTCGCACACAGGAGGCCCCGGGCGTGAGAGGCAGGCAGTTTTCGGGTGCTGCTTTGTTCTGTGAGAGAGAGGAGGGCTGATAGTCACCCTCGTCCCCAGGATGGAATCTGGGAGTGAAAACACACCGTCGGCGGTGGCTCCTGTCTCCCAGGCACAGTCTGGCAGGCACCTGGAAGCCTGTCCACAGTAACGAGGAGCAGACTCACCGATTATAGATGATCAGTACTTATTTTAACCAAAAAGTGACTTGGAAGTTGTTTCTATTCACCGATTCTTACTGCGGCTGACGTGAGGGCAAGGCACGGGCGCAGTGTCAGGCCGGCTGAACCACAGAGCTGCCTGCTTTGCCGAGGGGTGCTTCTTTATACACTTTACTTGGAAGGGACAAGGACAGCCACAGCTCTGTGAGTCCCGCTCACTAAAACAGAGTCTCCCGATCATCCTGGGGACAGCCTGCTTCCTGGTGTGCAGTCCCTGCCTGCTGTCGACGCACGCTTAAAACTTAGCGCAGAGACTCTGCACCGTGTTGGTACCAGCTCCACTGTACAGCAGTTACACTTGCTCAGAGGACCAGAAAAGCATACACTTACGAGAATGTGCTGTGGGAGCCCTTCCAGAAAGCAAATTTCTCTCATTGCAATGGTTCTTAACAAGGAGTAAACAGTATAATCACCTTTGGAACTTCTGAAACTATGCGCTGGTTCCCGGTGCAGCTTTACCGACTCAGAATCTCCGGGCATGTTTTTAAGCAGGGCTCCAGGTGGCTCTGACGCATCCCTCCCATGGAGAAACACGCTCTGCCTTCACGGGGTGCATGCACGGTGTTCAGTCGCCATCAACGAGACATTTAACATAACTCCTACTGACATCGCTTGGCTCCTTGGGGATCACTGACAGCGTAATAAATCAGGCAAGCAACTTCCCTGGCTGTGACCACCAGCTGGGGAAACGGCAGCCTGACATCTCAATGCTGCTATGGAGATGTCCAGAAAAGACGCCTCCTCGACAAAGAGCCTGAAGAACCGCGGGGCCGTACACACTGCGAGTGGCCGGAGCCAGGTGCAGGCACGCCCTGGCTCTCCCAGCTCCCCAGGCCAGGCACGGGCAGCCGACCTGGCCGCGGTGTTTGGAGGTGGGCCCACCACCCCTCCTTTCCAATTAGTGCAGGCCATACAGCCTCAGGGGGGCAACCTGGCAGCAAAGTGGAATCTGCCCGCCGAGCTGCCTGCTGCAGAATCTCTTCCCCATTGAGTTCAACTAAGGGCCAGGCCTCTTTCTTTTGCCATTTTTTGTCTTCCCAGGGTTCTTGAACTTGAGATCCTCAATACACTGACCTTCAAGGACAGGCTGGAAGCTGATGACAAAATGAGGCCTGGGACGGGAGCTGGGACGGGCAGATGGAGTTGATGAGACGGGCAGGGGAGCAGCGCAGGGGCACACACTGGCAAAGCAAGATCAGGGCCAAATACTCGCCTTCAAACCTCGCTTCCCACAGTATGGCTGCCACAGGTTTTGTAGGTTCCAGAACACTTCCTCTGTCCTGAACACTGACCTGTGTGCGGCTGATGGTACCTCATTCCATCCTCAAGCCTCCTGACAGAGCCCGTCTCCTCCATGCTCTCCCAGTGAGCTGAGGCGTGCTGGTCAACCAGGTGACGGCTGCCCCTCTCTGGACCAGGGTGCTGGGAGGGGCTGACCCAGTGGGGGCAATTCTCTTGGGCAAAGCTCTGCCGCCGAGAGCCCGGGGAGGGCAGGCTGCACTGTGGGTCGTGTGAGGTTCTCTTCCTAGGACCCAGGCTCTTCCTTGCTAGCCACGCGGCAACACGGCACTCGGCTCAGCCCGTCAAGTCTGCTGTTTCCGATGACTCTGAACCAGGTGTGTGTGTGCGGGAGGGGGCTGGTGGGTATGGGTGTCCTGGGCTTTTCCATAGCTTCATCTGAGGAGAAAGCCTAGAAGACATGTCCCAAGAGAATGCTGGCCCCTGTACCAAGGCAACCCCTTCTACAGAAATCAGAGTGGGGATGAAGAGACAGAACAATCTGCTCACATACCCCGCTGAGTGCCAAGTAGAACCCTCTCTCCAAGTCAGATCTGGGTCTGTCCCCTCCCCAGCTCAGGGGCCCGACAGCCCAGGTGGGGCACAGGCAGCCTCCAGGGTGGCAGACAGGCGCCCTCTCCGTGGGTGACCGCTACGAAGAGGAGAGAAGCAGGCTAAGCCGAGAAGAAGACCAAAAGCAACATCTGTCCCAGGAAGCTCCCTCGGAAGAGTACCGTGCTGCTCCCTCTATCACTCGTGAACTCGGGCCCCAGAGCCACAGCCGAGTGGGAGGAAAGTGCCCGGTGCCCTGGCTAAGGGGTGACCTCCCCCAGTGGCATTGGGAAGGGATGAGAGCCAGGCTTCCCACCTGTCGCCTGCATGGGTGTATGGTGGAAAGCAGGGCCCACACGTTGGAAGGCAGGGCAGGGCTGCCAGGGTGAGGCCGCGGGAGCCAGTAACGGCCCAACTGGTCGAGAGCAATCCCAACAGCAACTGCTTCTGCTTTAGGCATCATGGATCATCTCAATTGCCTTTTTATAACCCGGCTCTTACTCACAGGAATCAAGACAGGGCATGGGGCAAACATGTCAACAGCCCCCGAAGTTTCACGACAGGTGATCTGAGGGTTACGGGAACACAGGAGCGGATGGGGCTTCGGGTAACCAGGTGCTGAGGGATGCTGGCCAGGAAAGAGAAGGCGCCCCTGTGTGCTCCTACAGTCTCTTTTTAATGAGTTTCTCGAGTTTGCGGATTCGCGAGGACTCCTGTTCCGGGGTTGGAGCCATCAGGGACAGAGAGCTGGAGCCTTCTGGCCCTGAGGGCGGGGCGGGGAGCCGCTGGCGGAAGAGTTCCAGCATGCTGCTCTGCTCACTTCGCTTCAGCCCCTGGGTGCAGAGAGAAAGCAGAGCCGTCACGCTGAGGCCATGCAAGCAGCACAATGACTGCAGGCTGGGGATGCACCCGCTCGTCAGGCGACTGCCAGCCCTGGCCAGAGAAAATCAGAGGGAGGAAGGGTGATGGGAGCCAAGGGGGGTGGGGGACAGGTGAGAAGGACGGGGAAGGCGCTGTTCCCGCCCTCGCTCTACTCCAGCCCAGCCTCCTCCCAGCGAGGCATGGAGGTCGGCTCCGAAGCCTCAAGTTCATACACCCAGGCCCCTCCTCTCCAAAGGCTTCTTCCCATCTGCCCAGCAGTGTGGTGCCGGGCACACGGGCCAGCAGCCTACCTCCGCCCCAGTGAGAACCACCGAGTGTGAGAGGGACAAGCAGGTCTGACAGAATGAGACACTGTGCTCACCTTCATGTCCAGTATCTTCTGGAAGGTTTCTGTGTTGCAGTCTGTCAGGAGTTTGATGTAGTTGTCGACAAACACCACCAGTGGTTCATGAGGGGCCATCACTACCTACAGGGGCAGGAGACAAGCTTAGGCCCTGAAAGAGCACTCGTGGCTGGGGGCAGGGGTCATCTCCCCTAACTCGTCAGCTGAGCACAAAACGATTCCATCAGGTTTTGGGAAGCGGCGGTAACCCCGTTAATCAGAGCGCTGTTTCTTGGGGTTGCTGTGTAATCATCGGATTTGCCTGTTACAGCACAGAAGGTTCCGACGCCGTAGGCCTGGGTGGGCTCCCAGGCCAGGAGGACTTGGGAAGCACTGTGTGGAGGGTCTGCTGTCTGAGGCACTGCGTGCACACAGGGTACCAAGGAAGTGAATCTTCTCGGAAACAGAAATTTCAGAGCTGTCTCCCCCTTCTGTGTGCCTAGAATCTAGAAGTTCACTCACCTACCTTCATTAAAGCCATCGACAGACAGATGGGGGGAAAGGAGGCATTGAACGCCTCGCATTCATTGCCATCGGGCTTCGGGACGCGGACGGACGTGATTTTCTCCCTGCAGCAAGCTGACTTTTGTTTGGAATCCCTGAGAGTGCACCAGAGAGGGGGCAGGAAGAGCTCCCTCAGCACAGCCTGCAGACAACTCCTAAACTGTACGCTCTTCTCCCCAGCGGGGGAAGAAAATGATGAGCTGCTTCTGATGTCCGCACTTGGCTCCACAGCTGTCTGGGGCCTGCGGCTGCCTTTTCCCCTGCCATCATTTGAGTTACTGTTTGGGAAGGAGGACTGACGAGCCTGCAGGCCCTGAGCCTCCAAGACCACGACTCGATAGTACCGCTGTTCTCTGCCCTCGCCCTTCTCAGAGCACAGGTGAAAATCAGATGCAGATGCCCGAGGCTTCAGACAGGCTCAACACCATCACCTGTGACTCAATATTTTGTTAAATGAGGCTTTAAAAAACCCATTTGCTCGTTAGATTCATTTAGTACAACATCTGTTCAGGTTCGTTTAATGCTGCAAAGCACAGACGGCCAAGAGGCTGATGTGGAAGGGCGTCACGGACAGCCGGGCCTGGAGTCCCTGCTGAGAAGTAAGGCTCCCTGCCTTGCGCAGTGATTCACAGCCACAACGCCACCGACTTCCAGTTTTGGCCAAATCTAATTACAAGAGATTCCCTTGACAACAAAGAATTTATTTGTCAGAAAGACAAAGTAACCGTCCACTGACTTTCAACAGTATGATGAGGCCAACATTTAGTTCAGCCAAAGGATCTGGACAGCCCTTTGGGACTGCTGGGGATGGGCCGTACTCTGGGCTTTCAAAACCAAAACTAGAAGGGAAAAACGATCCAGTGACTTCCAGCGGCTCCCGGAGGCAGCCACGAGCCATCACCTTGAGGATCATCTCGGCCCGCGTCATGCCCTTCACGACAATCTTGGTGTAGCTGGCGGGGGCCTTCCTCACCACCTGCGAGCCGATGGACGGGAGGTCGAGCAGGACCATCTTCAGGGAGTGGGTGTCCAGTAGCAGCTGCGGAGTGAAGTATAGAATTAGGAGCCCCTTCACCGGGACATGACACCCAAGCACCCACGCCGGCTACTAACATTTTCCTTGTGATGCCTGTAATACGTTCTCTTTGCAGACAATTCAGAAAATACACAGAAACATAAAAGAAAAAATTATCATTTCCACTACCCAGGCAAAACAATATCAAGAGGCCATGGTGAAATGTGGTGTTAAAAACACTAGAAGTATACCATATGCATACACAGTTTTATATCTTAGTTTTCATACTTAATACATGAAGTTTGTATTCCATTTTTCCATCATGGAAGTTTGGAAAAACACATGATTTTCTTTTAAAGATTTATTTATTTATTCAAAAGTCAGAGTCACAGAGAGAGAAAATCTTTCATCCACTGGTTCACTCCCCAGATGGCCGCAATGGCTGGGGCTGATCCAGGCTGAAGTCGGGAGCCAGAACCCCTTCTGAACTCTGACATGCACGCAGGGGCCCAGGCACTTGGGCCGTCCTCTGCTGCCTTCCCCAGTGCATTAGCAGGGAGATGGATCAGAAGCAGAACAACTAGGACACAAACCGGCACTTATATGGGATGCTGGCATTGCAGGTAGCAGCTTTACCCACAATGCAAGCCCCCAAAACCATGGTTTTGTTTTGTTTTTTTTTTTTTTTTTGACAGGCAGAGTTAGACAGTAAGAGAGAGAGAGAGAGAGAGAGAGAAAGGTCTTCCTTTTCCATTGGTTCACCCCCCAAATGGCCACTATGGCAGGCGCGCTGTACCTATCCGAAGCCAGGAGCCAGGTACTTCCTCCTGATCTCCCATGCAGGTGCAGGGCCCAGGCACTTGGGCTATCCTCCATTGCCTTCCCGGGCCACAGCAGAGAGCTGGACTGGAAGAGGAGCAACCCAGACAAAATCCGGCACCCCAACTGGGACTAGAACCCAGTGTGCCAGCGCCGCAGGCAGAGGATTAACCAAGTGAGCCGCAGCGCCGGCCCAAAACCATGATTTTTAATAGCTATAAAGTACAACTATGGGTTGTCTGTGCAAAACTTCAGGATATTAAACTATTCTATTTAATTTGCTTCTTTAATTTTTCTTAAGATTTATTTATTTGAAGGTTGAGTTACAGAGAGGCAGAGGAACAGAAAGAGAGAGAGAGAGAGAGAGAGAGAAAGGGAGAGAGAGGTCTTCCATCTGCTGTTTCATTCCCCAGATGGTTGCAACAGCCAGAACTGCACCAATCCAAAGCTAGGAGCCAGGTGTCGCTCCCCCTCTTCGTGGAGGAACGACACAGGACCCTGCGCTGTTCTTTCGTCTGCTCGGCCCTCCCCGGGTTTGCTGCTGGTTCTTCCCGGGTTGGCTACTATCCCTTCCACCTCCGTGGAAGGGCAGTTCCCCCTGGCCGCATTCCCCACTTCCGCAGGGGAGCGGCACACCGCCGGCCGGCTCTCTGGGGGCTGCACGGGTTCCCTTAGATGTTCCCCATAGATGTTCCTGGTGCATGCCGTCTCTCTCCTCCTTTATAGTCCTCCTCCGCCAATCCCAACTCGGCTGCCCACACGCCGAGTACGCTGCTCTCCTCCAATCAGGAGCAAGTCCTACAGTTTATTAGTTGAACTGGAGGCAGCTGTGCGGAAGCTGTTTACTTCTCTCCCAGCGCCATATTGTGGGAGAGCAGATGCATAGAATAAGTCTTAATTCCAGTAACTCAGTCCAGTCCGGATTGCTCCCCACAGATCCCCCTTTCTTTTTATTTTTTGGCGTTGATACGCGCCTGTCTTCGGTGTCCCGCGGCACACACTCTGCTGTACTTGCTAGAGTTGCCACAGGCTCTTACAAGTCCTATCCATCAGGCAAACCGAATCCGGGTCCTCTCTTCGCCATGTTGTGAGGAGGTTTTTAGGCGCTGATGCGTGCCTGTGTTCGGTGCCCTGCAGCGCATGCTTTGCTCTGCCTGCAGGGGCTTACAAGCTCTATCAGGCAAACCGAATCCAAGCCTTCTCATTGCCTTTTTGTGGGGAGGCCTTACTGATGTTAATTCGTGCCTGTCTTCGGTGACCTGCGGCGCATAAGCTGCTAGCCGCCGCAGGTGCTCATCGTGCTCATCGCCTCACTTAATCAGGCAGACCGAATCCAAGCTCTCACATTGCAGTGTTGTAGGGAGGCCTTTCTATTTCTCTATTTCTCTATCTCCGGGCATTCCTATTTCTCCCATTTTACTTCTATCTTCCAGCATTCCTATTTCTCTTTTACTTCTAAACTTCTGTTTCTCTTATCCCCGCAGCTTCCCGCTGCCCGCCCCGAGGCTACTTCTCGGCGGCTTCCCGGCTGAGCCGCTTTAGCCCGCGCCTCTCTCATCTGCGCAGCTTCCCGGCTTTGCGCGGCTTGGCTTCGCGCGCTCCGCGGTCTCCACGCCCTTCGCGTCTGCACCACGGCCTCGCGCCAGCCCCGTTCCCTATCTATTCACGCCCCGTGCTCTCTGCACGCGGCGGCTTCCGCGAGTAACACAGCGTAGCTTACGTGTCCGCCACTAGCATTCAATCTAAGTTCCCCGGGCTAGCCTGGCGAATTCAACCCAGCATACGTCTCCGCCCCACGGTTTGGCTTCCCGTCCTTTGCTCCCCGGGCTAATCAGACGGATCCCAATCTGGCTTACGTCTCAGCTTCTGGTTTCAACTTTTCGCCCCCTATTCCCGGGCTAACTTGAGAATCCCAAAGTGGCTTTCGTGTCCGCCTTGGCCTGCCCCCCGCGGCTTCAATTTCCCTAACATTTTTCTCTACCCGGTATGTTTCCCCAAGCTTTCCTCCAACAATACTCCTCCCTCATTTCACCTGGCCTCTCCCCACAGTCTGCATCCGAGTCTGTTTGTTCTAACTTTCACTTTCGCTTTCGACCTTAGAGATTTCTCCCAGCTTCCCCCCGTAGTCCGTATCCGAGTCTATGCCTAGGCTTTCAATAGCTTCTTCCGGCACCCTTTTCGTCCGGCTTTTCCCTAGGCTGTTTGCTAGTCTCTCTCTCCGGTATTTTCCCAGTTCTTCCCGTTTCTTCCCTCCTAAGTTTCCTATCCGTCCTAGGTTTCCTATCCGAGCTAGGTTTCCTATCCGACCTAGGTTTCCTAATCCGAGTCACGGCACCATTATGTCGCTCCCCCTCTTCGTGGAGGAACGACACAGGACCCTGCGCTGTTCTTTCGTCTGCTCGGCCCTCCCCGGGTTTGCTGCTGGTTCTTCCCGGGTTGGCTACTATCCCTTCCACCTCCGTGGAAGGGCAGTTCCCCCTGGCCGCATTCCCCACTTCCGCAGGGGAGCGGCACACCGCCGGCCGGCTCTCTGGGGGCTGCACGGGTTCCCTTAGATGTTCCCCATAGATGTTCCTGGTGCATGCCGTCTCTCTCCTCCTTTATAGTCCTCCTCCGCCAATCCCAACTCGGCTGCCCACACGCCGAGTACGCTGCTCTCCTCCAATCAGGAGCAAGTCCTACAGTTTATTAGTTGAACTGGAGGCAGCTGTGCGGAAGCTGTTTACTTCTCTCCCAGCGCCATATTGTGGGAGAGCAGATGCATAGAATAAGTCTTAATTCCAGTAACTCAGTCCAGTCCGGATTGCTCCCCACAGCCAGGAGCTTGGATCTTCTTCCAGGTCACCCACGTGGGTGCAGGGGCCCAAGGACTGGCCATCTTCTACGGCTTTCCCAGGCCACAGCAGAGCACTGGATCGGAAGTAGAGCACTGGATCGGAAGTAGAGCAGCCGGGACTTGGACCAGTGCCCATATGGGATGCCGGCACTGCAGGCAGTGGCTTTACCCGCTACGCCATGGCGCTGGCCCCACTTCTTTAATTTTAATATTAATAATAAATGGTCTGGTGAACAGCTTGTACATATATTCTAGGTCTGTTAATAGTATTTCTTAGCAGAGTCTTCAGGACAGCTTAAAACATAAGGACATTTCTAAGGTTTTTGGTACATATCTTGAACTGCTTTCCAAGTGGAATGTACCTATTACCCTGCCAGCAGTGCAGACTGCACCCTTACTGGCACTGAAATCTGTCCTAAAATGCCTGCCTACTCATTAGAAAAAACTGCCAATTCATTATTGCTGTTATTTTAATGCCTTCATAAGGCCCTGCCTTGCAGGTACTTAATAGTTCCCGTTTGGCCGGCGCCGCAGCTCACTAGGCTAATCCTCCGCCTAGCGGCGCCGGCACACCGGGTTCTAGTCCCGGTCGGGGCGCCGGATTCTGTCCCGGTTGCCCCTCTTCCAGTCCAGCTCTCTGCTGTGGCCCGGGAGTGCAGTGGAGGATGGCCCAAGTGCTTGGGCCCTGCACCCCATGGGAGACCAGGAAAAGCACCTGGCTCCTGGCTCCTGCCATCGGATCAGCGCGGTGCGCCAGCCGCAGCGCGCTGGCCGCGGTGGCCATTGGAGGGTGAACCAACGGCAAAAGGAAGACCTTTCTCTCTGTCTCTCTCTCTCACTGTCCACTCTGCCTGCCCCCCCCCCCCCAAAAAAAAATAGTTCCTGTTTAACTGCTTGCTAAACTTACCTCAGTTGATGGCCGGGTTATAGGGTGGGGTGGAGGTGGATGGGCGCTGTATTTGCCTTTCCCCCCGCCCCCAGGCAGTTTGGACCCACAGCTCAGACTGCTTCCTGCTGTTCCCCCTGCTGTGACCAGGTGGCAAAGAAACAGCTGACCCAAGAAGGGTGTACTTGTGTCTGCTGGTCAGTTTAGGAGACCTGGTTGCTCCACTTCTGATCCAGCTTTCTGCTATGGCCCAAGAAAGCAATGGATGATGGCCCAAGTCCTTAGGCCTCTGTACCCTTGTGGGAGGCCCAAAGGAAGCTCCTGGCTCCTGGCTCCTGGCTCCTGGCTCCTGGCTTCGGATGGGTCCAGCTCCAGCCATTGCGGCCATCTAGGAAAACGGAAGACCTCTAGCGGATGGAAGACCTCTCTCTCTGCCTCTTTGTAACACTGCCTTTCATATAAATAAATACGTATTTTAAAAAAAAAGACACTTAAAGACTGCAAACAACCTGAATGGCCATAAATGGCAGAATGAACAATAAATGGTGTTGTTCATGTGAGGGCTATGATCCTGCATAAAATGAAAGGATGCAAGAGATATGTCTCACCATGGATTAGTCTCAAAAATCATTCAGTTGAGTAAAAACAGCAAGTGGGGGAACGGACATGTATAGCACCATTTATATAAAGTTTAAAAACCTGCAGAACAAAATCATATACCATGTGTATTCAATATATATGCACATATCAAAACATATGTGGGGATGATAAAAATAAAGACCAGAATAGTGTTTACCTTTGAGTACAGAGGGAGAGGGAGAGGGAGAGGGAGGGCAGGGTAGGGTCCCCAGGGGGCTTCAGCAATAACTATAATTACTTACTTTACATAAGAAAGTTACAAAGTGAAAGTGGGAACATGTTGGATTTTTTACTGAGTGGTAAGCTGATGTTCTTGACATTATCCTCTATACTTTTAATAAATGGAAAAAAATTTTTAAGGTATGCTGTTTGAGGTCTGGCAAGAATTCAACTTTGTCTTCCATGTAGCAAATTCTGAGAGCTTTGTCAAAATTCAAAGCTGTGCCTTGGCATTTATTTATGGGTAGAAAATAACCCCCCATGATTATACTTTAAAACATATGAGGATACTTCCTATTTCTCTACACCCCCTAGTTCCCAGAGATATGCTATACGCATAAATAATTGCACAGTCTCAAGTGACAGGAAGAGGTCGGAATGAACCAGACATAATTCTCCAGCGTCCCCGTATCTAGGGAGATCTGACACGTTCGCTTGCAGGCCAGTCTCAGTGAAACTCTGTCTTTACCGCACAGTGGAAGAGCTGGAAACCGTGGCCTCGCTGCTTTCACATAGAGCAACACAGTCAGAAAAGGCGGGAATCAGTTGAACAGATCTAGCAGCTGTGGGAAGTGACGATGAATGGCTCCATTTAGCATGAAAACCCGCTGGTTCTCAACCTTGAAAGTAGCTAATAATTCATCTTTTAGGCATGAGACTTTGGGCCAGAGTTGGTCACTGCCGAATCTGCACTGCAGAGAGAATTCTGGGACTGATGTGAGCTGACTGATGCTGCAGGGTGCAAGGCAACAAGAACCTTTGGAGAGGACCCTGTGCTTCCTAACGAGTGTCCTACAGTTCCTGGAGGGGTGAAAATCTTGAGTGCATAAGACAAAGGCACACTCCTAGAAGGCAAAGGACCTGATGTGCACTGCCAAGTTCTGCCATGAGGAGCACAGAGGGGACATTCAAGGTCTCAAGGACGGAGAGACCCGGCTGGGGATGTCCTCTGTTTTTCTTTTTCTCCACTTTAGGAATAGCTCCCACACAGCACAGTACACACAGAGCCAGCAGACCGCTCCATGACCTTCTGCATGCATACACAGCCTATTGCTTACTTGAAGAAACAGGATATCGCTGGCATCACTGAAGGCTCCCTCGTGCTCTCTTCCAGCCAACACTCTCCTTTCCTTCCCACAAAGTAAGCCCTCTTCTGGCCTCCATCACTCTACATCGGCTTACTGCTCATAACCCTGCTGTGGTTATTATTTTTAAAAAAGATTTATTTATTTGCAAGGTAGAGTTTAGAGAGAGAGAGGGAGACAGAGACAGAGACAGAGAAGGAAATCTTCCATCTGCTGGTTCACTCCTCAACAGCCAGGGTGGGCCGGACTGAAGCCAGGAGCTTCTTCTCTGTCTCCCGGGTGAGTGCAGGGGCCCAAGCACTTGGGCCATCCTCCACTGCTTTCCCAGGCTATTAGCAGAGAGCTGGACTGGAAGTGGGGCAGCCGGGACTTGAACCAGTGCCTGTACGGGAAGCTGGTGCTGCAGGCAGTGGCTTAAGCTGCTGTTCCACAGTGCTGGCCCCTGGTATGTGGCTTTTGGTGGTCATGAGGCCTCACCTCTAAGGTAGCGGCTGGTCAAGAGTAGAACTGCTAGATCCAAGGGGCAGCACATGCTTAGCTGTAGTAGAGGCTGCCAAACAACCTCCCAACGTGCCAGTGTGTCAACTTCCATTCCTCCCAGCATGTACGGTGGTTCCAGTTGCTCCGTATGCTCACCAACACTTGATTTGTCAGTCAGTCAAATTTTAGCCATTCTGAGATCATTGTGACTTTAATTTACATTTTTCCTGATGACTAACAAGCTATTGGATTTTTGGATATCCTTTCCCTGAAATACCTATTCAACTCTTTTGTCATGTTTCTGTTGGCGACTCACCTTTTTCTAATTGATTTGTTAGAGGTTTTTAAAAATATGGCTTTTGAATACGAACACTTAGTTATATGTACTGCAAATATCACCTACTCTGTGACTGTGACTTTTTTTTTTAAATAAGATTTATTCTATTTATTTGAAAGGCAGAGTTACAGAGAGAGAAGAGAGAGACAGACAGAGAGACAGAGAGAGAGAGAGAGGTCTTCCATCGGCTGGTTCACTCCCCAGGTGACTGCAACCACCGGAGCTGTCCTGATTTGAAGCCAGAAGCCAGGAGCCTCTTCCAGGTTTCCCAAGCAGTTGCAGGGGCCCAAGGACTTGGGCCATCCTCCACTGCTCTCCCAGGCCACAGCAGAGAGCTGGAACGGAAGTGGAGCAGCTGGGACTAGACAAGGGACATGAGATGCCAGCACTGTAGGCGGCGGCTTTACCCCCACACCACAGCGCCGGTCCTAGGCATAGTGCTTCTAAGGCTTACCCTGGCACAGCATGTCAGGACTTCATTCCTTTGAATGGTTCAACAATACTTCACTGTATGATTATATACATTTTGATAATCCACTCATCATCTGATAAATGTCTGAGATGTTTCTATTTCTTGGCTGCTGCTATGAACACTTGTGTACAAGTTTTTGTGTGAATACATACATTTCTTCAATTCTTTTGGACTTTACCTAGGAGTAGAACTGGTGGATCATGTGGTAACTCTATGGTTACTGTCACACTGTTTTCCAAACTGGATTTACTGTTTTAAATTCTCACCACCCATGTATGAAGGTTCCAATTTCATGAAATCCTTGGTGGGATTAATTTTTGTGTATGGTGTGTGATAAAAGTCAAGATTATAATTACCTATCACTATTTATTGGAAATTAAGTGTCTATATATGTGTGGGTCTATTTCTTTATTTAAATGGAAGAGTTACAGAGAGGTAAAGGCAGAGAGAAAGATAGAAATAGAGAGGGAGAGGGAGAGGGAGAAGGAGTGGGAGAGGGAGGGAGGGAGGTATTTTCCATGCACTGGTTTACTCCCCAGATGGCTGCAATGGTTGGAGCTGTGCTGATCCAAAGCCAGGATCCAGGAGCTTCTTCTGGGTTTCCCATGTGGGTGCAGGGGACCAAGGTCCTGGGCCATCTTTTACTGTTTTCCCAGGCCATAGCAGACAGCTGGATTGGAAGTGGAGCAGCTGAACTGGAACTGGTACCCACATGGGATGCCAGCACTGCAGGTGGCGGTTTTACCTGCTATGCCACAGCGTCAGCCCCTGTTCCACTTCTGATCCAGCTCCCTGCTAATGTGTCTGGGAAGGCAGTGGAAAATGGCCCAACTGTTTGGGCCTCTGCACACACTGTGGGAGACCTGGAAGAAGCTCCTGGCTCCTGTCTCCTGGCTTTGGATTGGCTCAGTTCTGGCTACTGAGGCCATATGGGGTGTGAACCAGTGGATGGAAGACCTCTCTCTCTGTCTCTACCTCTCTCCATAACTTTGTCTTTCCAATACATAAAATAAATCTTTAAAAAAATTAATGTAAGTCTTGATATCCTGAGGTTTAAGTTCTCCAATTTTGTTCTTTAAGAGTTTTTTTGTCTTTTGCATTTGTCTACCTTTTAAAATCAGCTTATCAAATCTCTCCCTCCCACACCCCCACACACCTCTGCTGGGATTCTTATTTGAAATGTACTGCATCTATGGATTAATTTTGGAGGAATTTACATCTTTTTAATAGTTTTTTAATTCATGAACCTGAGCTATTCTGACATCTTAAAGATTTATTTTAATGTGTCTTTAACATTGTTTTCAGTGTAGAAGAGTTATACATTTTTCTTTTTTAAAAATGTTTTATGATTAAAAATATTTATTCATTTGCAAGGCAGAGAGACAGAGAAACAGAGAGCTCCCGTCTGCTGCTTCACTCCCCAAATGCACAAACAGCTGGGGCTAGCCCAGGTTGAAGCTGAGAACTCAATGCATGTCTCCCATGTGGGAGGTAGGTACCCAACTACTTGAGCCTGCTGCCTCCTGGGGTGCATATAAGCAGGAAGCCAGAATCAAGAGTGGAGCTGGTTCTCAAATCTAAGGTCTCTGATATGGGATGCACACATCTTAACCAGTGTTTTAACTGCTGGGCCAAATACCAACCTGCATATTTTTCTTGATATATTCCTAGGTAGCTAATGTTTCCTAATGCTACCATAAATAATTTCACTCGAAAATTTAAAAAAATTTTTAAATTTACTTGAGGGACAGAGACACAGGGAGAGGTTCTATTCACTGGCTTACACTTCAAATGTCCCTAATGATCATGGTTGGGCTGGGGCTGGAGCCAGAGCCAGTACCCAATGTGTGTCAGGAACCCAAATAGTTAAGCCATCACCACTGCCTTCCCAGGTCTTCACTGGTGGGAAGCTGGAGTCAGAAGCTGGAGTTGGGAACTGAACTCGGCATTGTGGTATTGTATGTGGGTGTCCTAAACCACCAGACGAAACAAATGCCTGCTCAAAATTTTTCGTTTTCATTCATTTATTTAAATTTTATTTATTTGAGAGGGGGAGAGAGACAGATGGGGGTGGTGAGAGGAGAGAGGGGTGCTCTCCCATCCCCTGTGATGCTGTGGCTGAGGGCTGAAGCTGGGAGCCAGGAACACAGTCTGGGTCTCCCATAAGGGTGGCAGGAACCTCCCAGGGTCTGCATTAGCAGGGAGCCAGAGTCAGTAGCTGGAGTGGAAAATGAACTCTGGTACTCTGGTGTGGCACATGAGCATCTTAACTGCTAGGCTAAATGCCCACACCCACAATTTTCATATTTGTTTGTTGCTGATACACAAAATAAATTTTTAATATTGACTTTATATTAAGCAATCTTGCTAAATTTATATTCCAGTAGTTTAACTGTATTTTTTGAAGATATTATTAACAATCACAACTTCTGTGAAAAACAACAGTTTTGTCTCTTCCTTTTTTATCTGTATACCTTTTGCTTAAAATTTTTTTGCTGGGGCCAGCGTTGTGGCACAATGGGTTAAGCCATTGCCTGCAACACCAGTATCCCTTATGGGCACTGGTTTGAATCCCAGCTGCTCTACTTCTGATCCAGCTCCCTGCTAATGCACATGGGAAAGCAGTGGAGGATGGCCCAAGTCCTTGGGCTCCTGCACCCACATTGGAGACCTCAAAGAAGCTCTTGGCTTTTGCCTGGTCTAGCCCTGGCCTTTGTGGCCACTTGGAAGTCAACCAGTGGATGGAAGTTCTCTCCTTCTCTGTCTGTAACTCTGCCTTTCAAATAAATAAATAAATAAATCTTTTAAAGATATATTTTTTGTTTTATTTTTTCCATATTATCTTAGCTAGGAATTCAAGGGCAACATGGGATAGAAATGGTGACAACAGACACTCTTGTCTTATTTCTAATCTCCAGAGAGAAAAAAACTTTCTACATTTGGCCAGTGAGTGTGGCATTTATAGTGATTTTTCATTAATTGGTTCATGCTTATTATAGTGCTGGCTGGTCTTCCTGTCTCGGGGTCTCTGGTGACAGTGTCGATGTAGTGAACCCCTCTGGAGGGTGGCTCTCGGAGCCTAACTCCTAGCTGTGTGTGGCACAAAGGAAGGGCTCTTCTGACCAAGCAGCAGGAGAGGCAGGGAACTCTCAGGGGGTAAGGAGGGCTTCATGGAAATCAGGATGAGTCAGAGTGATTGAGACAAGGAAAACTGAGAGGTGGTAGATAAGAGATTTAAAAAGTTCTTTGGAAAGAAAGAAAGTACTGAGTAAAAAGAACATTCTACTGTCTGGGCAGAACCACATATAGACACAAAAAAGGAAAGGAGACAGTTCAGCTGTTCTGAACCTAAGTTCTGCCATCAGAAAATCTAGAAAGAAGCCAGTTTAATTTCAGGAAGCATGGGCGTTTTGCGTCAACTCCCAAAATAGACTTTTATTTTAGATTATACATGAATGGGCATGTATAAAGTAGGAACACTTTTTTTTTTTTTTAAATCTTAATGTGCTGGGGAATTTCAAAGTTACATCAAGTAAACAGAACACGCTGACTGAACTCATGGGCACCCCCTATCCAGCTTCAGTAACAACATTCTGCCATTCTCATTCCACCTGTGCTCTGACCCTGTGGCATTCATCCCATCTTCAGTTCAGGGGACACCTGGCAATGTCTAGAGGCATTCTGGCTGTCACATGTGACAAGGTATATCTGGAATCTTGCATGTACAAGTAATGGATGCTATTTAACATGGAAAGGATTCTCTGCATCAAAATGTCAACAATGCAGAGGCTGAGCTACCCTGCTAGGTTCACTTCCCCTAGCCCTCACTCATTTTTTTTTTTTAGATAAAATTTATATATGTTGAATAATTCTTAACTGTATACTTTTAAAATTTATTTATTTATTTGAGATAGAATGATCATGAGTGAGCTCCCATCTGCTGATTCACCCTGCAAATACCCATAATGGCTGGGGGTGGGCCAGGCCGAAGCCAGGAGATGGGAACTGACTCTGGGTCTCCAAAGTGGGTGGCAGGAACCCAACCACTGAGCTATCACCTGCTGCCTTCCAGGGTGTGCGTTAGCAGAAAACTGCAATCAGGAGTGGAGACAGTGACTCCAACTCAGAAAGCAGGCGTCCTAATTGGCACTTTTACCCCTAGGCCAAATGCCTAGTTTTGGTAAATAGTTTTGACAAATGGATATACCTTTATACTTCATGTCCTCTAATAAGCTTTTGTATATAACCTTTATCAGATCTAATAAGTTCCCTTTTCTTAAAAAAAATATTTATTTCTTTTACTTGAAGGATGGAGTTAGAGAGAGAGAGGGAAGTAAGGGGCAGAGACAGAAAGAAAGAGAGAGGAGAGATTTTTCATCCACTGGTTTACTCCCCAAATGGCTGCAAAGGTTGGGACTGGGCCATTGTACACTGCTTTCCCAGGCATATTAGCAGACAGCTGGATCAGAAGTGAAGCAATCAAGGGACTCGAACCAGCGCCCATATGGGATGCTGGCATTGTAGGTAGCACCTTTAACCTGATGTGCCACAACAATGGCCCCAAAATTTCTCTATTTCTTTTACTAAGGCTTAAGAAAATTTTTTATCATTAATGGTTATATTTTATCAATCCGTTTTATAAAATATTGTTAAAAACACCCTGCTATCACAGATCCCTGCTGATATGCCTGAAAGCAGCAGAGGCTGGCCCAAGTGCTTGGGCCCCTGCACTCACGTGGGAGACCCAGAGGAGGCTCCTGGCTCTTGGCTTTAGCCTGGCCCAGCCCCGCCCGGGTCGTTGAGGCCATTTGGGGAGTGAACCAGCAGATGGAAGACCTCTCTCTCTGTCTTTACCTCTCTCTGTAACTCTTTCAAATAAATAAAAATAAATCTTAAAAAAAAACCTGAGACTTTTATGACATTTTATATAAAAGCATGCCTGAGAATCACCATCCTACATTTTCATTTTTCTAACTGCCAGGATTATCTCCTATCTGCTGTGTTTGGGCTTTTAAAAAAAAAAAGAGGTTTAAAATTTGCTTTAAACATTTTTTTGTTGTTGTTCAGATGTGTAGTTTTTTAAAAAGATTTATTTACTGGGAAAGCAGAGTGACAGAGACAGAGGGAGAGACAGAGTGAGATCGATCTTCCACAGCTAGGAGCCAGGAACTCCACGCAGGTCTCCCACATGGGTTGCAGGGTCCCAGGTACTCGGGCCAGCAACCACTGCCTCTCTACACACATTAACAGGAAGCTGGATCAGAGACAGAGATAGCAGCAGAGAAGCCAGGACTCAAAACCAGCTTGCTGATCCGGGATGCTGGCACTGCTGCAGTTTAACATGCTGTGCCAAACGCAGGCTTTCAGAGAATCTGGGATTTTTGAAATAGGTGGGTCTAAAAGTCAACATGGTCAAATACGGTGTGTATGTGAAATGCTGCATTGTGGATAAACTATAAAGACATTATACTAAATGAAACAAACCAGTCACAGGAGGAGAAACACTAGGAGGTACTTAGGGCAGGCAAATCCTCAGAGACAGCCAGCAGACTGTGGCTGCCAGAGATGGGTGCACCCGCCAATGGGTACAGAGGTTCAATCTGGGAAGGTGAAAAAAGTCTGGAGGAAGCGGTTGCACAGCAAAGGTGTACAGGCTCAATGCCACTGAACTGTACATTTAAATACGGCTATAAATGTGAATTGCATGTTATAAATATTTTACTACAGTTTTTTAAAAAGTCAACATTATACATAAGAACAAAGGAAAAGAAAACTTGAGAGACATGAAGTGTATTGTGCTCCGAGTATTTCAGACTACACAATGTGACAGATCTATCTAGCAGGGGCTCTTGCAGCTGGGTGTTTTGGCATAACAGGTAAAGCTGCCCCCTGTGATGCCGACATCGATATGGGTGCTGGTTTGTGTCCTGGCTCCTCCATTTGTGATCCAGCTCTCTGTTAATGGCCTGGAAAAGCAGTGGAGATGGCACAAGTGCGTGGGGCCCTGCCACCCATGTGGGAGACCCGGAGGAAGCTCCTGGCTCCTGGATTTGGCCTGGACCAGCTTTGATCATTGCGGCCATCTGGGGACTGAACCAGTGGATGGAAGATCTCTCTCTCTCTGTAACTCTTTCAAATAAATAAATTTTAAAAGTGTGAGGAGAAGGCTCTTAGGAGTGTCCGGTTCAGTGCTCTTATTTAAACAGGATGAAACCGGGCCCATGGGAGACACTGTTTATGATCACAGGGATCATTAATTGCAGTGGGGACCCGATCCTACGTCTCCTTCCCCCCGACCATACTGTGCTACTTTCTCTGTTGTTAAGTTGGGTGAATGGATACCATTTCTACTGTGTGCTCAGTCACAGACAACTATGGCCATAAGATAATTAATGACCCTGCAAATCCCACAAGGTTCTATGAAAATCACAAACCAGCAAGAAGCATTACAAATTCTGGTATGGTTCAGTTCCATGTGCCCTTGCAATTGCTCAAGTGGAGGCCAAAGATTAAGAACTCACTTTATAGAGTAATCAGGAAGAGGACCAGGAGCAGGGAAATGCCTACTTTCTCATTTTCAGCGTAAGTATTTAAGTATCACTTACATTTAGGACCTAGCACTTTTGTGGCAAAGCAGATGGATCTGAGATTAGGCTGAATCTTAATGCCTTGAATTTCACAGCTGTGGTTAAAGCTTGGCGTACAGGCCTCCACCAATGAAAGCAGAATCTGCTTCACTCCATGAACATCTCTGTTACCTCTGGATTCATATGGTTCCGCTGCCTGAGAGGACACGCCTCCTGCTACATGACTGCTCAGGTTTCAGAGCCCAGAGATGTACTCAGCACAAGCAGGGGCCCAACTAAACCTCAGCTTCACACAGAGTCCTGCCGGGGCCACGCTGGCCCGCAGTGTCCACCTCTGCCCTCTCCCCGGCTGTGCCTGCAGAGATCCCCGCCCTGCTGCTCCCCACTCCTACTTGCCTGGGGTCTGATAAAGTAAAACTCCAGTTCCAGCAGATGGTTTTCCCATCCACACCTAAAAGCAGAAGTAAACACTGGTCAAACTGAAAATTTTCTGTTGCTACTGGCTTTGGGTCTGAGCTGATTATTCTAATGTTCTTTTAAAGAAGGGAAAATCTGTATAAAATGGATATGACAGTGCATTTAGATCACAAAATGAAAATATCCTGGTTATTAGACAATTAAATCAGCTAGCAAGGCCTGGGCAAAGCTCAAACTCATGTTCCCAGTGAGTCAACTTTGTGTTGCAGGGGCTTTGTCCAGTCTGGAGACAGAAACACAGCAACTGAGAACTCAAGAACTTCTCCCACAGACCCAGATCGTAATCAGCCACACCCTTTGGGATCACACACGACAGTGAGGTGGAAAGAATGGGTGCCCAGTAAGTGTGTGCTACTGAAACTGGAGAGACACGCCAGGGCGTGTTCCTGCTGTTTCCAAAGGAGAGAGAGAGAGAGAGAGAGTGAGTTCTGCGGCTGTGACAAGGGTCAGGAATGTCTGGACGCTGCACTGCTGCAGTCAGGCCCATGTGGCGTCTGAACCCTCACAACCTCCCAGGAAGCTTTCCGAGACAACGTTCTGACTCCGGCTACCACTGGCTGGCGAGACAGATGGGTGATGGAAACAGAAACAGAGTCATGTCCCCGGTCTCAGGAAGCTTAAAATTACTAAGAGCTGGCATTTACTGTGGCTTACCACATGCCAGACTATGGCAGGCACGCTGTGCATTTTCTCGTTTAATCCTCACAATTACTCCGTGGGGTGGCACTGTGATTTCAGAGCACCCGCTTTACAGACAAGGAGATTAAGCCATTTGTCTGAGGCAAACGGTTGCCATGCTGCAGACAGAGGATTCAGCCTCGACCCCTATAATCCCAAAGCCCAGGCCTTAATGCTCACACCACACTTCCTTTCCCGATCCTGGGAAGGCCACTCATGGAAAGAGGGTTACAAAGACATTGCACGTCACAGGTTCAAGAGATCATGCTGCTCACAGACGCTGGCTATGGCTCTTCATGAAGACCATGATGCCCTGGGGCATGTGCTAACTTGCCGTCTTACTGGGCATGACTCTGGCTGGAAAGCAGAGGCCAGGGGGAGGGCAGGGGAGCTAGGGGAGAGCTGAGCTTCAACCACGTCTGCTCGCTCACTGGAAGAGCAGGATTTGTGGAAATGTCTTGGGTTACAGAACCTTCTCATGCTTTGTAAGCATTGACAGAGGTCTAGAGAGGATTCATTTAAATGAATGTGCAAGAATCACTCACGGTCACCATGAAGACTTGGCATCTCAGTGGGTGCTTGGGCTGCACATGACTGTCGTAAAGTCTGAACTGTTCTCTAACTCAGATTGCTCAAGTTCCAGGTCACAGGTGACAGCAGGCAGGAGGCCTGTAACTCAGCTCATCCACCCAGAGGTGACAGGCATGCTCTCGAGAGGTGTCTTGATGCACAGAATTCAAGTGAACTGAGTGGGGCTGGATGAGTCAGCTTCTTGGGAGAGGTGAACAGTACCAACGAGATAAGCCCTTTCGCTGCTTGCTACTCTTAAGTGGTCCCCGCCCTGGCCCCCATGGGATCTGAAGTAATCACAGCCTTCGCTGTTCCTCCGCCTGGAACGTTGCTCCTGGTCCCCCTGAGCTTCAGCTTTCGCAGGTGCTTTCTTTGACCGCCTCCTCTCCCCCTCCATTCCTCCTCTGCTCCCTGGAGATACTCCTGCACGTGAGCGGGTCTCCCACCCTTCAGCACACAGCTGAGATGATCTTCATCTACTAGAACGTGAGCGTCATGAAGGAGAGTCCTTTTCTGTCTTGTTCACTGTGGGATACTCTGCATCCAGAACAAAACCTGGTACTTACCTTGTAGGTGCTAAACCAAAAATTTAAAACTAAATGGGGGAGTGGACTGAGGAAGTTACCAGGTCATATGAAACAAGGGACATCAACCAATTCATGTCTCCAGAGCACATATGGACAGGAAGGGCATGCACTGGATTCTGACAAAGTCCATCTTACCTGCTCTGCTCCCACCATGCTAATTGGCTTGCACTTGAAGAGGTGAGTGATAAACTTGGGAATGAAGGAGCTGTGGATAAGAAAGAAGGGGCAAATTAGGCTTATTCTCTCTTTAGTAAAGAACTGAAGACACTTGTTAATTAAAGCTATACTTCCTTCCAAGAGAACACAAAGAACCAAGGCACATATCACTGCCTTCCTTTTCTTTCCAACCAAAGCCCTGCTTTTGTTCAGGTACGCAAGGTCTTCAACTGGCCCAGTCACATCAGAGTGAAGGACTTCACTGCAAGGCTGGGGCAAGACTCTGTCTTCTTCACTGGGACGTTGCTACATTTGGATATAACATCAAGAGCTGCCATTCTGCCATTCTGAAGATGAAGCCAGTCCAAGGGCACCAAGGGAAAGGACCTGAGTATAAGGACATCATTGAACCACCAAGTCAGCCACCACTCTTGAATCTGCCCTACCACTGGGTTCTGGTTAAATGAAATAAAAAATTTACTACTATTTTAGTAAATTTGAATCAGGGTTTCCATTATTAGTAGCTGGAAACAATCCAATAGATATAAGAGCAAAATAAAATGGCACAGTCAGGGAGTCTTAAATGCAAAACAGGGGCTGGTGTTGTGGCACACAGGTGTTGTTTGCAATGCTAGCATTCAATATCAGAGTGCTATTTCAAGTCCTGGCTACTCCGCTTCCCATCCAGCTTCCTGTTAATGTGTCCAGAAATTCAACAGATGATAGCCCAAGTACTTGGGTTCCTTCCTGGCTTCTGGCTTCAGCCTGGCCCAGACCCAGCTGTTGTGGCCATTTGGGGATGGAAGATCTCTCTCTCAGTGTCTCCTTCTCTTTCAGTCATTCTGTTTTCCAAATCAATCTACTTTTTTTTTTTTTTTTTAGATTTATTT
This sequence comes from Oryctolagus cuniculus, assembly GCF_051225735.1. Classification (NCBI taxonomy): domain Eukaryota; kingdom Metazoa; phylum Chordata; class Mammalia; order Lagomorpha; family Leporidae; genus Oryctolagus; species Oryctolagus cuniculus. The sequence goes on along the minus strand of NC_142883.1, from coordinate 46,586,370 downwards.
ATTTATTTGAAAGTCAGAGTTACAGAGTGAGAGAGAGAGAGAGAGAGAGATCTTCCATCCACTGATTCACTTCCCAAGTGGCTGCAGTGGCCAGGGCTGAGTGAGTCAGGTCGAAGCCAAGAGGTGCATCCAGGTCTCCCACATGGGTGGCAAGGACCCAAACACTTGGGCCATCTTCTGCTGCTTTTCCTGGGCCTTTAGAAGGGAGCTGGATTGGAAGTGGAGTAGCCAGGATATGAACTGGCATCCATATGGGATGCTGGCATTGCAGGTAGAGGCTTTATCTGCTGTGCCACAATGCTGGCCCCACAATCAATCTTAAAAAAAAAAAAAAAAACAAAAACGCAAAGCCAAGGCCAGTGCTGTGATGTAGCAGGTAAAAGTTGCTGCCTGCAGTGCTGGTATCCCATAGGGGTACCAGTTTGGGTCCCAGCTACTCCACTTCCGATCCAGCTCTCTGCTAGGGCCTGGGAAAGCAGTAGAAGATGGCCCAAGTCCTTGGGCCTCTGTACCCACATGGGAGACCCGGAACAAGCTCCTGCCTTTGGATTAGCCCAGCTCCGGCTATTGTGGCCAATTGGGGAGTGTCCTAGCGGATGGAAGACATCTCTTCCTGTCTCTCCCTCTCTCTGTAACTCTGCTTCTCAAATTAATAAATAAAATCTTTTAAAAAAATGCAAAGCCAAAAAATAACTGCTAAGAGATCAAAAAATAATTAGGGATAGGTGTTTGTACAGCAGTTACATTGCTTGGGACACCCACATCCCATACTGGAGTGCCTTGTTCAGGCTGCAGCTCTTCTACTCCTGATCTAGCTTCCTGCTAATGTGCACCTTGGCAGGTAATATATAAGGGTTCAAATATTTGGATTCCTGCCACCTATGTGGAAGACCTGGATTAAGTTCTGGGTTCCTGGCTTTGGTCCTGGCTATTGCAGACATTTGGGGAGTAAATCGGCAGAGAGAAGATCTCTCTCTCTGTTTCTCTATCTCTAGGTCTCTGCCTTTCAAATAAAATGAAAATAGAATAAAAACACTTAAAAAGAATAATAATCATCAGATCAAGAAACTAAATACAGAATCCTGAAAAATGTCCTGGGTCCCGACAAGTAATCTGGATCCTTTGGGCTGATGGTGCTCATTTTGGGGAAAGGGTGAGTGAAACTGAAACATGTTGGGAGGGTTTTTTGGGAAACACTGCAGAGGCCTCAATCAAGAAAGCTGGTTGCACTGATCTGGAACAGAAGTTGTAGAACACAAGGCCGGCCCGGAGGTGTCACGAGGGCCCACGACAGAGGAAGGAATGATAGAAGTGAAGCAGGATTTGCAGGCTTAGCTGAAGGCTGGCTGGTACCTCTCTCCTCACTCTTCAAATGCTGCTACCAAGTCTGCAGCCTCCTCCTTCTTCAATCTCTACTTCTTTTCCTGTGCACTTGTACCCACTCTAATATCTAATGAGTCAGATGCCCTAACAGAACGGGTACCAGCACCCAGCATATCCAACTTAGCCCCTCTCCGGACTCCAGGCACAGTGGACTGGCTCTCTCTCATCCATTCAGTGACCCATTCAGTGACCCAGTCTAAAACCTAGGGTTACCCAAGACTGCCCCTCACCTTCAACTCCAACATCCATTCACTCACCCACTCTGGCCCTGAATGCTCTTAGCGGCTCTTCCAGACCATCCCTACTGGCATTGCCCTTATCACTTTTTACTTTGCTACCAATCTCAGGTTCTTTGGCATAACTGCAAACAGAAATTGACAAGAGGCCAATGTACAACCCAGACCAGGTTTACTGGCGTTTATGCTCCAAATACAAGAGAGACGGCATGCTGGGAAGGACTAGCTCTTGGGCAGAAGGTTAACAGGTGCTTTTATGGGACTGAGAGGTGTGGTGGTTCACCATGGGCATCCAGTTGGATCTGCACCCAGCCTGGTGCACCCAGCCTGGCTTGTTCTCTTCGGCATTCAGGGACTGTTGATTCTTCTGCACACAACAGCTGAAGATGGCTGTGTTGCTCACTACTGCCACCGCAGGAAGGTCACATTATGAGTCACACTGGACTATTTTGAACAGGTGACCAGATTAGGGAATTTCCTAACGGGGGGTGGGGGTGGGGGTGGGGGGTGGGGGAAGAGTTGGAGGGGGGCCTGGAGATGGATACCTGTCAGGTTGGGAGGGGCCTGATTGAGTGAGTCCCTGAACCTGAACTCTTTCAGTAGGTGCCTAACTGGTTTCCCTGCCTTTGGTTACATACTTTCTTTTATTTTATTTTTTTTTAATTTTTGCTTTCTTTCTTTTATTTTTTTTATTTTTTGACAGATAAATTTAGACCAAGAGAGAAACAGAGAAAGGTCTTCCTTCTGTTGGTTCACCCTCCAAATGGCTGCTACCGCTGGAGCTATGCCAATCTGAAGCCAGGAGCCAAGTGCTTCCTCCTGGTCTCCCATGCGGGTGCAGGAGCCCAAGCACTTGGGCCATCTTCCATTGCCTTCCCGGGCCACAGCAGAGAGCTGGACTGGAAGAGGGGCAACTGGGACTAGAACCCAGTGCCTATATGGGATGCCGGTGCTGCAGGCGGAGGATTAACCAAGTGAGCCACGGCGCCGGCCCTAGTCACATACTTTCTATCCCAACTGCTGCCAAAAGTACTTATTTCAAACACAAATATAAGCAAGTTCCTCCTCTGATTAAAGCTCTTCAATGGTTGCAGCCAAGACCTTCCTCGGTTCTCGATTCTCTGTGTTCAGCCTCATGCTGAATCCTGGCACCCTGTACTTCAACCTGGCCGATCTGCCTGCATATCCCATGACTTTGCAGGTGTGAGTGCTTCTGGACCTTTGCATACACTGCTTCCCCTGCCCAAGCACCCTTTCCTAAGGCTTAGACTCTGCCCAGGGGTGGCTTTTCTAGGAAGCTTTCCCTCCACCATATTCTATACAATGTCCACAGGCCCCTACCTGAACAGCTAACCTAACCGCACACTTGACTGTTAAGGCAAATGAAGATGAGGACTACGTTTATTAAGCCAAAGCACTTAATTCAGTATCTGGGACACAGGAGTTACTCGAGGGAATGCATGCTAATAAATGTTTTAATTATGGTAGCAGATACCACTCTTTGGATATCAGCTTGGTATCAACACTTTATCAGGAAACTGACATGTGACTTCTCATTTCAGTTTTCTAACCCCTATTAAGAGATTTGTCTTATGGGGGCTGGTGGTGTGGCAGAGTGGGTAGAGCTGCTGCCTGTGATGCTGGCATTTTATATGGGTGCTGGTTCAAGTCTGGGCTGCTACACTTCCAAACCTGCTAATGGTTCTGGGAAAGCAGTGAGGACGGCCCAAGTGCTTGGGCCCCTGCATCCATGTGGGAGACCAGAAAGAAGCTTCTGGCTCCTGGCTGCGACCTGGCCCATCCCCAGCCCTGGTCATTTTGCAGCCATTTGGGGAGTGAACCAGTGGATGGAAGATCTTTCTCTGTTTCTCCCTCTGTTTGTTTGTTTCTTTCTTTCTTCCCTTTTTTTTTTTTTTTTGGACAGGCAGAGTTAGACAGTGAGAGAGAGAGAGAGAGAGAGAGAGAGGAAGGTCCTTCTTCTGTTGGTTCACCCTCCAAATGGCCACTACAGCCAGCGCACTGCCCTGATCCAAAGCCAGGAGCCAGGTTCTTCCTCTTGGTCTCCCACGCAGATGCAGGGCCCAAGCACTTGGGTCATCCTCCACTGCCTTCCCGGGCCACAGCAGGGAGCTGGACTGGAAGAGGAGCAACCGGGACAGAATCCGGCGCCCCAATCAGGACTAGAACCTAGGGTGCCAGCACCACAGGTGGAGGATTAGCCAAGTGAGCCACGGCACTGGCCTCTCCCTCTGTTTCTGTAACTCTGCCTTTCAAAATAAATAAAATAAATCTTAAAAAAGAGAAAGATTTGTCTTATCTCCATTACTGAATGGAGGAGAAACAGCTTAGTGGATGAGGAAAGTTGTGTGTGTGTGTGTGTGTGTGTGTGTGTGTTTTGTTTTTGAGAGGCAGAGAAACAGAAACAAAGAGAGAGTGTCCATCCACTGATTCAATCTCCTATGCCTGAGATGACTGGGGTTGGACCAGGCTGATGCTGGAAGCTAGGAACTTAATCCAGGTCTCTGCCAGGGACCCAAATACTTGAGCCATCACCTATTGCCTCCCAGGGTCTGCATTACCAGGAAGTTGGAATCAGGAGCAGGATGTGAGTATCCAACCCTGGTACTCTGATATGGGAAGCAGGCATCCAAACTGATGCCTTAGCCATTTGCTTGTGGTTCTAATCGCAGTTCCAATCAGTAGGTCACCTTGATTATACAAAAGGCTGACATTGTTTCAGACGCCAAATGGTGCCAAAGGAAACATCCCTGGCTGTGCACTGGTGGAACAGGAAAGGAAGTTAGGGGAAAGGAGCTGAAAGCCCAGAGGTCAGGTCTAGGGGTCGGCCTGCTGACCAGAAAGGAGTGTGAACAAGCCACTGTTGGGAAGGGATTCTTCAGTGCTGTCAACTAGGACCAAACAAGCAATGTGAGATCAAATTCAACCAATAACTGTTCTGTTGGCACAGCTGTAACCCAAGTTACTTCACACAGGAGTCATCTATGGTTGAGCCGTGGAGCTGGCTCTGCATGCTACTCTACAGGCGAGGCATGGGACACAGAGGGGCCAGCCACATGTCTTGGCGGAGTGAGTCCCAACCATATGATGACTGTGAAGGGCTTCTGCAGGCCATCGGGTGGTGTCAATTACCTTTGGCTGGGGAACCGTCACCTTAAAACCGCCACCCCTAAGGTTTCCAGTCTTAGACTAGGATTTTACCAGGATGTGAAAGTACTATGGATCAAAACACAAGTACTTTGTAGATTATGGTTGAACTTTCCAAGATGTGAGAGATGGGTATCCTACCCCCAGTCAGTCACTAACAGTAAAATATTTACGGGGCTCAGAGGGAATATGAGGCTGATGCTGGGATGAGCTAAGCAATGGACTCCTTATTCACTTTGCTGTAAGTTCAATCAGACCCCTGGGCAGCCACAGTGGAGGTTTTCAGTCACAGTAAATCTTTATAGAGACACTGCTTCTACCAGCATTATGGGGAGTGTCACAATGTGATTTATCAAGAAGGCTTTTAACACACACTAATGAGCACCCAGAGAGTGAAGAGAATGTCAGCTCCTAGTCCATCTGCCACACTGCAAACATTAATGCCTCCCCGGAGAGCATACGCTATCCTTTCTTGACAAACCAGAAACTAAAGCTAACGCTACAAGCCACTCAATTATTGTTGTTCCTAAGGGATTTATCTGTGTGCGAGAGAGGGAAAGCCCTACTTGAATATAAACTGGGAGAGATTCAGGGAAGACAGGAACTTGGAGCCCTGAATCATCATGTGAGAACCCTAACACAGTAGCCTGGGCTGGGCTGACCTTCCCCAAGCCCTCTCCTGAGTAGTCAGCCAAAATGCTTGTTTGATAATTGAGCAGAGGAGACACCGACCCGCTACACTGCTTGGTCTCACGGGAAATGGTGCTATAGCCAGATGCTGATTGGCGAAGGACCAAACCATTTCCTGGCTTCAAAACTCAAGGCAGAAACGGCCACACACGAGGCCATGGCCGCAAGACATGCAGCTCTGTATTTACTCCATCTACCTTGGCAACAGAGTTCCATGACTTGCTCTTCTCCATTTCTAGTACCTGCCCAGGACCCAGGGACATTCACAGATGGATTCATTTTGGCGGTCACAGTAACAAGTACTATTGGGAGGAAGAGAAGGCTCAAAAGAAACAGAAATGACAGTCCCTACCATTAAAAAGCTTACACTCTAGCCATAAGCAATGTGCATACAATAAATCACTGGAAAAGAATTTTAATGATGCCAACCTGGGCAAGGGGTGGTGATGGCCATATAATTCAGAATAATAAGATTCCCTCAACTCATTTTTGTTTGTCTTGATGTGGCTGATGATTGTATTGCTATAACTCTATGACTTTAAGTAGCACATTTAGCTTTCTTATTATGCTTCTTTTGGGTACAAATTAAAATTAGTTTGCCTGTAGTCACTAGAATGAGATCAGTTGCATTGTGAGCATACTGGGTAGCGTGGATGGCATTAAAATACCCATCTGGCATTGTGTAGAAAGGGTAAATATAGACCATTATACATTTTTCCAAATCCACAGAATGGACAACAGCAAGAGTGAAACCCAACGTAAACCATGGACTTTGGGGCAACGATGGTGTGTCAGTGTAGGCTTATCAAATGCAGCCAATGTACCACTGCGGTGGGCGTGCCGATGACAGAGGAGAGGCTACTCATGTGTGGCAGCAGAAGGTATGTGAGGAATCTCTGTGCCTTCTGCTCAACTGTGCTGTGAAAATAAAACTGCTTTTAAAACAAACCCAACCCAGTGCTGAAAATGCTCTGGGACTTACTTTGCAAATTTAATGCAGAACTGAGTGAAGTATTTCCGCGTGGAAGCCAGGTTGTCGCGGATGATAGGGACATTCTGCTTAATGTGAAGAATGACAGAGGTGACATAGGGGCTCTGGTCACCAACGTGCTCCACGTTCTGCCACTGCATCTGAAATAGAGGAGAGGGTGAGGCTTGAGATCCTTTGCAGAGCAGTGTCACCTGTAGCCAGGGCAGGGGCAGGGTGGAGCAGAAATGAGTTCACAGCTTGGTACCACGGGAACTGGCTCCTTCTATCCTGGGGAATTTGTATGACCAATTTTTTTTTTTTTTTTTTTTTTTTTGACAGGCAGAGTTAGACAGTGAGAGAGAGACAGAGAGAAAGGTCTTCCTTTTCCGTTGGTTCACCCCTCAATGGCCGCTGCGGCCGGTGTGCTGCAGCCAGCGCAAGGCGCTGATTTGAAGCCAGGAGCCAGGAGCTTCTCCTGGTCTCCCATGCGGGTGCAGGGCCCAAGCACTTGGGCCATCCTCCACTGCACTCCCGGGCCACAGCAGAGAGCTGGACTGGAAAAGGAGCAACCGGGACAGAATCCAGTGCCCCAACCGGGACTAGAACCCAGTGTGCCAGCGCCGCAGGTGGAGGATTAGCCTATTGAGCCGCAGCGCCGACCTCTTATTGCTTCTTTTAGGCAAGTTACTTGCCTGATTTTGCCTCCATTGCCATGTTTGTCAACATGACTTATTAAGAACTCCATATGCATAGTGTGGTGCAAATCCTGCAGAGAGGTAAGTTTGAATGCTGGCTCTGCCACATGCAAGTTAACAGATCTTGGACAACCTCTCTGGGTTTCAGTTTCCCTAACTGTGAAAGGGGAGTAACAGAACTACCTAGTGAGAACTACCTAGTGAGCCACGGCGCCGGCCTTGTCTGACCAATTCTGTACTGGCTGATCATGAATAGTAACAAGAATGCCCACCGGTCCTTGATGGTGGAGTAGAACTCAGAAAACTTTCCCTTTCCTATCTCGTCCCTGTCATGCTTGGAACAGCTTTCCTTCTAAGTTGCTGTCTTGTACAGGGACCTTTACCTGCCACATGAATAGGAATCTTGCTTTTGTTTATCCTTCTGTTTCATTTTATTTGAAAGACAGAAAGACTGACAGAGGGAGATCTATCTACTGGTACAGTCCCCAAGTGTGCATAATAGCCAGGGTGCTCCAGAACCAGGAGTCTGGAACTCAGTACAGGTCTTCCACATGGGTGGAAGGGACCCAAGTACTTGAGCCATCACCTGCTCATCAGCAGGAAGCTGATCAGAAGTGGAGTAGCCCAGACTCGAAGCAGGCACTCTGATTAGAATGCAGGCACTCAAGCCGCGACTTAACCCCTGTGCTGCACACCGACCCCAGGGATCCATTCTTCTGCCAAGTGTTCTATTAGTAGTGTGGGAGAACAGCGGAGAGGACATCCACTCCAAGTGGACACAGTGTGGAAGACTGGAGAGGCAGCTGGGCTAGTGAAACAAACCCTGGAAGAAAATTAACTTACACCTTTCTCTCAAGTAATTGGTAAGAGTTTGGAATTCTTTAAAAAGGAAACTAGAAATGAGAAGACATGTGAGCTTTGCTTCAAAGTCATCTGAGGTTGGAGGAGTGAACAGGGGTGTAAATTAGTGAAGCTGGGTGCTGGGTACACAGGGTTTATTGCACTGTTATCTTTACTCATGAGTGTATTTGAAATTTCCCACAATAAAACATTTTAAAAGGTGTGCCTGTAGAATATTAACACTCTTAAAACCTTCAGGACCGTGACAAGATTTCATTAGAGGGAAAGGAGAAAGGATCTCTGACAAACACTAGGGGCTGATTGGGTGAGAAGGGGAGCAGGGCAGGAAAGAGGTCTGTGCCTAGGCCATGAATGAGCAGAATTAGGGTGTGTGTTCTGGAAACATCTGCAGTAAACTGACTGCAGAATGGGCCCTAGAAAGCAGGAAGAAGCAATGGGTTGGTGCCCGCCCTTCATGGGTGTCTACGGAAGAATGGGACAGCACCATCTCCCGGTCTGCCGGTAAGCCCACAGGGAATAGGCGCTGTGATCTTAAGAAAAGCAGGCATATGCTGCAGTTCTGCTGAGTCAGCTTTCAGACTGGAGCTTCACTGTCTGCCACAGAGATCCTGCAAGCACAGACCGTACAATACGTTCACAGAGGGAGCTTGGTGGTTCTGAAGCCGGTTTCTCTGGCAAGGAAACACTGTTTTTATAGAGCTCCTGGGGAAAGGAGAAATTCAAGACAGAGTGAAGTTGTTTAAAAGAATCCTATTGTATATGGAAGAGTCCCCAGCCCTGGGAAGCTCAAACAACACTATGTTTTGTCCCAGTGTTTTTTCAAATCAGCAGGTACTCATATTCTATAAGTGTTCAGTGTGCGTAAGCACACTGTGACCACAGCAAAGTGGGAACAGGTCTCTTTGCTGCTAAATGATAGGAAGACCAAGGTCCAGAGACATGAAGAGTCTTAAGCAAGGGTTTACAACCAGACAGGAAAAGGTCCCTAATTTTTCACTGGGGGAAAAAAACCGAAGCAAACAACGGAAGAACAGTAGACAGGTCTAATATGAACTTTATATTCCAATGCTTTGGTTATGTGTCATGTTTTCCACATTATCTTTTATCTTACTAAAGATGCCTCTTTTTCGATCTGATTTTGTAGCTTTGACCTATCCAAATAATGAGCACCCTAGGTGACGTTAAATGAGCTCACAGGATGAGGCCAGAACTGACGGGCCTGTGAAGTCTGCACTTCAGCTTCTCCCAGAGCTGCAACGAGCCTTGCGGCAGAACACACTGGGTACACAGAGAGAGCTAGGCAGGCTTGACGCCTCCACTTCCAATCAACAAGAAGCTCCTCCATGGTAATCAGCATTGTGTTCCAAGTTGGAAGCATCATGCATTTCAAATCTGAGAAGAGCTTATAAACAATTACCAAAACACTGTATGTCTCCATTCATAGAGGAGGCCCATAAACAGAGGTGGTGAAGGGCTCTGTCACTGGTTACAAAGTAACTCTGAGGCAAGAGGGCAGGAGAAACCTGGGACTTCCTCCAGTTCTTGCTGGTGAGTCTGTACATCATCTAATTCTTCTTGAAACCACTGGCCAAGTCAGTGCATATCCATGTTAGGAGTATATTGGAAAAGAAGTGATTTGCTTTAATACCTTAGCCAATGATGACTCCACTGGTCAAGTTAAAAGAAGTATTAGCACAAGTCAAGTGAATTCATGATTTCAAGTACTAGAAAACAATCAGAATTGGCATTGCCTTTACTATTTTTTTTCAAATTTATTTGCCAGGTAGAGTTATAGACAGTGAGAGAGACAGAGAGAAAGGTCTTCCTTCCGTTGGTTCACTCCCCAAATGGCCACCAAGGCCGGCGCTGCGCCAATCCAAAGCCAGGAGCCAGATGCTTCTTCCTGGTCTCCCATGTGGGTGCAGGGACCCAAGCACTTGGGCCATCCTCCATTGCCCTCCAGGCCCACAGCAGAGAGCTGGACTGGAAGAGGAGCAGCCGGGATTAGAACCCAGCGCCCATATGGGTTGCTAACGATGCAAGCTGAGGATTAACCAAGTGAGCCACAGCGCCAGCCCCAACCTTTACTATTTTTTAAAAATGCGCAAAACACAGCTGGTAGCAATTCTGTCTGGTCACTACTCCAGATGGCTGAGGTCTCACGCAGCCCATCCAGGGTGACTGAAGGTTTGGGTTACTTGAATTGCTCAGGATACTAATGCTAGATTGAACCTACTGTGTGCAGGTCACTTTGTCTTGGGAAAAGGTCTCCTGAGAAACTAACCTTCCTCAACTGAAAACTTCAATTCCCACTTTTTCAGTTTGATTACTGGATTAAAGAGCTACAAAACAGAGACTTAGAAATTCAGACTTTGGGAACATTTGGGAGACTAGAGGTAAGGTTTAGGATGCATCGCTGTGGCCCCAAGCAACGGATGTTTCGCTCAAGTGTACTTTCACTCACTCTTACTCCCCCCTCACCACTTTCACTCCTACAACAATCATTTGCTGGATTTACAGGTACCTTCTGTATGCACAGCACTGAACCATGCATTGTGTGGGGAACAGTAAGGGGGAAGGAATATAATTTTTTTTTAAAGATTTCTTTATTTGAAAGGCAGTGTTTAAAGAGAGGGAGAGACAGAGACAGAGAGAGAAATGGTCCATCTGCTTGTTTACTCTCCAAATGGCTGCAACAGCCAGGGCTGGGCTAGACCAAAGCCAGGAGCTAGGAGCTTCTTCTGGGTCTCCCATGAGGGTGCAGGGGCCCCAGCAATTGAGCCATCCTCTGCTGCTTTCCCAGGCATATTATCAAGGAGCTGGATCAGAAGTGGAGCATCCAGAACTCACACAAGCACCGATATGGGATGCTGGCATCACAGGTGATAGCTTTGCCTACTACAGCACAACACTGGTCAAAGGCAGAAGAAATATTTACAACCATCTACCTTGTGTGTACCTGGCCCTGGGGTTGACACTGTCACACGAACTTACTGCTGACAATGATGCAGTGAGGGAGGTATGGTTACTCTTGCTTTACAGACAGGCTTGAGGACAATGAGTGACAAGCCTAATGAGGCATAACTTGCAAGCTGGCGGGACTGAGGACTGCTGGTTTGTCTAACTCCAAGGCCCATGTTATTTCTGTTTTACTGTGTTATTTTCCAAAAGAAGAGTTATCCCCCTAAATGAACTCCAAATTAGCTGAAAGAATTATGGCAAGAAATATCCACATCTGGAATGAGGGTGTAAATATATAAATGATGCAGTAGTGGTGATGGTGGTGCAGGGGAGGAAGGAATGACCTCTCTCACCTCTTTGCCCAATCATATGTGTTCCTCAACCCCAAAGGAAGGAAAAAAATCAAGATGATCTAGAACAGAAAGTAGAGGAACAAAGGGTTTAAGGTGTTTGTGTATTACCATTCACTGATGGGCTAATGGGAAAATGAATTTAAAAGCAATTAAGCCGGCGCCGTGGCTCAATAGGCTAATCCTCCACCTTGCGGCGCCGGCACACCGGGTTCTAGTCCCGGTCGGGGCGCCGGATTCTGTCCCGGTTGCCCCTCTTCCAGGCCAGCTCTCTGCTATGGCCAGGGAGTGCAGTGGAGGATGGCCCAGGTGCTTGGGCCCTGCACCCCATGGGAGACCAGGAAAAAGCACCTGGCTCCTGGCTCCTGCCATCGGATCAGCGCGCTGCGCCGGCTGCAGCGGCGGCCATTGGAGGGTGAACCAACGGCAAGGGAAGACCTGTCTCTCTCTCTCACTGTCCACTCTGCCTGTCAAAAAAAAAAAAAAAAAAAAAAAAAAAAAGCAATTAAAAAATATCAGAATAGTGGAGCCAGCACTGTGGCATTTTGGGTAAAGCTGCCACCTGCAGTGCTGGCATCCCATATGGGCACCAGTTCGAGTCCCAGCTGTTCCACTTCAGATCCGGCTCTCTGCTATGGCCTGCGGAAGTAGCAGAAGATGGCCCAAGATGTTGGGCCCCTGCACCTAGGTGGGAGACCTGGAATAAGCTCCTGCTCCTGGCTTCAGATTGGTGCAGCTTCGGCTGTTGCGGTCAATTGGGGAGTGAACCAGAGGATGGAAGACCTCTCCCTCTCTTTCTGACTCTCCTCTCTCTGTGTAACTCTTTCAAATAAATAAGTAAATCTTTTAATGAAAGACAACTCACGGAATGCTCTTAACATAGTGCCTCACACACATGAATTCCATGGTAAATGTTAGTTTTGGTCATAATTTTAATAATAAATTCTTTGTACTACAGAATATGCAATCACTAAAAATATGGTAACTCTCTAGATTAAATGCTATAGGAAAGTATTAACATCTGCTAAGGGAGAAAAACAGGTTATAAAACAATGTATAAAATATGAACTTATTTTCATTTTAAAATGTATCTGCATAAAAAGAAATATATCTGTTCACTGGAATTATGGGTAATTTAAATTTTTTTCATTTAAAAATTCTAGGGGTGGGAGTTTGGTGCAGTAGTTAAGCCACTGCTTGAGATGCTTGCACATCCAGGTTGGGATGCCTGGGTTCAAGCCCTGGCTCTGCTCTCAATTCCAGTGGAAGGTAATGTGCATCCTGGGAGGCAGCAGGTGATGTCTGAAGCAGTTGGTCCCTGACATCCACAAGGGACGCCTGGATGAAGTTCCTGGTTCCTAGCTACAGCCTGGCCCAGCTCTGCCTGTTGTGGACATTTGGGGAGTGAACCAATTGATGGACAATTTCTCTCTCTCTCTCTTTCTCTCACCACTCCCTCCCGCCTTCTGCCTATCCCTCCCCCCAATGACAGAAAAAGAAAAAAAAAAAAGACAAACTAAATAACTGTATTTTCTAAAATGAAGGTGATTTGCTTTTATAATAAAATGTAGTTTTCTTCAATGGAAAAAGAAAGATGTGTCTTTATAACTAGAAAGTGAACTTGATGGTTTTCAAACCAGGGTGTTCTGTGGGCCTTCTGAAATAGATCTGCATTTTAATGACAAGGAAAAAAAAATGAGAACAAATTTGAGGACTGTTCTAGTTATTTCCAAATGTCTTTGGGGGATGGTAATATGACTTCCTAAATTAGCACATGTTCACAATCCTCAAACCGATTAGAAATTACATGCCAGACTTTAAGGGAATTTAATTTGCATGGCTACTTTCTGTTTTTTTCTAAAACTACCATTAATGGGCAAAAAGCTAAGTATGTTTCATTTTGGACAGAGGGTTAAATTCTCTCAAGTTCGTGTTGTGAGTGGTCCTAGGAAAAAGGACACAGTGAGGAGCAGTCCATGTGACCATGGGCCTTATAAGGAGGCCACAGATCTTATTTCTCATCCTACTTGTAAGGCCATATTAGACATACTCATTCCTAAGGACTTGCAGAATTTATATCTAAAAGACAGAACTCTTTATATTCCACCAAAACAGTCCAAACAACTATCTTTTCAAGACTCTAGAGACAGTTTTACTTCTGGCTTCACTACTAAGAGACCCATGGCTTTGGGCATAATATGAGAGTAAAATACTCAGCAAACACATCAGAAGGCCAGTTCATTAATTTTCAAGAAAAAATATACCAAGCAGACTGGAATGCCTGGATTGGCTGCCCAACACACTTCCCTCTTGTTGGGAAGTCATCAAGAAAAGCTGAAGACTAACATCTAACGCAGTGACCGAATGCCTGGTGAGATCAGAACCGAGGGTGCATGAACACTTTGTCTGGGGCACACTGACCGACTGCTCTCATTTCTTTCTTCCTTCCTTCCTTCCTTCCTTCCTTCCTTCCTTCCTTCCTTCCTTCCTTCCTTCCTTCCTTCCTTCCTTCTTTCTCTCTTTCTCTCTTTCTCTCTTTCTCTCTTTCTCTCTTTCTCTCTCTCTCTCTCTCTCTCTCTCTCTCTCTCTCTCTTCTCTCTTTCTCTCTTTCTTTCTCTCTTTCTCTCTTTCTCTCTTTCTCTCTTTTTTTTGACAGGCAGAGTGGACAGTGAGAGAGAGAGACAGAGAGAAAGGTCTTCCTTTTCTGTTGGTTCACCCCTCAATGGCCGCTGCGGCCGGTGTGCTGCAGCCAGCGCAAGGCGCTGATTTGAAGCCAGGAGCCAGGTGCTTCTCCTGGTCTCCCATGCGGGTGCAGGGCCCAAGCACTTGGGCCATCCTCCACTGCACTCCCGGGCCACAGCAGAGAGCTGGACTGGAAGAGGAGCAACCGGGATAGAATCCGGCGCCCCAACCGGGACTAGAACCCAGTGTGCCAGCGCCGCAGGTGGAGGATTAGCCTATTGAGCCGTGGCGCCAACCTCTTATTGCTTCTTTTAGGCAAGTTACTTGCCTGATTTTGCCTCCATTGCCACGTTTGTCAACATGACTTATTAAGAACTCCATATGCATAGTGTGGTGCAAATCCTGCAGAGAGGTAAGTTTGAATGCTGGCTCTGCCACATGCAAGTTAACAGATCTTGGACAACCTCTCTGGGTTTCAGTTTCCCTAACTGTGAAAGGGGGAGTAACAGAACTACCTCATAAGTTTACTGTCAGAACTAGATGAGACAATGCATTTGGCTGTCTGATTCCTGGTAAGCCCTCAATAAACAGTACCTTGTTACTGTCTCATTATTCTGAGGGAATAATGCAAAGCAGTCTGAAAGGTAAGGTTGACATAATTTATCAGCAACACTACTGTGATCCAACAGTTACAGCTTTGGAAGCTCCAGTGAACTTTCACCATATTTTGCTTCCTCTGCTTGGCACTGTCCTGTTTAAGGCTGCCCTGCCAGAACCCCATCACTCTGCAATTTCCTCTCCTTGTCCAGCGGCAGGGCTCTTGCCCACGTCCAGGGGAGCTAATAGTTGAGTGTGGGCATTCGTAATTCTGACTTTTCTTCATTAAGCTCAAGGATGCTACCTGCTCAAGTAAGATACCCACTGAGAAGCATCATTTCATTTTCAACTGTACTTTTTATGAGCCTAAAGATTTCAGGGAGTTGATGAACCTGCCACCTGCAAAGATGGCCAGGTCTCCTACTCTATGTCTGCCAGCCCCACCCAGCTAAATATGCTCACCAGAGTTATCCACATCTCACTTTGTCAGCAATCTTTGGTCAAAAGGGTGTTGTTGTGGTCTTTGACTTCTCTGTCTACCCTCAAAGTCATCCAGTACTGCTGTGAAGTAAGTACTGTGTCATGCCACAGACACCCAGAGAAGAACACTTGTAGCCCTCACATTGTTCAAAGCTGAACAGGGAAGGCAGAGATGCAAACATTAATGTAAAACAAAGCAGTCTTGGCGTCTAGACAGTGTGGTGGTTTGAAGGAGAAAGACAAATACTCTGGGTGAGATAAGAACTGGTGACATTGTAAGAATAGCCACAAAAAATGTTGAAAAACAGTGTTCAAAAAGAACAAAGTTGGAGGACTTGCACTTCCTTATGTCAAAGACTACTACAAAGCTGTAACAGTGAAAAGGGTACACTGTCACACACACATGGATTAACGGGACAGACCTGAGAGTCCAGAAATAATCCAACCATTATGTATATTGTTAAATGATTTTTTCAAGAGGGGCAAACTCATCCAGTGAGGGAAAGATCATTCTTTTGGGGGTGGGCATTTGGTATATGGGTTCAGATACCACACAGGGCAACTGCATTCCACTTTGGAGTGCCTGGGTTTGAGTTTTGGCTCTTCTCCAGATTCTAACTTCTTGCTAATGCACATCCTGGAAGGCAGAAGTGAAGGCTTAAATACTTGGGTCTCTGCCATCCACACGGGAGACCCACATTGGATTTCTGGCTCTTAGCTTTGATTTGGCCCGGTCCCAGCTGTTGTGGGCATTTGGAGATTAAACAACTAGAAAGGAGATCTCTGCATGTTTCTCTATCTTTCTGTCTCTCTGCCTTTAAAGTAAATTTTAAAAAGAAATAAAAATAAAAATGGAATCCTCACTTCAACAAAGGGTGCTGTGAAAGCTGGATATCCACGTGCAGATACATGAAGCTAAATCCTATCTTCATACCGTCTACAAAAAATCAAGTCAAGATGGGCTGAAGACTTAAATGTAAGAGCTACAGATCTTTGTAAATTTGTGATTTTGGCGTTAGGCAATTGTGTCTTAGCTGTTGACACCGAAGCATAAGTACCAATAAATTAACAAACAAATCTTTAGCAAAATCAAAGGATATTCTCAGGAAAGGAAAATACAAATGACAAGATGGGGGAACATATTTGCAAATCATATATCTGATAAGGGTTCTGGTATCCAGATTATAAAAAGAACTTTTACAACTCAAGAATGGAAATAAACATAGCCCATTGTAAAAATGGGCAAAGGGCTTAAATGACATCTCTTCAAAGAGGATAGACACATTGCTAACAAGCACATGAAAAGGCACTCAGCATATTCATCATTAGGGAAATGCAAATTGAAACTACAATGAGGTATCACTTGACACCCCGAAGAATGATATAATTTTAAAAAATGGAAAATAGGTGTTGGCAAAGATTCAGAGAAACTAAAATCCCATACTTTGCTGTGGGAATGTAAAATGGTACAGTCACCTTGGAAAACTGTTTGCCAGTTCCTCAAAATGTTAAATGTAGAGTTATCACATGACTGAGCGGATCCACTCCTAGATACATATTGAATAGAACTGAAAATAAAATCTCATACATGAATGTTCATAGCATTATTCCTAATAGCTAAAAAATAGAAATAACTCAAATATCCACCAAATGATGAATGGCTAACAAAAGGTGGTGGATCTATACAACAGAATATTATTCAGTTATAAAAAGGAATGAAGTACTGATGTATGGTACACCACAGATGAAGCTTAAACACTATGCTAAGTGAACGAATTCAGGAAAAAAGGTCACATGTCATATGACTCGATTTATGTGAAATGACCAGAGTAGGCAAATCCATGGGGACAGAAAGTAGATTAATGGTTGTCAGGGAAACAGGGCATGACTGCTAATGGGTATGGAGTTTCTTTTAGGGATGAAAAAGATGTTGTAGAATTTTTTTAAAAAAGATCTATCTATTTATTTAAGAGAGAGAGAGAGAGAGAGAGAGAGATTATTCTCTACCCATTGTCTCACTCCCCAAATATCTACAACAGCCAGAACAGCCAGGGCTGGACCAAGCTGAAGTCAGGAGCCAGAAACTCTATCCTGGACTCCCACATGGGTGGCAGGGATCAGGTGCTTGGGTCATCCTCTGCTGTTTTGCCATGCACATTAGCAGGAAGCTGGATGAGAAGTGGAGCAGCGGGGACTCAAACCAGCACTCTGATACAGGAAGCTGGCACTATAAAGGGCAGCTTAATTCACTGCACAACAATGCCAGCCCTGATACTGTGGAGTTCTATAGTGAATATGCTCCTGTGAATATACTAAAACCCACTGAATCATACACTACAGAAGGACAGATTTTGTGTATATGGATTATACTTCAGTTTTTAAAAAGGGGGCAGATATCTGAACTAAATCTTAAAAGGTGTTATTAAGTAGACAATAATGGGAAGAAAATTCTAGGCAGAAAGAATAGAATGAGGAGAGGCATGGAAGCCACAAAAAAAGCAATGTACATTTAGGGATGTGGAAATGGCTCAGAGAGTAGAGTACGGGAACCTACACAGGTGCGTCCGAATTGAGCTAATAAGCTGGCCAAGGGACAAATAATGACAGCCCTGTAGGTCAACAAGGGGGAGACCGCGTGGTGCCGTCAATGGGAATGAGGTCTCCTCTAGGAGAGTGAGCTACCAAATTGCCTGACTCAGCCCATCTTGTCAAGGAAGCCTCTGCTATTAACTGAGAACATGCAACAACTCTACTCCCCTCTGGCAAGCACAACTTCCACTTCCCTGACCACTTATAAAACACATTTACTTATAACCCAGATGCTTCTGTTTTTCCCTAGCAGAGTAGAAGCTTCGTGAGGACAGTCTTGACTGCATCAGTCCATGCTCAGAGTGCCCTATGGAATTCCTAAGATGTTTAATGAGATTGGCAATTTTGACAAAACCTTCAACGTCCTTAGCTTCACAAACCTTGCTCATTTGGCATGAATGCCCTCCTACTGGCAAGTTTGTTCAAAAGTCACCCTGCTCTATCCCAGACGCTACGTCCTCCGAAGGCTTTCCTTGCCTCCCTTCTTGGCTGTGAACTCGCCCCTCTTTTAAAGAGGTTGTATTTTGTACTTTTCTTAAGGTACTGATTTTTTTCAGACCTTCATGGTACAGTTCTCTTGCTCCATATTTACTGGGATCCAAGCACCTCAGGATACTACAGTCAGTGCCTTGCCCAGCTTTGCAATTCCCAACACTGTGTTGGGTAAAGTCTGAAATGAACTGTTCAACTAGTGGCAAAGGTGACAGAATAAGAAACAGAAATAATCATTACCACACAAGTTTTTAAAAAATCCTAGAAGAGGCTGGCACCATGGCTCACTAGGCTAATCCTCCGCCTTGCGGCGCCGGCACACCGGATTCTGTCCCGGTTTCCCCTCTTCCAGGCCAGCTCTCTGCTGTGGCCCGGGAGTGCAGTGGAGGATGGCCCAAGTGCTTGGGCCCTGCACCCCATGGGAGACCAGGAGGAAGCACCTGGCTCCTGCCTTTGGATCAGCGCAGCGCGCCGGCCGCAGGGGCCATTGGAGGGTGAACCAATGGCAAAGGAAGACCTTTCTCTCTGTCTCTCTCTCTCTCCCTGTCCACTCTGCCTGTAAAAAAAAAAAAAAAAATCCTAGAAGAAACAACACAAAACAGGATGCAGGCACAAATAATAGTGTGTGTTGAATCAATTTGCGACCACTTGGCTTGTTGATTTTCATCACATGGATTTCATTTTGCTAGAACTCCAGAAGACCCAGACAAAAAATTAACGCTCTCCCAGATGCTGCCTGCCCAAGTCTGTGGTTTTCCTATGATATAAACAAAAGATTCTGAAGGTAGGATCTCTGCTAATTCTTGCTGGTGTGGGTCTGGGGGCAGGCTAAGGATAGGGGGATTTTGAGGGAAATCCACCTAATGAGCTGACAGTTCGTGTAAGCAACACCTGCAGTGTTAAGCTCCCTCCAACTGTTATTGTACTGGCAAAAAAATTCCACTCTTACTTTGGTAAATGCAAAAATTCTTTCACCAGCTGCATTCCAATCTAAAGTGTGTGGCAGTTCAAGAGAGATGGCAGCTGGAACATATCACATTCAGGATGTAGGGAATGCTCACCAGCAGCTAGGGGATAATCAGAGCCTACAAAATGAACCCTGAGAGCCATGTTCCTTTAAGGAAATGGATTAGCTTCAACCTGCCTGCTCAGAGTATTCTGCTTCTAAACACTGAGAATATTAGAAATATATGTCGTAACTGATTGGTGAAAGGCTCAGTCTTTTGAAGAGAAACTCCGAGACAGCTGTTATTTCAGGACTTCCCTGTTTGCTTCATGAAACTCCAAAGCCTAAGTTTTGGTTCTGGCCTCATTTTTCTTAAATATTTACAATCTATGGCAAAATCAAGTGTATACCAAATGCCTGCTAACCCGACCTGTGACACGGCCACTCCTCCTGACAAGAGGAAAAGAGAACAACATTTCTTGAGCACCTGCTATGTGACTGGCACCAGACCAGCCCCTCTCTTCACGTTCTATCCTCGCAACAAGTTGGGGAGGCAGACATCCACATTTCACCCACAGAAGAGCCAAATTGGGCCCACTCAGGAAAAGTCATTTGGTCAACACTCTCAAAGGAAAACCTGGAAGGGTTAGATCTGTCTAACTCGAAGTCAAGGTTCTTTCCGTTGCCCTGTGCTACTGGCCTGGATGCCTCAAAGTAGTTGTTTCTCCAGAATGTGCAAGAATGCTACCACAGCCTACGACTCTGGAATTGGAGCTGGCAGGCATTTTCTGCAAAGGAACAGACAGTAAATATTTTAGGCTTTGTGAGCAACATGGTCTTCCTGTTGTCACTCAGTTCCACCACTGTGGCACAAAAACAGCTACAGGTAATATGTAAATGAACAAACGTGGTTGTGGTCTCAAAAAAAATGCATAAAAATAAGCCTTTGGCTTCCTAGCTACAAGGCAGCTTCATGCTGTTTGGGCTTAGAAAGCAACAATCGCCTATTTCCACACGAGAGTGTTCCATATTCAAGACAAGATGGGGGTAGGGTAGGCAGTGAGCAGTGTTGTGGAACAGCCTGCAGCACTGGAATCCTACCTGGGTGCCACTTCGTGTCCTGCTCCCTACTAAGGGCCTGGGAAAGGCAGTAGCAGACAGCCTGAGTGCTTGAGGCCTTGTCACCCATGTCAGGAACCCCTGGCTCCTGGCTTTGGCTTGGCCCAGCCCCAGCCATTGTGACCATTTGGGGAGTGAACCAATGGATGGAGTATCTCTCTGTCTCTCCCTTTCTCTCTGTAACTCTGACTTCCAAATAAATAAGTCTTAAAAAAAAAAAAAAGACAATATAAGGGTGGTACAAGATTTGATCCATGCACTTAAGGAATTATATTTTTTTGAGAGGAAGAAAAAGCACAAGCACATAAAAGCCAAATATAGCAACCAAAGTGGCACAGAATCACCAAAGCAGTGGATCTGAGGGCCAAGGGCTGACTGACAGGTTATCACAATGTTAGAAAACCAGAGTTCACAACCATCAAATAGTTTTGCACTGGCACCAGAGCTCAGAAAGAGTCAGAAAAACTTCCCAGTGCACAAGAATGAAGAATGAGTCAGAGTTACTGCTTTAAGCACTAACAAAAACAACCATTCTTGGGAGACCACAGTAAGGTTTTTAGCATGTGTCAGATGCTAATTAAGATTCACCAAACACATTTGCCACTCCCCCACTCCCCCAACAAAGGACAAGCAACTGACAAAAGGCAAAAGGCAGTAGAAGAAGCGAGTGCCTCAGGGAACTCTGGGAGGTCCTCCCATTCTCCTCTCGCTGGTATCTCTGGAGCCTTGAAGAGCAGAGAAGCAAAGGTCTATGGAAACTACCAGGTCATCCTTGGAAGTCTGGTAGGGACTGGTTTCCTGAAACCGTACCTTGCTCATGGCAGTCAGGGCAGGATCACAAGCAGCATCGAGGTCCTGAACCAGCAGCTGAATACTGCTGGAGATGACACTGCAAATCAAACAAATTATTCTGGTCACCACTGAAAAAACGATTACCTCATGACTTGACACAGCTCCTTCGAACAGTTCAGACACGCGTGTACAAGTGAGATGCGTCATTCCGTCAGGAAGGCATGAGCTTTGATGAATGACAATGGAAAAGCTGTCTGGCTCTCTCTGCGTGTCATGATCTTACTCGGAGTCAACCCCATCACAACACAAGGTTCCAGGTCAGTCTCCCTGACTGCAATTTCAGAAACCCCTCTTTGCAGCCTACTTCAGAAGTACCCATTTCCCAAAAATATTTATGTCAGAACCAAAAAAAAAAAAAAAAAAAAAAAAAAAAAAAAAAAAAAAGAGGTGAGAAAAGAGGAGGAAACAAACTGAGAATCTTGATTTTTCCTACATTTAGTAGTTGACGTAAAAGCAAAAGCTTGGCTCCTCTGTTTCATTTAATGGCAGCAGTAGAGCAACTAATCACAACAAAAACACTGCAAGGTAACACTGAGGAACTATTCCAAATGGTGTGACTGTTTGAACTTACTGGGCAGAGTTGCCAAACACACGCACACACGCACACTGGCTGAAATCTGGTCGTTCACACACCCTATTTCAAAACATGGGGGGTGGGCCTGGCCCTCTGTGGATTTAGGTGACAGCACAGAGGAGACCTGGAACCTGACTTTCCTGCAGGGATGGTTATGGGAAGATTTCTTCTCTTTGATTATTTTCAATAGTGCCACAGTGAAGACCCTATAAGCTAAAAGAATGCCTGCATCTGGGGAGGCAGAACGGGAGGCAGCTGCACCACCTTTAATGCTCGTCCTTAGTGGCTGGTGCAGAACAACCAGGCCCAGCAGAAGGCTCTGGAGACCTCCTAGGTTCTGTAGTGACTAAAGTTCGCAGCCTGGGACATGCTGCTTCCTGAAGCAGGGAGGGCAGGCCCTGGCAGTCACGAGTGTGAGGTACGTACGTGCTGAAGGTGTCCATTTCTCCAGTTAGATTGATTCGTTCAGTCAGACTTACATCAACTTTTTCTTTGAGTTTTTCTTCTAGCTGTCAAGAAATGAGAGAAATAGAAACATGTTTAATGATTACCGAAAGGAGTAAGCTAACAGTAACAGCTAACCTTAAGTTTGATGACGCGGGTATGGTTTTATTGACTGACTCATGTAATTCTCATACCCCTGTGAACAAGATTCTAGAATTATCTCCATTTTGCACATGAGAAAAGGGAGGAGCTACCTACTTAAAATACTAAGTAGTAGAGCCAGGAATCAAACTTCCTCCAAAACCTGCATCCTTTAGTGCTCTGCTTTTTATGACACATCTGTAACTCCCACCATTAATTCTGACAAGATCCAGATTTTAAGATATTTTGTGATTCATGAACTGCAGACTTGATAGTGGTGGTAATATCAGATAAAATATTTAGTAAGTGTTAGAATGAGCCAATTACCTAGATAAAGTGTTGGGGATACATTGGGAAACAAAAGAAATATGGTCCCTGACTTCATTAGCCTATGGTCTAGGACAGAAATAGCCAAAATGCCCCCATAGTTTCAAAGAAAAATACAATTGGCCAGGAATTATAACTATTTGAAAACATCCCTGGAAGTTGGTTAATATAGCACTTCGAAATCTCTCAAACTCTAAGAATGACATTTCGTTTTAAATTTCAAAATGCTCTTAGGGGTATATAAATCAGTGTAAGCTTTTTGGGAAGCAATTTAGTAAGTATACACACACTATTTTTTTTTTAAAGATTTATTTATTTATTTGAAAGTCAGAGTTACACAGTGAGAAGGAGAGGCAGAGAGAGAGAAAGAGAGAGAGACGTCTTCCATCCAATGGTTCCCTCCCCAGATGGCCGCAACAGATGGAGCTGCGCCGATCTGGAGCCAGGAGCCAGGAGCTTCTTTGGGGTCTCCCACATGGGTGCAGGGGCCCAAGGACTTGAGCCATCTTCTACTGCTTTCCCAGGCCACAACAGAGAGATGGATCAGAAGTGGGGCAGCCGGGACTTGAACCAGTGCCCATATAGGATGCTGGTGCTACAGACTGGGGCTTTAGCCCACTGCGACACAGCGCAGGCCCCTGGCATGATTTCTTGAATTTTAGTTTCTAATTCTTCATTGTTCAGATTCTGATTTCTCTTTAGTTTCTTTGTCCATTTCTCTTTACTTCTCTGTAATTTTTTCTTTAAGGAAACTGGGTTGTTTTCCTGTAGGTTTTCTCATGTTTGGGTTTTGTTGATAAAGTCTACAGTTATGAATTGACCTGTTCCTGTGTCCCTTGTATTTCCTGTAAATGGGTAGTTATAAGTGAAAGCTTGATCAGGCTCACATTCTTTGTTCCGAGAAGACTTTGTGACAGTACAGATTTGAGATCTCAGCAGTCACTGAGGCTCAATGCCTGCACCCATTACTCCATTAGGAAGTACAGACACGGATATTTTAAATTTATCTTTCTTCTTCTTTCTTTGTTTAACTTTATTTATTTATTTGAGGGGAAAAGAGGCAGAAAGAGGGATCCTACCTGCTGATTTACTCCCTAAATGCCTGCAACAGCCAGAACTAGGCTGAGACCATAGCAAGTAGTTTGGAACTTAATCCAGGTCTCCCATGTGGGTGGCAGGAACCCAATTAACTATCTTCCAGGTTCTGAAGTCAGAAGCAGAACTACACATCCCAGCTATATTAATCACTAGGCCAAAAGCCCACCTATCTTCTTTACTTTTTAGCTAAACTTCAGCTACAAAGAGAAACTTCTTCCTGTTAATGATACATATCAGATATGAAAGGCAGGACAAAAACTTTTCCTTTATTTATCAATATTTGATTCATACCGGTGGTTCCTTAACATCTTCAAAGGTGATAGATGAAAATTTTTTTAATATTTATTTATTTATTTGAGAAGCAGAGAAAGAGAAAGAGAGGTCTTCCATCTGCTGGTTCCCTCCCCAAATGGCCGCAATGGCCGGAGCTGGGCTGATCTGAAGCCAGGAGCCTGGAGCTTCTTCTGGGTCTCCCACACAGGTGCAGGGGCCCAAGGACTTGGGCCATCTTCTACTGCTTTCCCAGGCCATAGCAGAGAGCTGGATCAGAAGTGGAGCAACTGGGTCTCAAACCAGCACTCACAAGGGATGCCGGCATTGCAGGCGGCAGCTTTACCTGCTACGCCACAGCACCAGCCCAAAGAATGCTACTTTTATAATCAGGAAAAACAACTTGCAGTAAATAAAAATGGCCACATATATGAGTCATCAAAAGTTTCTGATCTAGTAATACTTCTAGAATTTCTAAGAATTTGTTCTAGAAAAGTAATACTAAACATTTAAGGTGCTATATTCAAAAGATGTTATTTGTAGAACTTTTACAAAAGCAAAAATTTGAACAACAAATAATTATCAGGGACATTGTTAAATAATGTGATATAGTCCCTTAATAGAATGTTATATAGCTACAAACAAGGGCAGTAATAAAGATATTACAGCAACAGAAGAAATGAAAATGCTATAATACTACTAATAATAAAGAATACAAAATTGAATTCAGGCTATAAGATATAAAACTATCTATGAAAAAGGATTGAAAAGGAAAGAAAGAAAACATGTCAAATTGCTAACAGAATTATTTGCAGGTGCTGGGATTGAAAGTGATTATTTTTATTGTTTACATTATGGCTATTTTACTCAAAATACTGTATTTATATGTGTGTATGATTTTCTGCACACACATAAAATAGTTAAATAGGGTTTCTATGGGGCTGGCATTGTGGTGTAGTGGGTAAAGCTGCTGCCTGAGACACTGGCATCCCACATGGGTGCTAGTTTGTGGCCCTGCTGCTCCACTTCCAGTCCAGCCCCCTGCTAATGGCCTGGGAAAAGCAGTGGAAGATAGAAGTCCTTGGGTCCTTGTTGCCCACGTGGGAGACCCGGATGAAGGTCCTGGCTCCTGGCATCAGCCTGGCTCAGCTCTGGCTGTTGCAGCCACTTGGAGAGTGGACCAGTGAATGTAAGACCTCTCTTTCTTCATTTCTATTTCTCTCCTCATCACTGTGACTTTCTAATAAATAAATAAATCTTGTTTAAAAAAATAGTGTTTCTTCATAAAAGAGCTCAGAGCCCTGCCCTGGAGGCCCTCACAGACACTGCCATCTTGCCCCAGAGTGCTGGCACTAAGTGGATCGCTGACTGCCAAGTGTTACGGGTCATCCCCTGTGGCACGCAGCGTGATCACATCCCCAGCAGAGCAGCGCCTCTGCCTCTGGCTGGCTCGTCCTCAGCTGTGGGCCTGCGGGAACACTTCTCCAGCTCCTGCTCCTGCATTTGTGCTCCGGCTATCCTTTAACGACTGTCTTCCTATAATCCAGACATGGGTACATAAATACAAAAAGGTGGGAGGATGGACTCTTCCCAAATTATGTTCTTCCTCTCGGCCTTAGGAGATCCCAGACCAAACGTGAAAAAGAACTTCTAATCCCATGTCGAAGGCTGAATGGAAAGTTATTCCAGGTCTTCCTTTGGCTCCATCAGTTCTCTGAACTACTGCCATTTGGGGACTCCAATAGTCATCACTCTTTCCTGCTTCAGTTCCCGAACGTCAGCATCCCAAACAATGGTTGTTTGTTTCGGCAGAGTGAGAATGCCATATCAATTTCAGGAGACATATAAAAACCCGAAGGATTTTTCTGCTTAGCTTAGTAACACTTCTAAGGGTGGAAGAACTGCCCCTGACTCATCGCCACCACAGGCTGGGTCCTAGTACCATTAAGCATGCTCTTAATTTTCTCCTATGGGAGACGGTGCTGCTGACCCACTTTCAGGAGGTCACGCCCGCTGGGCGGCTCACACAGCTCCGGGAGGAGGCCGGTCACACATTTCTGCCCAGTCTCCTCTGAACAAGGCCCTTCTGTAGGATGGCTGCCCCGGCAGTCTTTTGGCTGTACCCTGAGTTCACCTCTGTGGGAGGCCAACTGGTCTGCCCAAGGCTGTGGCAGCAACAGCCCTGTTAGGGCTCAGACTTCCTGACTGAACAGTGTGACCCAGAGTTCAGGACAATGAGGTGGTGGGCGGGGCGGCCGGGAAGGCTCACCTGCTGAGTGGTGGCCAGTGAGGTGGTGGGCGGGGCGGCCGGGAAGGCTCACCTGCTGAGTGGTGGCCAGTGAGGTGGTGGGCGGGGCGGCCGGGAAGGCTCACCTGCTGAGTGGTGGCCAGTGAGGTGGTGGGCGGGGCGGCCGGGAAGGCTCACCTGCTGGGTGGTGGCCAGACAATGAGGTGGTGGGCGGGGCGGCCGGGAAGGCTCACCTGCTGGGTGGTGGCCAGACAATGAGGTGGTGGGCGGGGCAGCCGGGAAGGCTCACCTGCTGGGTGGTGGCCAGTGAGGTGGTGGGCGGGGCGGCCGGGAAGGCTCACCTGCTGAGTGGTGGCCAGTGAGGTGGTGGGCGGGGCGGCCGGGAAGGCTCACCTGCTGAGTGGTGGCCAGTGAGGTGGGGGGCGGGGCGGCCGGGAAGGCTCACCTGCTGAGTGGTGGCCAGTGAGGTGGTGGGCGGGGCGGCCGGGAAGGCTCACCTGCTGGGTGGTGGCCAGACAATGAGGTGGTGGGCGGGGCGGCCGGGAAGGCTCACCTGCTGAGTGGTGGCCAGTGAGGTGGTGGGCGGGGCGGCCGGGAAGGCTCACCTGCTGAGTGGTGGCCAGTGAGGTGGTGGGCGGGGCGGCCGGGAAGGCTCACCTGCTGAGTGGTGGCCAGTGAGGTGGTGGGCGGGGCGGCCGGGAAGGCTCACCTGCTGGGTGGTGGCCAGACAATGAGGTGGTGGGCGGGGCGGCCGGGAAGGCTCACCTGCTGAGTGGTGGCCAGTGAGGTGGTGGGCGGGGCGGCCGGGAAGGCTCACCTGCTGGGTGGTGGCCAGACAGTACTCTGCTGTGCTCAGGATGCTGCAGAGGAGGCAGAGCTCCTCGAGGGTGAACTTGGCAGCTTCTGAGCCCTCCTTTTCCTTGAGGAGGCTGCTGATGGTCAGCCCTCCGCTGCTCGTGGTGGTTCTGAGGAGAAAGAACAGGAACTGGTTAGGCTGGAATGTCTAACTTGCTCCCTCAACCGGAAACTGCACATTGTCAGACAAAGACGACGGGGAGGAAAGGCTGGACGCAGCTCAAACAAATCCACAGACAAGGAGTCCTTTTCCTCTTGACCTTGCCTTGACCATCATCTGTTAAGATCCTCTCACCAAAAAGGGAGAGAGGATTCTAAGCATCAGCCGGTAGTTGGTCACACTAACCATGTGATCTGATGATCACAGAGAAGCCCACTGGGCTGCTTTTCCCTTTAGCTTGTAATTTCCTGATACACAGAACTCATTTAGGATCACTGGGAGCTCAACAGCTAGTCCCCAACTACTTGTGTCTGGAAAATCCTGCACTGGAAGTTGTGTGTTGTGCTTGTGGAGTACACAAGTGAACACTACGGCACGGTGCATGCTCGGGAGACCAAAAAGCATCTCACACCGCCACAACTGCATTTTCTGTGGGGCAGCCCCTCACCCTCAGCCCCAGCTCCCAGTGACTTCCAAGGTGGTAACCTTACCCACTAGTATTAAGATGCTTTGGAATCCTCTGTGGGTTCCCTTCTCCTTGTCCCCACTTTTGTGAGCAGTCTCTTTACTATGAAAATCCCAGCTAAGGACGCCATTTGTTTCCTGCTGGGATACTGACCGAGACCCATGGGAAAATGCTCCCAGGATGATATTAAGCTAAAAGCAGCAAGCAGGGTATAAAGCCATAAGCAGCCTAGTCCCAGTTCTGTTAAACAAATGAAAGCACACATATCACATACATTGTATATAAAAGATGGAAAGATATATACCAAAAGTTGAACAAGTTTTCTTAGGTGGTGAGATTACAGATTATAGATTTTAATTCTTCTTCATGCTTTTCTGTGTTTTCTAAGCTATAATGAATTTGTATTATCTGCATAATTAGCACAAAATTCTTAAAAAAAATTTTTTTTGACAGAGTGGACAGTGAGAGGGAGAGACAGAGAGAAAGGTCTTCCTTTTGCAGTTGGTTCACCCTCCAATGGCCGCCGCAGCTGGCGCGCTGCGGCTGGCGCACCGCGCTGATCCGAAGCCAGAAGCCAGGTGCTTCTCTTGGTCTCCCATGGGTGCAGGGCCCAAGTACTTGGGCCATCCTCCACTGCACTCCCTGGCCACAGCAGAGAGCTGGCCTGGAAGAGGGGCAATCGGGACAGAATCCGGCACCCTGACCGGGACTAGAACTCGGTGTGCTGGCGCCGCAGGCGGAGGATTAGCCTACTGAGCTGCGGCTCCGGCCTGGCCAAAATTTTTTAAAATAATTTTTTCTATAGTAAAAGAAGTTATCATTAGTAAAACATTCCTGTCACTTCAAGTCTGGAAAGGATTTTATTCTTTTTCCTCTAAATAATGTAAAACTCCCATAAGTGACATATTTTAGTGACAATGACAGAAACTAACTCCAGGATTATTAAATTTAATGATGGGAGATTTGTAAATGCTAGAATCAGAAACATTACTTATGGTCATGATCGATTACAGTAAAAATTACTGTATAACCAACCTGGCCCTAAAGCCCTAGTCAAATCATCCACTAACTTTAAGCAATAAGCAATGTAACAACACTTTATGTCCAGACTAATACAGTGTTAAGCAATGCTCCTGTCTCCACCAAATCCTACCATACCTTTAAACAACAGACTGTCCTGCAAGATGCAAACACATGGTAAGAAACACTTGAGAACCTAACAAGACAAGGGAAACAGCACTGACATGCCTCCCTCGTGGCTAGCACTCCAGGGCATCATTTCACTGAATGAGGTCTGAATGAAATTGCTGATGCTATGTTAATAGTTACTTCCACCATCATCTCACTTTTTTTGGGGAGGAAGGGCAAGCACCTATAGTGGAATTCGTGTGAATGAAGCCCCATGTTAGTGGAACAGAATCCCTTTAGACCACTGTGGTAAGATCTGACCTACAGTGGCAGCCAGCATGGGGATTTCTGCTAATGGTCTTGATCAGCTGTGGAATGTCGTTAGGGAGGAAATAGTTTCAGGCCCTGGGGAACTCAATCACACTGTTTTCCTCCTTAGTAGTTCAGTAAACAACTTCAGAGTGGATTTCCTAGCAGATTCCATATTTAGGCATACTTACGATCTCACTTCACCACCCAGACCACGAAGAATAGGACTCACTTGGGCAGATTGCCAGAGAGGATTTTCCAGGCATATTCTCGGAGGTACTTCTGGAAAATGGTGGTCAGGGCGATCATTGGCTCCCCAGTGCTGAGCTGAGAGCACTGCACCATGCACTTCTTGTAGTAGACAAAGAGGTCGGCACAGCTGGGGAGCACGGCACCCCCTTCATCAGTATTGGGCTTAGGTGGCCCTTGGGCTTTGAAATCAGCCACAAACCGATCTATCAACTCTCCAAGGTTTCTAGAAAGAAAAAACAAAATGTTCTTTTACTTCAAGAAAGGCAAGGCAAATGTGCTTTTTTGCAATGTACATAAATTACTGCTGAATAATCATTGCTACTGCTTTTTATCAATATCCTCACTCGCCACCACCACCCCTGTGCTAAGGGTGGCAGCGAAGCTCGGTATTTGTAGGCTGTTTTATGTTCGCAGGGCATTTCATTCCCACACCGACCCAAATCCCTGTGAAAGACACGAGTGATTGTTGGCCCTCTAAAAGAAGAGAAATCAAGACTGAGGCTGTTTGTCACACAATTCAGTGGTAGAGCTGAGTCCAGACTCCAAGTACATACAGTGGTTCTACTACCATATTCGTACCATCTCCCCATTCCACAAGTGAAGGCCCTGGATAACAACAGCAATCATTTTCTGAACACTTATGCTCAAGGAGGCATTAGGTTGGTGCTTTGGATGCATCACCTCATTGAATTTCATTTATCCTTCACAATAACCTTACAAAGTAGGCACTACTCTCACTTTTAAAGTTAACCACTCTACTGCTTAAAACACAAAGTTACGATGTCAGCAAATATTTAGACATCACAAACCTAAATGTGTCCAAGAGACAGATGCCTAAATAAAGAGAAACTGTAAAAACATACACAAAAATTAACACTTTTCTTCTCTTTGAATGCAGCTTTTTCTTAGCACTTCCAAAATCAAACACATTATGATTTTTTAAATCAAACACATTAAAAAAAAGAAAGAAAGCAAGCAAGCAAGCATCCTGTGACACAAGGGGGTAGGAGCAGCTCCAGATCTGCCCTGGGCCCCGGTGGTAACAACGGGTGCAATTTTCTTCTCTTTCTCACTCCCAGATCCCTGAATGTGCCTTGGCCACACGGAGTCATGACTTGTCAGAATCCAGCAGAGCTCTGTCGATTGTTCTCTGCACTGCACTGCACCGCTGTGCTGTGTGAACAATGGGAGGGACCCCCTCTACTCTTGACATTTTGCATCTTTTTAGGTTTCTGTCTAAGGCTACAGGAATCCAGCTGTGTTTTTAAAATGTATTTATATAATAGTCAAGAAGAAGAAAAAAAGGAACCACACACAGCATCAATTAGCAGGGACAAGAAAAAACTGACATTTTACTCCAGGGCTTTTGTTATTGAAGGTTTATTATATCCAGATGTGGCTACTCTGCCGTCAAAGAACTTCAGGCTTAGGCTGGGTCTTTGTCTGTGGCGACAGAAAGCAGGGAAGGCTCTCGCTCATTTGCCCTGGGAAGCTACGTGGCCACCACCCCTATTCCTCACAACCTCTTCTTGCCTCAAGTTTCCCCTGGCCCTCCAGCCTCTCCTCCACAGCTCACCCTACACACTGAGCAGTGAGTGTCACCTCCTCACCCCATGACTACCCCCTCCTGCCTGGCCGCCACGTTCTCCCTCCATATTTCATTCACCCTTCAAGTTCTGCTCAGGTACAACCACTCACATCAATTCTCTCTCGCAACCACAACATCCACCATCTATCACGTACTGACACTGGATTAAGAAAAAAAATTCTATTAATTGACTCACTCACTCATTCATTCATCCATTCAGCAGAGGCAAAGAAAAGCAGAGAGAGGACATTCCCATCAGCTGGTTCACTCTCCAAATACCCACAATGGTCAGGGCTAGGCTGAGGTGGAAGTGGAGACAAGAATTCAATCTGTTTTCCCACACTGGTGGCAGCAACCCAGTGACAGGATGCATCACTGCTGTCTCCTATGGTCCGCATGGGTAGGAAGTTGCAGTTGGGTAATAAACCCAGACACTTTAATATGGGACAAGAGCATCTTAACCACTGGCCTTGATGCTTACTTATAAAGTGTAAGGACACCATGGGGCTGGCGCCATGGCTCACTAGGTTAATCCTCCGCCTGTAGCACCGGCATCCCATATGGGCACCAGGTTCTAGTCCCGGTTGCTCCTCTTCCAGTCCAGCTCTCTGCTGTGGTCCAGGAAGGCAGTGGAGGATGGCCCAAGTGCTTGGGCCCTGCACCTGCATGGGAGACCAGGAGGAAGCACCTGGCTCCTGGCTTCAATCAGCACAGTGCACCGGCCGTAGCGGCCATTAGGGGAGTGAACCAATGGAAGGAAGACCTTTCTCTCTGTCTCTCTCTCACTGTCTATAACTCTACCTGTCAAATAATAATAATAATAATAAAAAGTGTAAAGGCACCAAATATTGAAAAAACACGCCAGCCTTCTCCTACCCGGGGCCCACTATAGGCAATGCTAATTAATAATGGCTCTCTTTGTCACTGAACTTTAGTGTCATTCTAGAATCTTTCTTCTTCATTTTTTAGGAAAGATTTACTCATTTACTTAAAACAGCGACAGAGAAAGGGGGAGACAGAGGTTGATCTTCCATTTACCTGGCTTACTCCCTAAGTGGCCCCAACAGCCAGGTCTGGGCCAGGCCAAAGTCAGGAGCCAGTAATTTCATTTTGGTTTACCACATAGGTAGCAAGAGGCCCAAGTACTTGAACCATCTTCTGCTTTCTTCCCAGGCACATTAGCAGGAAGCTGGATTAGAAGCAGAGAAGCTGGGACTCAAATAGGCACTCCAGTAAAGCCACATAAGCAGTGGCTTAACCCACTGTACCACAACACCAGCCCCCAAAATGCTCCTTGAGACAGCACTACAACCAGTCACTCGTAACCTGAAGTCGGTACAAAAGGTGGAACTGCTTGCTTCACAGCAGAAACTCCCGTGTCATGCCATGTTATCATAAGCTCCTTGAGAACAGAGATCACGCTTACGCTACTTCTGCTTCCCTGGCCCACTGCGCACACTACGTGTGGTGCTGTCATGCTGATGCCCATATATACTTAGTTGTCAACTTCCACACTGTGCTCCTAAGGGATGGGCATGGAGTGGTGGGGAGAGAGAGATGGATGGGGCTGGTGTAGTGGAGAACATGTAACAGAAGGCAAAGGACTGCACCTCAGTCTTCCTTCTTATGAGACTCTAGTCTCCAAGCTGACAGTGGCAACCAAAACAGGGGCCAGAACTCTGAGGCGCATTCACTTTCATCACTCTTCTCTTCCCCAGAAGCTGGGTACTTACCCACTTACTTCCTATTTCACAGTCAACTGATGAGTAGGATAATAAAACAACTGTGACCACAGAAGATAGAGAGAATTCTCACTTTAAAAGAACTCTAAATATCTACATTTTTGCAGAATGCCTACTGGGTTACTTTTGACATTGTTCTCCAGCATGGATGAGAAACAAATCCATCAGGAAACCTTCCTCTCCCTTCCACCTCCCATTCGGTGCATCGGCAGGCTTTGATGCCACCCATTAGAAATGGGGCCAGCAACGTTTCTCAGAAAAGAAGGGAAAAAGTTACCCCAATGGGAATGGGTAAGGTTCATTAGTTGTGAAAAAATGATCCAATCAAAGATTGATCAAGTACTTATTATGTGGAGAGTTTGGTGGCCTGTTAAGTTTAAAATATAAATGATTTTTTTTTTAAAAAAGTTATTTCTTCCATGCAACAATGACTCCCCTGATTCTTGGCATGGTCTTTGTGTAGGACCTGTGGAGCAAGGGATGCATGGGTGAAGGAGTAGAATCACAAGG
Source organism: Oryctolagus cuniculus (assembly GCF_051225735.1). Lineage (NCBI taxonomy): Eukaryota > Metazoa > Chordata > Mammalia > Lagomorpha > Leporidae > Oryctolagus > Oryctolagus cuniculus. Next base: position 46,553,190 of record NC_142883.1, on the reverse strand, counting down.
GGGTGCCTCTTACACTTCAGAGCAAGTACAACCAAGCAGAGTTTATGAAAGGCAAAGTCTGGATCTGGCGCTGCACGGATTAAGACACAGTTCCTGAAGCAGGTGTGTGGCGCAGTGGTAAAGCCGCCACTTGAGATACGCACATCTCCTATTGGAGTGCCTGGACTCGAGTCCCAGCTCCTTTCTTGATTCCAGCTACCTGCTGGTGTGCACCCTAGGAAGTAGCGGGTTATAGCTCAAGTAGTTAGATCCTTGACAACCAACTAGAGATCTGGTTTGAGTTCTGGAGGCCCAGACTTGGTTGTTGCAAGCATTTGGGAGAGTGAGCCAACAGAAAGAAAGCTCTATCTTTGTCTCTGTCTCTTTGCTGCTCAAATAAATAAATGAAATTAATAACAGCCCTGAGTAGAAGCAGAAGGCATTGTTGCCTCCATTTTGTAGATGAAAAAATCAGGTTGAGAATATGAAGTTACTTCCCTAAGATCACAGAATTTATTGGAGCTGGGTCTGATGCTAAGCTCTACATGGTATACCATGCTTTGAATTCAAAACTATAAAATACTACACAGCTAGACGGTATCACTGCTGTTACCTACATTTTCTCCAGCTTAAAGAACCAAGGCATGGATGTGTGGTTTCTTTCGTCCTCTTCTCTGCAGCTTGAGTTTTGTACTCAAAGAATGTTTAAGCATTTCAGGGTATCACGTGACACACTGTTGGGAGTTCTACTGATAATGCCCTAGGAGTAGACTATTGCAGAGTGGTTATCAGTAGAGGGAAAGGTTAAAACAAGAGGAGGGAAAAGGCTGGCGCCGCGGCTCAATAGGCTAATCCTCCACCTGCAGTGCCGGCACACTGGGTTCTAGTCCCGGTCGGGGCGCCGGATTCTGTCCCGGTTGCCCCTCTTCCAGGCCAGCTCTCTGCTGTAGCCAGGGAGTGCAGTGGAGGATGGCCCAAGTGCTTGGGCCCTGCACCCCATGGGAGACCAGGAGAAGCACTTGGCTCCTTGCTTTGGATCAGCACGGTGCGCTGGCTGCAGCATGCTGGCCGCAGTGGCCATTGGAGGGTGAACCAATGTAAGGAAGACCTTTTTCTCTGTCTCTCTCTCTCACTGTCCACTCTGCCTGTAAAAAAAAAAAAAAAAAAAAAAGAGGAGGGAAAAAACACCCCACTGAAGACTGGGCTTATCCACAGATGACCAAAGCCATTTCTTCCAGTGGATCTGCAGTTAGCATTCACAGAAATAATCCACTGGAAAGTAAAGTAGTAGTTAGAGCAGTAGTAAAGTAGTAGTTAGAGCAGTGGCAAGGGAGGTAACGAAGGGTAAAGCAGCTGAAGACAGACTTCTGAGAGTTACAGAGCTTGCTCATCCAAGCACTCACGTTAACATGCACCTTTTCTGCTTCCCTTTTGTTGGGGCCAACAATTTGGCTCTTGGGCAGCCAGTGGGTTTGGGCAGGGAAGGTTTGATTGAGCACCTCTGGGAGGCTGGTTACACATAGGCAAATGGAGCAAACAAATGAATATATTAAGCCAAGTTTCTCACTGTTGTAAAAGGTGGTTACCAACATGGAAAAGAAGAGGCTAAAATAAAACTATTGTATTAGATTGGAACTTAAACTATCAGCAAGAATTCATGGTTTTAATACATAAACAGGTATAAAAATAGTCATAGATATGCATGAGTAGATACATGTATATTTATACACAAAAATGTCTTTCTTAGCCCTCTCAGCTAACAGGACCTAGATGCGATGACATCCAAGCAGCAAAGAGCATTCCAAATGTCTAGAATTTGGTTTCTAAATACCATTTCCCATCAAAGGAATAAGGGATTCTTGGAAAAACAGATGATTCCAGAGATGGGATTAAAAAAAAAAAAGCTAAGATAAGCCTTGTATTTTTTTGTTGTGCCTAAAAAGAAGAAAGTATTTAAAAAAATGACAGGCATACATAACAAGAATGAAGAACCAGCTTGTAGGGGTTCTCAGTGGCCCAATCTGGGATGATTTGGCATTAAAGTAAATAATTATGGATCCTGAAAGAGAAAAAGGATGACAGTAGAAAAACTGGTGAAATTCCAGTATGGTCTGGAGATTAGTAAAAAGTATGATACCAATGTTAACTTACTAGTTTTGATAACTACCTATGTAAGATGTTAACATTAGGAGGAACTAGGTGAAGAGAATACGAGAAAATTATACTACTACTGAAATTTTTTGTAGGCACAAATATATTCTAATACAAAGTAAAAGAACAAAAAAGACAGTAATGTTAATAATCCCTTGAATAAAATAGGAACCCATGAAGCCATGCTGTTACAGAGAATGTTGACATTTTTTATTTGACAGGTAGAGTTACAGACAGTGAGAGACAGAAAGAAAGGTCTCTCCTCAAATGGCCGCTACGGCCGGTGCTGCGCTGATCCAAAGCCAGGAGCCAGGTGCTTCCTCCTGGCCTCCCACACGGGTGCAGGGGCCCAAGCACTTGGGCCATCCTCCACTGCCTTCCTAGGCCATAGCAGAGAGCTGGACTGGAAGAGGAGCAACTGGGATTAGAACCCGGTGCCCATATGGGATGCTGGTGCCACAGGCGGAGGATTATCCAAGTGAGCCACAGCGCCAGCCAAGAATGTTGATATTCTTAAAGGAGAATGTCAACTAACAGATGTAAAGAGATGACAACTAGACAAGTTATCAATTGGCAACCCTCTTAGTAATAAATGATTCAAGTAAGAATCATCAATGAATAGTAAAATAAAGAAGTGAACAATGAGAAAAAGCTATGATATAGTCTTAAGGATTCTCCCCAAACTTATTGTTTATTAATATATCAAGAAAACTGGAAGACAACATCCTAATGATGTAATACAAATGAACATCAGAAGTTATGATACAAACTGACATTGTGAACCTCCTGGTAAGCTTTTTTTTTTTTTTTTTTTTTTTACAGTCAGAGTGGACAGTGAGAGAGAGAGACAGAGAGAAAGGTCTTCCTTTACCATTAGTTCACCCTCCAATGGCCGCCGCGGCCGGTGCGCTGCTGCCGGCGCACCGCGCTGATCCGATGGCAGGAGCCAGGAGCCAGGTGCTTCTCTTGGTCTCCCATGCGGGTGCAGGGTCCAAGGACTTGGGCCATCCTCCACTGCACTCCCTGGCCACAGCAGAGAGCTGGCCTGGTAGAGGGGCAACCAGGACAGAATCCGGCGCCTTGACTGGGACTAGAACCCGGTGTGCCAGCGCCGCAGGCAGAGGATTAGCCAAGTGAGCCACGGTGCCGGCCCCTGGTAAGCACTTCTAAGAATACAGCATCACTTACACATCAATTATAAATCACAAGGAAACATCAGATACACTCAAACTGAGACATTCCACAAAGTTACTGGTCTATAAGCTTCAAAAATTTCAAGGTCACAAAACACAGAGACAAGTTATTCTTCTGGATTGAAGGTGAACAAAGAGGAAAAATAAATGTGAGCTATGAATCCTGGATTGATTAAATGGCAATATTGGATCAATGTTAATTTTTTATGTGGTTATGTGGCTGTATCCTTGTTTTTGGAAAATAAGGAATAATATATATTTTAAGGAATAATAGTTTGAGAATTCTAATGGTAAAAATGAAACACATTTGTGTAAGTGTGTGTACGTGTGTGTGAGAGAGCGATGGGAAAGGTAGCAGTTAACTGAGAGATCTGGGTGAAGGATGTACAGGAGCTTCCTGTGTAGTTCTTGGAGCTCCCACTTCATGCCCCTTCCCTGGGTTTTGGCTCTGCAGTTCTATTGCTGCTGCACTTCTGGCTAGGGTCAGTGCTGTCAGAATGTCCCCTGGGCAGGTGGAAAGCTGGGGAGATGAGGGAATGGACCCATGCCAGGCCCAGCAGAAAGCTGAAACAATGATAAGGCCACACACCCCCATAAGGGCCTCAGACATGATCAGAGTGAGGGTAGGGCAGGACCAACTCCTAGGCAGGCCCGCTCCTGAGTACAATTTACTGTGTGCCAAGGTCCAGCATGTCACCTCTCCATCCTCACCACAGAGTCTGTGAGGTAGGCATTATTAACCTCGCCCTAGAGAGGACAAAAAATCTGGCTCCTGGCTTCAGACTGGTACGTGCAAAGCTCTGATGCAAATCCCGGTCTGTCTGGCATGCAGGTCCACGCTCTTTCCCCTGTACTGTGTTGCGTCCCTGTCACATGGAGTTTGTGACTGGTCTGAGACTATCCTCTTTCGCAGATCTGTGAGTCAGTGTGACGGAAAGAGTTCTGTTTTGCACAACGTTAGTCCCCATCTGAGTTGCTTCCTCAGCTTCAGGATTCTTTGACTGAAGGGAGGAAGGGTTTCCTGGAGTTCCTTGAAATTATACTCAAAACTGTGTGTGAGTGTATGTGGAATCCTTCTCTTTTTTGACAAGAGGATTTCCACTGGGTTCCTACAAGGATCCATGACTTCAAAAGGGCTGTCTGACTCTCTCCTTTGACAGATGAGGAAATGGAGCTCTTTAACTCTCTTTGTAACTTCAAGCCTTTTCTGCTTACTCTGGAGCGACAACAGTGCAACCTACGCAGTTCTCCTCTGGGTCGCTTCCGCTGCCCGCCTCGCGCCGTGGAAACATGCTAGGGAGGCCAAGCAGCAGGGTGAGAGGCCAGCACTGCATTTTTCGTAGAGAAATGGAGACTCCCTAAGGAAGGAGGTCTGGCTCCAGGAACAATGAATGTACTTTGTATGAGGCAAGGCTGCATGGCGAGTGGGAAAACGGCTCTCCAGGTCAGGTAGGCTTTGTGAAGGACGTGCTTTTCTCAGGTATGCGCCTCACACCCTGGACCCCATAGCTTCTAAGTCTTTCTAAAATCAGATTCTGGATTGGTAAGAGGAGATGGAGCTTGAGCCAGGTGGGTCACTCTTAAACCCGCTAATGTGTACAAGCAAATAACTGACCCTTTCTCTTGACTCTCAGTGGCGTCTTACTAACTTCCTGGGAGGAAACTTGTGAATGCAGAAGGCAGTGCTCTCAAAGGATGAAACAGTGACACTAACTACTGCCCCCTGTGCAGTAGCTGCACACATGTCCAGTTGACAGGAGGAGGGAAACCAGCCTTTACAAGGCAAGCAACAGCAAAGCAACTTTTTTGAAAGCACTTGTTTTAAGCTATTTTATAAAGTTCATGTAAAAAATCTGTATGCATTTATTTAAGAAATGTGTAGAGGGAAGGGGAGGGAGAGAGAAAGGGTGAGGGAGAGAGAGAGGGAGGGATGGAGAGGGAGAAAGAGAGAGAAAGAATGAGAATGAACTCTCATTTGCTGATTCACTCCCCAAATGCCTGCAATCACTGGTTTGGGCTGGGCTGAAAGCTGGCAGCTGGGAACTCAGTCCATGTCTCCCACATAGGTGGCAGAAACTCAATTACTTGAGTCATCACTTATGCCCCCCAGGTTCAGCATTAGCAGGAAACCGAAATCAGGAGAGGAACCAGGTATGGAATCCAGGCACTCCATCTAGAAGTAGATGTTTTAATTGGTGCTTCAACCACTAAGCCAAATGTCCCTTCTGGGATTTTAATAAGAAATATGAAGCAATTTAGAAAATAAAACAGGGGCCAGGGACCAGCGCTATGGCAGCGCAGGTAAAGCTGCTGCCTGCAGTGCTGGCATCCCATATGGGCGTCAGTTTAAGTCCCGGCTGCTCCACTTTCAATCCATCTCTCCGCTATGGCCTGGGAAAGCAGAAGATGGCCCAAGTCTTTGGGTCCCAACATCCACATGGGAGACCTGGAAGAAGCTCCTGGCTCCTGGCTTCAGATCGGCACAGCTCCAGCCATTGTGGCCACCTGGGGAATGAACCAGCTAATGGAAGACATCTTTCTCTGTCTCTATCTCTCTCTGTAACTCTGCCTTTCAAATAACTAAAATAAAGTATTTAGAAACAAAAAATAGGGGCCAGAGCTGTGGCAGAGTAGTAGGTTAAGCCTCTGCCTGTGGCACTGGCATCCCATATGGGCACCGGTTTGAGTCTCAGCTGCTCCACTTCCGATCCAGCTCCTTGCTAAAGGCCTGGGAAAGCAGTAGACGATGGCCAAAGTGCATGGGCCCCTGTACCCAAGTAGGTAGCCTGGAAGAAGCTTCTGGCTTCAGACTGGCCCAGCTCCCAGCCACTGTGGCCATTTGGGGAGTGAATCAGTAGATTAAAGACCTTTCTCTCTGTCTCTCCCTCTCTCTGTAACTCTACCTGTCAAATAAATAAATAAAGTCTTAAAAATAAAAAAGAATTTTCTCGGAGCTGCTGCTGTTCTCCTTCTGTCAGCCATGTTCTGGTTCTCCTACAAGCATTTGAAGCCCAGTCCAGTGCATCTCCGGTCAACCCAGCTTTTCCAAAATCTGCCCTCCAGCACGGAGAGGCCTCCAACAGCTACTCTGACAGCAGCACATATTCAGGCAAGAGGAGGGGTCTCCCTCCTTGGCCAAAGCCCCTCACAGAAACCACAGATACAAATGTGCACACACTCTTCTGGCTGTGGAAAGTCGTGGCAGCAGTAGGCTCCTTTGTACCGATATTTGGAACCTGTGAGTTTGTGAAAAGGATATACATTAAATGGATGATAAGTAAAATAAAGAATCCTTGAGTTCGCTGTTAGGTAAACAAACAAATGAGGGAGAAGGGAAAGCTCGTCCTTGAGGTGGAACTCCAGCGAGTAAATACAGGAGAGAGGACAATCAACATCTGGCGAACTCTGCAGTAACAACTACTTCAGGAGGAATCATCAAGGGACTAAACAAGAGTGGGCAGAAGCCTGATGAGAAACAGGAAATTTACATAGTCTCAGTCTCCCCCTGCAAGATACTGACTAGTTACAAAGAAAAACAGTGACTCCATGGTAGAGAAAGCTGGCCAGAAACACCACCTAAAGGAAGTGATCGAAAGGAATATTAGCAGTAAAGAGATACATCGACCTAACTCCCGGAACTATGCAAGGGGTCACATCGATATATTCTTGCCAAAAACACATAACCTGGTTTACTGCAGAAGAAACATTAGCAAACTGAAGTTGAGGGCACTGTGCTGAATAGTTGGTGGATACTCTTTTCAAAAAGTTGAGGTTGCAAAAGATAGAAAAGACGAGAAACTATTCAAGACTAAGAAGGCCCGAGACCTAACTGTATGATTACAGATACCTGAACACGAAATGGTATGTTAGTAAGACAAAGCTTTTTTCCTGATTTTGATAACTGTGGTTATACAAGATGTTAACATTCTCAGGGGGGAGGGTATGTGAGAACTTCTTTTCCTATTTTTGTAACTCTAAATTATTAGAAATGAAAAGTTAAGTTATACTTGAAAACATATACATCAGAGATTAGGCATTCTTACCATGTCGAGTACCTAATGCTGTAAGGCTTTCTGGGCTGACGTACACCAGGGCTCAACACCAAAATGCAAACAAGGGGAAGTGTGGGGATCCGTATGGGGCCTTATTAGAGTCAAACTCGGGCTCCTGAGATTTACAGACACAATAAATAACATTGAAGAGATGTAAAAATACCCTAAATGGGTTTCCAGAGAGGGCCGCAGGCGAGCCAAGTCCCTCCTCCGGCTTCTGGAAACAGTTGTGCCCTTGTAAGACCCCGCCAAGATCAGAGGGGTGAAAAACGCAGGCAGAAGACAGAAAAATGTACACCACTCACTTGTCTTGGGACTCGATGTACACATAGAGATGAGGCTCAAAACACTTGGAAACAAGGCCGTGAAATGGATTGTCTGGGGCTTTGGGCTTCTTTGGCTGCAAAGAAAAAAAAAAAAGAAAGAAAAAAGAACTCTATATTTGAGCAATCTTTGCAAAATTTCAAAAATAGTCACTTCAAAAATTCACATGAAGCTTCCAGGCAAGCGAACACTTGATGTCACTGTAGCAGGAGCACACCCTGCATCATGATCCATCCCAGGCTGAATTAGTGTCATTTGCTTGCTTTGTATGTGGTGAGAGATTTACTGTGACTTTGATAACACGTGCATTTTTCCTTTGAAAGCTATTCATCATCTGACTGTTTTAAAAATTTAAATCCCGGGGCCAGCACTGTGGTACAGCAGGTTAAGCCACTGCTTGAGATGCTGGCACCCCATATGGGTACCAGTTCAAGTCCCAGTTGCCCCACTTCAGGTTCAGCTCCCTGCTGACGGCCTAGGAAAAGAAGTGGAGGGTGGCCCAAATGTTTGGGCCCCTGCCATCCATGTGGGAGACCTGGATGAAGCTCCTGGCTTCCATCTGGCCCAGTGCTGGGCATTGTGGCCATCTGGAGAGTGAACCAGCAGATAGAAGCGGGATGCAATGGTTGGAGCTGTAAGGCCGCCACCCTGCAACATCAGCCCCAAACTCTTTCAGAAATAAATACATCTTTTTTTTTTTTTTTAAAGATTTATTTATTTGAAAGTCAGAGTTACACAGAGAGAGAAGGAGAGGCAGAGAGAGAGAGGTCTTCCATCTGCTGGTTCACTCCCTAGCCATCCCCAGATGGCTACAACGGCCATAACTGTGCCAATCTGAAGCCAGGAGCCAGGAGCTTCTTCTGGGTTTCCCATGTGGGTTCAGGGACCCAATGGCTTGGGCCATCTCCTACTGATTTCCCAGGCCATAGCAGAGAGCTGCATCAGAAGTGGAGCAGCTGGGACTCGAACCAGTGCCTATATGGGATGCCAGTACTACAGGCAGCGGCTTTATCTGCTACGCCAAAGCGCCAGCCCTAATAAATACATCTTAAAAAAAATTTCACCCCTGATGAATAGCAGCACTTTGTGTTTGTGTGATTTAGAATTGATAAAATGTTTTCACGATTTAATTTTTTAAAAAAAGATTTATTTACTTGAAAGACAGAGTTACAGAGAAAGGTAGAGCCAGAGAGAGAGAGGTCTTCTATTCCACTGGTTCACTCCAAATGACTGCAATAGCCAGAGCTGAGCTGATCAGAAGCCAGGAGCTAGGAGTTAGGAGCTTCTTCCAGGTCTAACCACGTGGGTACAGGGACCCAAGAAGTTGGGCCATCTTCTATTGCTTTCCCAGGCCATAGCAGAGAGCTGGATTGAAAGTGGAGCAGCCAGGACTCGAACCGGTGCCCATATGGGATGCCGGCACTGCAGGCTGGGGCTTTAACCTGCTGTGCCACAGTGCCGGCCCTTACGATTTAATTTTTTTTTTTTTTTGACAGATAGAGTTAGACAGTGAGAGAGAGAGAGACAGAGAGAAAGGTCTTCCTTCTGTTGGTTCATCCCCCAAATGGCCACTACAGCCGGCGCTGCACTGATCTGAAGCCAGGAGCCAGGTGCTTCCTCCCATGCAGGTGCAGGTGCAGGGACCCAAGCACCTGGGCCATCCTCTACTGCCTTCCTGGGCCATAGCAGAGAGCTCGACTGGAAGAGCAGCAACCAGGACTAGAACCCAGCACCCATATGGGATGCCAGTGCCGCAGTCGGAGAATTGACCTAGTGAGCCACGACGCCGGACCCTATGATTTAATGTTTTTTTGTTTTTGTTTTTTTTTGACAGGCAGAGTGGACAGTGAGAGAGAGAGAGACAGAGAGAAAGGTCTTCCTTTGCCGTTGGTTCACCCTCCAATGGCTGTCACGGCCAGTGCTGCGGCCGGCGCACTGCGCTGATCTGATGGCAGGAGCCAGGTACTTATCCTGGTCTCCCATGGGGTGCAGGGCCCAAGCACTTGGGCCATCCTCCACTGCACTCCCTGGCCACAGCAGAGAGCTGGCCTGGAGGAGGGGCAACCGGGACAGAATCCGGTGCCCTGACCGGGACTAGAACCTGGTGTGCCGGCGCCACAAGGTGGAGGATTAGCCTAGTGAGCTGTGGCGCCGGCCCCTATTTGATAGCCTTCATTTGCTCATTGTTACTGTGGCCAAGCACTTTGCTATAGAACAGTATCTCGCTGACTTCCCACAACCATCTTCCATGCAGGTATTATGACTTATATGACACCTCAAGTCCTAGAGGTTCAGAGGCTGCTGTTTTGTTTTGTTTTAAAGAGTTTATTTATTTGAGAGCCAGAGTTATAGAGAGAGGGAGAGACAGAGAGAAAGATCTTCCATCTGTTGGCTCACTCCCCTGAGCTGGGCCCATCTGAAGACAGGAACCAGGAGCTTCCTCCGGGTCCCCCATGTGGGTGCAAGTGCCCAAGTACTTGGGCCATCTTCCACTGCTATCCCAGGCCATAAGCAGAGAGCTGGATCAGAAAAGGAACAACTGGGAGTCAAATCAGCATCCATATGAGATGTTGGTGCTGCAGGTGGAGGCTTAACCTACTATACCACAGTGACGACCCTCAAAATTTTTAATTTTTTAAGATTTAAAAAATTGGTAATATTTTACCATATTTACTTCACTTATATTCTACACATATATACTATTTTTTAAAAAACAGATATTAATATCACAGAATGTGGGTTTCATGACAGTGGTCAAAAGTGATCATAAAGGGGACGGAAGAGTAGCTTGCCACACACATGGTATAATTCAGCGCAGCAATGTTTGTAACCACATATCCAATAATACAACATCCACACAAGTTTTAGACTGTACATTTTAATTTCCACAAATAACAGAAAACATGTGATACTATTTTATCCATTTTACAAGTCAAAAATGCATAGAAATTTATGCCCGGCAGTATGACAAAAATAATACTTTCCTACTATAGTGGGTTATTATTTTGCTACATTTTAACAAAGAACTGTCAAGTCATTTTAACTCAATAACAAATTACAGTGATAAAGACATTCCAGCCTTTACCCTTAATCACAGAACAATTTGAAAAATTCCTCATGTTTTGAAGTCAATTTAACTACATTTACTTAGTTTATCAAATGGGATATGATTTTTTAGAGAAAACTCAACTGCCAAAAAAAATTAGAAAAATACAAACAAAAACAAAACCACTTGTACAGTTACAAACCTTCTTTCTAGTCTGTTTAGCTTTATTCTTTCAGCCAGTGACTGGTTTAGATCTACAACTCTCATATATCATTGTTTTCCTGCAATACTTCCTACATTTTTTGATTTCACCAACAAGTGTTAAGAAAGAGAAAGGTGGGGCCGGTGCTGTGGCTTAGCTGGTTAAGCAGCTGCCTGCAGTGCTGGCATCTCATATGGGCGCTGCTTCTCGTACTGGCTGCTCTACTTCTGATCTAGCTCCCTGCTAATGCGCCTGGGAAAGCAGTGGAAGATGGTACAAGTGCCTGGGCCCTCACCCACATAGGAGACCCAGATGAAGCTACTGGCTCCTGGCTTCCACATGGCTTCCAGCTGGCCCAGCCCTGGCCATTGCAGCCATTTGGGGAATGAACCAATGGATGGAAGACTCTCTCTCTCTCTCTCTCTCTCTCTCTCTCACTCTCTCTCTCTCTCTCTCCCTTCCCTCACTGCCGCTGCTTCTTCCTCTCTGTAACTCTACCTTTCAAATAAATAAATAAAAACCTTTAAAAAAAAAAAAAAGAAAGAGAAGGGTGAGGGACCAAAATAGGGTTGCTAATTCTTTATTTTGTTCCTTTCTCACCACAAAATCTTAAAAGAAAAAACATTTTTTTCCAAAGATTTATTTACTTGAAAGGCAGAGTGACAGAGGGAAAAGGAGAGATCTGTGTGCTGGTTCACTCCCTAAATAGCCGCAGTGGCTAGGACTGGGCCAGGCTGAAGTCAGAGGCCTGGAACTCCATCCAGGTCTCCCACATGGGTGGAAGGGGCTCAAGTACTTGAGTCATCTTCTGCAGCTTTCCTAGGTACATTAGCGGGGAGCTGCATTGGAAGTAGAACAGTTGGGACTTGAACCAGTGCTCAAATGGGATACTGGTATTGCAGGTGTCAGCTTAACCTATTGCATCACAAAGCCAGTCTCAAAAGAAAAAACATTCTATAGTCCCAAAGTTTCATGAAAATAGCAACATAAAGGTAGTCCTTTTTAAGAATGACAATTATACCAGATGGCTAGAAAGACAATATTGTCTCTAGTTTTTGCCTTAGATCAATGAAAACCTAGGCTGGTACTGGTTACCAGATTGAAACTTGGAAATCAACAATAGCTTATATAGCAGGCAAGCATTTAAAAACTATATTTGCTATTTAATTCTTTTCCAAACATCTAAAAGATAAACAATGAGAAGCCTACACTTTACTTTCTATCTTAAAAAAATGTCTATTTTGGGGCTGGAGTTGTGGTACAGTAGGTAAAGCCACCGCCTGCAACGCCAGCATTCCATATGGGTACCGGTTCATGTCTCAGCTGTTCCACTTTCAATCCAGCTCCCTTCTAAGGACCTGGGAAAAGCAGCAGAGGGTGGCTCAAGTGCTTGGGCCTCTGCTACCCATGTGGGAGACTCTGGAGAAACTCCTAGCTCCTGGCTTTCACCTGGCCCAGTGCTGGCCTTTGTGGTCATCTGGGGAGGAAACCAGTGGATAGAAGATCTTTCTATCTCTCTCTCTCTCTCCACCCCCTTCTCTCTATAACTCTGCCTTTTAAAGTAAATAAATCTTTTAAAATGTCTATTTTGTCTACAAAAGGATCCTTAGCTAGACCTCTGACTAGGGTTGATGCCACGGTATAATTTGGGCACAAACTGACACCCATAACACTGGGTGAAATGAACTGCTCACATCATTTTTTGAAAACTAGTTTGCTGAGCTGATTGACACAAAGAAAGCAGCAGGGACATGTATTGTAATGCAGCAGGGTTAAGTCACTGCCTGGGATGCCTGTATCCTGTATCAGAAGGCCTGGCATTGAATCCCACCTTCACTTCTTTTTTTAAGATTTACTTATTTATTTATTTGAAAGAGTTACAGAGAGAGAGAGAGAGAGAGAGAGAGAGAGAGGTCTTCCATCCGTTGTTTCATTCCCCAGTTGGCTGCAATGGCAAGAGCTGAGCTGATCCAAAGCCAGGAGCCAGGAGCCTCCTCCAAGCATTCCTACCTGGGTGCAGGGGCCCAAGGACTTGGGCCATCTTCCACTGCTTCCCCAGGCCACAGCAGAGAGCTGGATTGGAAGTGAAGCATCAGGGACTTGAACCAGCGCCCAATGGGATGCCAGCACTGCAGGCGGCAGCTTTACCTGCGCTGCCAAGGCGCCGGTGCCCCACCTTCACTTCTAATCAAGCTTCTTGCTAATGTGCATGGGAGGCAGCAGATGGTGGCCCAGGTGCTTGTGTCCTACCACCCATGTAGGAGACTCAGATGGAGTTCTGGGCAAATAATGATTACCCTTTTCTGGTCATTTCAAAAATACAACATTGCAATAGTTAGAAACATTATGGTAATGATCACTAAAAATTAAATGTCCATTTTAGGCACACCTCAATCTTGTACTTAGCCTGTTCTTTTCATCATCTAAGACTCCTGTGTCTACATTTTTTGGCAAAATTTCCAGTTATTCCTAAGAATAACTGCAGTTTGCTTTAACCATCTGGAAGCCAATACTGAAAGCAAACCTTATAGTGGACTACAAGAGGGCCACACAAGACTGGTTCCCTGGGGTGTCTGGCACAGTTAAGACACTGTTTGTTGGGGCAGGCACTGTGGCATCGCAGGTTAAGCCACTGTCTGCAGTGACAGCATCCTATATGGGCACCAGTTCAAGTCTCAGCTGCTCTACTTCCAATCCAGCTCTCTGCTATGACCTGGGAAAGCTGTGGAAAATGGGCCAAGTGGTTGGGCCCCTGCACCCACGTGGGCAACCTGGAAAAAGCTCCAAGCTCCAAGCTTTGGATCAGTCCAGCTTCAGTCATCGTGGCCATTTGGGGAGTGAATCAGCAGATGGAAGACTCTCTGTCTCACCTCTCTCTCTCTGCAACTCTGCCTTTCAAATAAACAAATCTTAAAACAAACAAACAAGCAAACAAAAAGACACTGTTTGCAGCACCCAAACCCCATATTAGAGTGCCTGAATTGGAGTCCCAGCGCCTCTGCTTCCAGTCGAGCTTCCCACTCACGTGCACTCTGGGGGACAGCAGATGATGGCTCAAGTACTTTGGGTCCCTGCCATTTAAATGGGAGACCTGGACTGAGCTCCTGACTCCCAGTTTTGGCCTGGCTCAGCCCTGTTGTTGTGGCCATTTCGGGGAGTGAACCAGACCATGAAGATCTGTCTTCTGTGTCTGTGTCTGTCCTTCTGCCTTCAAAAAACACACACACAAAAACCCCACTGGTTCACTGAGTGAGTCTGCTGGAGGCGGAGAGCTCCACTCCAGCGCAGATGCTCTGGGAGGCCGTTTGTACTTCAGCTCTGACGGTTATATGGAAGTGGCCCGCATCCCTTCCACTTTCCCGAGGCAGTATCTCTTTTCTTATTTTACACTTTTCAATAAGGTGACTTGTCAAATGAATAAACAAATGTTACTTAATCCATCTAACTTTGTAAAACTGGATATCCTGATTTTAGATTTGGAAAATATGACCACTATACCCCAAGGTCTTGATTAATTAAAATATAATGATGAGTAATACTTCTTTTATTCAAAAATTTTTTTTTCCTACTGAAGGAAATATTCACACTTCTGTAGTATAACTTCCGGTAATCATAAATGGAAGCTTACATAATATACAATGTTGGCATTTTTAAAATGAACATGGACATTGCGTATTTGGCTCTACCGACTTACCAACAATGTTTTAATTTATCACTTTAAAATGAGTCCATACTTATATTTGGGAGTTCTCAGTAATATTCTTACAATTTTTTCCCCTAGGCTTGACACTACTTAAAAAAGAAAAAAAGAATAACAACAAGAAAGTTGAGGAATGGGAGTTAATTGCCTGGCAAAAAATCCTGGACGGCAGTGATGCGCTCCTCCAAGGGCCACATCCGCGGTACTCCACGTGGCCGGGAGGGCAACCGCGCAGACATCTGAGCAAGAGGGGCTTGGACCCGTTTCCTGGCCGGGTAATGCGCTGCAGTGATGTCAGCTACCACCACTGGGGGACGCTCTGGAGGGGCACATGCAACTCGCCACACTATGCTGGCAACTTAGGAAGTCTAATTACTTTAAAATACAAAGCTTTTTAAAGTAAATGAAAAGTGGTTCAGAAGAGTTGAACCCTGCATGTGAAGAAATTTCAGGAAAACCTTTCTTTATTTTGTTTATAGTTTCCTTTATGCACAGAAGAGACATACAATAAAAATCTGTCTGAATAAGTCTAAAGGGCTCATTCAGTACATTTAAAATGCAGACCCCAAGTGATAAGAGAAAATGGGTAATGGTCTTCCAACAAACGTCTGTTTGTCAGTTTCCATAGGTCCTGTACGTGGTAAAACCCCACAGAACACCCAGAAGGATGCATAACCAGACAGGGCTGGCATCCCAACCCTGCGTTTCCTTGCCTTGTCCCCTTATGGTGCTCTTCTGCGATGAGGACACACTGCTTGGTCTTGTCACTGCAGCACCCAGCTCAGCCTACCATGTGAGCTGAAGCTTGAGGGTATAGGAGTGACTGCCAAAGTTTCTTTCTTTTTCTTTTTTTTTTTTTTTTACTTTTTCCCCACAGGGCTGTCACCTGTGGATATAGTGCTTTATGACTGTGCTCATGCTCAGACAGTAGGTGCTGGAACTTCAGCTCCAGCTGCTGTCTCCCTTTCTACTCTCTAGCTCCAGCTTTAAGAATGTACTAAGTCATTTAGTGGTACCATTCAGCTAGATTTCTGAGTCTGTGAATTCTGTCCAAAAGCTGCAGATGTTTAAGCTATTTCCTCCTGGAGTTTGATGGAATAATAAAAGGTTACTGTTGTCGCAGTAAGGAGGTCTGCAGCTGGTCCCATTTCCTTTTATTACTATCCAATGTAAACAGATTAAATCTAAGTGCTCCAATCACCAAAACGGTACATTTTAAAACCAGAAATTCCTGACTTCTCATTCTTTCTTTTTATGCTTTGAGCACCCCCTACCCCTACCCCCTTTCAGGTATCATTTTTTTTTTTTTTAATCTTTGGGAATATCTTGGCAACTGATTGTTCATAGCCTCTTCTTAACTAAATGCCTATCATCTACCGTAGTGAGCAGGAAGTAACCCTGACCTTGAGGGCCCCATGCCCTTGACTGAATTCATTACTAACATCGTGAGGCATCCCTCCCTGACACCAAACAGGGCTTCTGCTCTTCCTTGTGTCCAGCTCCAGAAGCCAACAGGCTGGTGGGAAGGAGGAGATGCTGGGGCTCCCACCTAACCACACACAGAAGCCCTGGGAGGTCGGGGTAGCACTGAGGAGGCATTAGTCACTGGTGTGTAAGTTTTATTACTAATGAGTAGCAGCTCATGGAATTGAGGATGGATCATCTAGTCCAGGGGTTTTCATTTTTTAAAGAGACATAAAAGGGCCAGTGCTGTTTTGTAGTGGGTAAAGCCGCCTTCTGCAGTGCCAGTATCCCTTATGGGTACCGGTTCAAGTACCCACTGTTCCACTTCCATTCCAGCTCCCTGCTAATGCACCTGGGAAAGCAAAGAAGATGGCCCAAATATCTGGGCCCCTACACCCATGTGGGAGACCCAGAAGAAGCTCCTGACTCCTGGCTTTGGATCCATTCAGCTCCAGGTGTTGTGGCCATTTGGGGAGTGAAACAGTAGATGGAAGATTCTAACTCTGCCTTTCAAATAAAATAAATAAATCTTTTTTTAATAAAGAGAAACATAAGACTCCTGTTTCAAAAAAAAAAATTCTATCTGAAAGTCTTCAGTACAAATCGACTCAAAATGGGATGCCCTGATTGCAGGGACATAGGTCCCTGGTCTCCTCCCAATTCCACATAGCAACATCTGATAGGAGATAAAAGAATATACTTTGCAAAAAATTAGCCCTCTTGGGGCCCATGCTGTGACATAGTGGGTGAGGCCACCGCCTGCAGTACCAGCATCCCATATGGGCACTGGTTCAAGTCCTGGAGGCTCTACTTCCAATCCAGCTCTCTGCTATGGTCTGGAAAGGCAGTGGAGGATGGCCCAGGTCCTTGGGCCCCTGAAACCGCATGGGAAGACCCAGAGGAAGCTCCTGGCTCCTGGCTTCAGATTGGTGCAGCTCTGGCCATTGTGGCCGGATGGGGAGTGAACCAGCAGATGGGGGACCTCTCTCTCTCTCTCTCTCTTTCTGTGGCTCTGACTTTCAAATAAATAAAATAAATCTTGAAAAAAAAAAAAAAAAAAAACAATTAGCCCCGTAAAGATAAAAAAAAAAAAAAAAATAGGGAGGCCAAGAGAGAATGGGAAAAAAAAAAACAAACCCTACCTAAGGTCACATGGTCAGTTAATGGCAGGCCAGAGCCCAGCATTTTCCTCACTGTATGATCTGCTTTGCCCCACATATTCATCATATGTTAGTGTTTTGTCTCTAAAACAAGCAGGTTGGGGCTGGCACTGTGCCATAGCAAGTAAAGCCACCACCTATGATGCCAGCAACCCATATGGGTGCTGGTTCAAGTCCCCGCTGCTGGGGCCAGAGCTGTGGCGCAGTAGGTTAAGCCTCCTCCTGCAGTGCCAGCATCCCATATGGGCGTTGTTTTGAGTCCCGGCTGCTACTCTTCTGATACAACTCTCTGCTGGCCTGGGAAAGCAGTAGAAGATGGCCCAAGTGCATGGACCCCTGCACCCGTGTGGGAGACCCAGAAGAAGATTCTGACTTCTGGCTTCGGCCTGGCCCAGCCCCAGCTATTGTGTTCATCTGGGGAATGAACCAGGGATGGAAGATTTCTCTGTGTTTCCTTTTCTCTAACTCTGGCTTTAAAATAAATTTAAAAATCTTTTTAAAAAGTACATCTATATAGTGTATTAAAAAATCATTACCTGACAAATTTCATCTGGCAAAATTGACTTTATAGGTAAAGGAGACTCTCTGTATCATCCAGTTTAGTAACATCCAGAAATGACTAGGCTAAAGAGCAACTCTTCATGGCAGCAATACCATCTGTGTTCAAGGGCACAATGCTGGACGTGATGTTGGCAGCTCCCAGCACTGGGAAGACTGTGGGCCCTGCCCACAGCACATGTGCAACAGGTGCAGGCAGCCCAGTGTGGGTAGAAGACACAGCACGGGAATGAGCTCTAAACCCAGGTCCCTCCCACCCGAGTCCTTGCTCACAAAATGTGAGAACTGAATTTCTGCAGTGAGAAGAAATCTTTCGTTTTCTCTTGTGACAGCAATAATTGGATAATTTTAAATCAACGACATCTAATCTGACACATTTTTAGGACACAGCCTCAGGCTATCCCTTTAGGTTTGTTCATGTACTTTTTTTTTTTTTTTTTTACAGGCAGAGTGGACAGTGAGAGAGAGAGACAGAGAGAAAGGTCTTCCTTTGCCGTTGGTTCACCCTCCAATGGCCGCCGCGGCCGGCGCGCTGCGGCCGGCACACCGCGCTGATCCGATGGCAGGAGCCAGGAGCCAGGTGCTTTTCCTGGTCTCCCATGGGGTGCAGGGCCCAAGCACCTGGGCCATCCTCCACTGCACTCCCTGGCCACAGCAGAGGGCTGGCCTGGAAGAGGGGCAACCGGGACAGAATCCGGCGCCCCGACCGGGACTAGAACCCGGTGTGCCGGCGCCGCTAGGCGGAGGATTAGCCTAGTGAGCCGCGGCGCCGGCCTGTTCATGTACTTTTATACTGGTGGCTCACTTCTCGTTCCCCCACTCTTGAGACACAAAGGTACTAAAAAAAAAAAAAAAAAAAAAAAAAGAGCACTGGGAAAGGATTCCTACTTTTTGACTTTTGGACCTGGGTTCCAGTCTCAGTACTTCCACATTCTTTTCTTTTCTCTTTTTAAAGATTGGTTTATTTATTCATTTGGAAGGCAGAGTTACAATAAGAGGCAGAGGCAGACACAGATAAAAGCTTTCCATCCCAAATAGCTGCTATGGCCAGAGCTGGGCTGATCCAAAGCCAGGAGCCAGGAACTTCCTCTGGGTCTCCCACATGGGCACAGGGGCTCAAGGACTTGGGCCATCTTTTACTGCTTTCCCAGGCCATAGCAGAGAGCTGGATTAGAAGAGGAGTAGTTAGGACTTGAACCAGTGCCCTTATGGGATGACGGCACTACAGGTGGCAGCTTTACCCACTACACCACAGTGCTGGTCCCAGCACTTCCACTTTCCAGCCAGGAAACCCTGGGAAAGTCACTTAGTGTCTATGAGCTACAGTTTCATCACCTGTAAAGAGGTAGGCATCGTGAAGACGAAATGAAATCTAGCAAGTGAAAGACTTTCATATTACAAAGCATGATGAAAATGTGAGGGGAACATCTTATAAGCATTTACTCGATGGACCAGACACATTTTAGTGTAGCACTTCAGAACTGCTCCTGGAAAGTCTATTCCTATAGCTCCTTCCAGGACTGTACACCTACCCTCACCATGCCAGAAGCACAGGGCTAGCTGCAAAGTGCATGGCTATGCTTCCCCAGCCAGTCTCCCTCCTGGTGGAGTCTGTAGAAAACAATACTAGAAAATAATTCTCCCATAGCCAAGTGTAGAAAATTAAAGAGAAGGCCCACTAATCCAGAGAGGAAAAGTTCTGATTTATTGCTCTAACCTCTCTTGTCATAAAACGGCAGTGAAACAAAACCTCCATTCTGTAGGATGAAGGGAGAGGAAATTTAGAGTCGGACAGAAAAATCCAAAGGAAATTAAAGAGCTGGTGTGCTCTGGAAAGTAACTCTCCAAATATGCCATCGGCCACCTCGGTATTCCCAGGCCTCCCCAGCAGCTTCCAGACCTAAAGCGATCGGCTTACACTGCGTGGAGGTCTCTCCTGGCCGACAGTGCTGCTTACTTCCCTGGGATCTTTCAGCCTCTCACATCATCACGGTACCAGGTGACAGTACAATCAAAAGCTACACTGACAAGTTCAGGAGATGAGGAATAAGGCAGAGCCGAATTATGCTGGCCCCACAGCATGGGCATGTAATCAAGCTCATGTGCGTTGCCAACTCCTGGCCGTGAGGCTCTTCAGGCGCAGAGGGGTGGGACAGGAAGTGCTGCTCTTTCACTTGGTTTTCTACATGCACTTTCAGATCAAGGCCTTCTATACAGATCACCAAAGCTATAATTTGAATGAGGTCAACAGCAAAAGAACCGTATCTGGAGCGAGCCTGTTCATTTTCAGAAACATTAGGCAGGCTACCTGTGGTAATGTGAACCAGACTTACTTGATCTAAATCTCCTTTCTCCACTGGCAGCTCTTCCATCTCTGGTGCTGTGTCATCTTCCAGGAAGGGATTGGTAGATGAAGGTGGAGACTCGAGTTTTTTCTATTCAGAGGATATAAGAAAAAGATAAGGTATTTTCTGAGCATACATAATAGCCTTCCCCATTGATCTGCTTTTGTCAAGATTCCCCAACAGCTATGTAATGAGAACTCATCTAATAAGCAGGAACAGGCAGCATGGACCATATTCTCACCTCCAGGCTTTGCTTTTCCAACCGCTGGAAACTTTATTATTCATCCCAATACTTCAATCCTAATCTAGCTAAAACTCCCACTCATCCTTCAATCCTCAAATTAGAAGTCCTCTCTTCTGGGAAGCCTCTCCTATTTGTCAAGTTTGGGTCAGATGTCCCTGCCATGTGCTCCCAACCTACCCTGTATGTTCCCCACCCAGGTATTTATTAAGATATTGCAACTGCTCATTTTTCTTCTCCTCAGGAGATTTCAAGATGACAGAATCATGTGTGTCACATTCCCCACCCCCTTTCTGGTGCCTGACAGACAACAGATGCTCAAGAAACATGACTGAATGCAAATGCCAGATGAGTTTGAACTCAAGAACAAGCTATAATCCCTTGTTTTAGATTACAGTCAAGAGTCTCTACCCAAATAAGTCCTATTACAACAATCACAATGATCCCAAATATGACTACTATTTCCAAAACCTATCACCGAGTGGGATCACAGGTCAGTGGGGAAGCTGAGGGCAGAAGATGGGGTTTCAGCTCTGACTGTGCTGTGCTGGCCAAATCATCTAGCTTCCTTGAGCCACAGTAGCTTCATCTGCTGAATGAGGACCTAGCCACAGGACTGTCTGAAGGATCAAATGCAATAAACTATGTGAAACCCTAGAAGCAGCACATGACACATGTGAGGGTCACTGATGATGCTAATTCCACTGCAACAGAACGGAGAGAGCACTTGGGACATTTTCACATTGACCTAGGGATGTTGTTTACACCCGTGAGTTGAGAGTTGTAGCAGAAAGGAAGCCAAGTGGACAAGTAGGAGAACTAGGACTGGGCGGTGCTGGGGATGAAGGGATGGGACATGGAATGGCTCTGTGAAGACAAGAAGCCAAGTGGAAATGGAGTTTGCAAATTTACTCTGACATTTTAGCATACGCCAGAGCAGCAAGTTGAGCTAATCCCTACGCCTAGAGGGACAGCACATGGGCTGTGGTGTGAATGACTTCGCCAAGTGCCAAGACGTCTTCTGAAGATATTAGAAACAAAACCAAGAGCAAAAATAAAAACCGAAGACAATTCTGTTTACAATCATTTAAACTATTTAACTCCTGGCCAGAAAGCTTGGATGTTGTTACGCAGATAGATGTAGCTTCAGTGGATGAGGAAAGCCTTGCACTGATTGCATTAGCTGAGGTAGTCATTAGTAACACAATGACTTTTTTTTTTTTGGACAGGCAGAGTGGATAGTGAGAGAGAGAGACAGAGAGAAAGGTCTTCCTTTGCCGTTGGTTCACCCTCCAATGGCCGCCACGGCTGGCGCGCTGCGACCGGCACACTGCGCTGATCCGAAGCCAGGAGCCAGGTGCTTCTCCTGGTCTCCCATGGGGTGCAGGGCCCAAGCACCTGGGCCATCCTCCACTGCACTCCCGGGCCACAGCAGAGAGCTGGCCTGGAAGAGGGGCAACCGGGACAGAATCCGGTGCCCCGACCGGGACTAGAACCCGGTGTGCCGGCCTACACAATGATTTTTGTGGTATCCTGGTGAGAGATGATAGGGTCTGACAATCAAGCATTTCAAATATGCATACTACCAATTTTGGCTTCTTTGCCTGATATGGGAAAAAATTCCTATTAAACTTAAGGTTATTTTTAGAAAGCTTTAGTTGTCTTTTTCCAGAGTTGCTGGTATTTTAGGGAAAGAGGAATATTGAGAAGGGAAATCTACCAAGCCTAAGCTTTAACAAAAACAACAAAAATTTACATTAGGAGAAGGTGTTTGGCACAGTGATCGAAACATCACTTGGGGGCTGGCGCTGTGGTGCGGTAGGCTAAGCCTCCGCCTGCAGCGCCAGCATTCCACACAAGTGTCAGTTCATGTCCCGGCTGCTCCTCTCCTCTTCTAATCCAGCTCCCTGCTGATGGCCTGGGAAAACAGCGGAAGATGGCCCAAGTGCTTGGGCCCCTGCACCTATGTGGGAGACCCAGAAGAAGCTCCTGGCTCCTGGCTTCAGATCAGCCCAGCTCCAGCCTTTGTGGATATTTGGGGAGTGAACCAGCAAATGGAAGATCTTTCTCTCTCTCTTTCTGTCAATAGCTCTGTCTCTCAAATAAATAAATAAAATCTGAAAGAAAGAAAAAAAGACAACACTTGAGAGGCCTGCATCCCATATCAGAGTGCCTGGCTCAAGTCTTGGCTCCTTTGCTTCCAATCCAGTTTCCTGCTAATGTGTACTCTGGAAGGTAGCAGAGGATGGCTCAAGTACTTGGGTCCTACCACCCACACAGGAGACCTAGATTGAGTTCCAGGCTCCTGGTTTCAGCCTGGCCCAGTCAAGTTGTTATAGGCATTTTGTTGTGAGCATTTGGGGGAGTGAATTAGTGGATGGGTCTCTTTCTCTCTGTCTTTGAAATAAAATGAATATATAAATTTAAAAATTCTTATAAAACTAAATTAGTGAACAGCATTGGACTCTACTGGCTTACTCGTGGGTTTTGGGCTCATACCACTGAGCTATGTCACTGATTCGGAATCTTCCAGTGCTCTATAGATGTGGAGAGCCCATGAGGGTAGCAGGAACCTAATCACTTAACCAACACTACCTGGCAGGAAGACAGAGTTAGAGCCAGAGCTGGGGATTGAACCCAGGTACTCTAATGTGGAACACAGGTATCTCAACAACTAGGCTAAACACCTACACCAGTAGGATTATTTTCTTCTTACTGGAATTGGGCAGTCACTGGGGATTTTAAACAAGGAAGTGAAATGATCTCATTTGGATTTTAAAAATATCATTACACTGTCATGGGAAGAATGGACCATAATGGAAGAGAAGGCAAGAGCTGATGGGGTACTGGATTAAGCTGGAGATGTGGAGACAGAGAAAAGTGGCCAGGCTTGGGACATAACTAGATGACAGAGCCAAGATGATGGCTGAGGAGACATCAGGGTGAAGGAAAGAAAGGAATGAAGGATCATCCACTCTGTAGCCCTAGCAACAGGGTGGCTGGTACCGCCATTAACTGAGATGGGCATAGGCAGCAGTGAAGGCACAAGCCCTGCAACCTGGGTCCACGGCCAGGCTCCACCACGTGGATGTGTTAACTTCTCTAGGCCTCAGTTTTTTCTTTTTTAAGATTAATTCATTTATTTGAAAGTCAGAGTTACCCAGAGAAAGGAGAGGCAGAGAGAGAGAGAGAGAGAGAGAGAGGTCTTCCATCCAATGGTTCACTCCCCAATTGGCCCGCAACAGCTGGAGCTGCGCCGATCCGAAGCCAGGAGCCAGGAGCCAGGAGCTTCTTCCAGGTCTCCCACATGGGTGCAGGGGCCCACAGCAGAGAGCTGGATTGGAAGTGGGGCAGCCGGGTCTTGAACTGGCACCCATATCGGATACCGGTGCTTCAGGCCAGGGTGTTAGCCCGCTGTGCCACAGTGCCGGCCCCACAGGCCTCAGTTTTCTTATTTGTATCAGGAAGGGATATTGACAGCCCTCTCAGAGAGCTTCATGAGGATCTATGAGGTAATGTGTACCATACATGAGACATAATGC
Source organism: Oryctolagus cuniculus (assembly GCF_051225735.1). Lineage (NCBI taxonomy): Eukaryota > Metazoa > Chordata > Mammalia > Lagomorpha > Leporidae > Oryctolagus > Oryctolagus cuniculus. The sequence goes on along the minus strand of NC_142883.1, from coordinate 46,529,233 downwards.
ACATAAAGCACCTTAACACACATTTTGGCACAGAGTGGAAAAGTTCAGTAAGTAGCTTTCCTTAGTATATAATAGGGGTGAGCAACTAACTAATTGTTGTGATTCTCTTAAGGAAGCAACTTGCAGAAGGGAAGTAGGTCAGAGTGCAGAACTAAGTCTTTAAACACATTTCTTTTAGGGGTTGAGCCTGTGGCAAGAAAAGCCTCTGCCTATGGTGCCAGCATCCCATGTGGGAGCTGGATGAGTCTTGGTTGCTCCAGTTCCAATCCAGCTCCCTGCTAATGTGCCTGGGAAATCAGTGGAAGATGGCACAAGTACTTGGGCCCCAACATCAACGTGGGAGACCCAGAAGTTCCTGGCTCCTGGATCCAGAATGGCCCAGCTCCAGCTGTCGCAGCCATTTGGGGAGTGAGCCAGCAGATGGAAGATTTCACTCTGTCTCTCCCTTTATCTCTCTTTGCAACTCAGCTTTTCAAATAAACAAATAAATCTTTAAAAAAAATTTTTTTTTCTTTTAAGCACGACAAGTGAGATCCTGACTCTGCTATCTCATCTCGTTGGGATCTCTCCAAGAAATGAAAGCAAGGGACCCATCAACTTACAAGTGCAAATGCACAGTGAGTCACTCCCTCATCTATAGTGATGTCCTCACAATACTGCATAGATCACCACCCTGTTGACAAATGCTTTATTATGAAACCCTGAGGTGCACATACAGATTTCTGCTACAGAGAGAGCTACACAACTGCCCAGATGGATTTGCTTGTGATGAAAGAAAAAGCCGTTGCAACAAGCAATCTCTGTGCAGCTCAGACCTCTGTGCAGGAGCCCTGTTGTCAGAGCTGGCCAGACCACACTTCTCAATCCTGCTCTGCAGCTGTCGTGGACCAGAGAGAATTACTAGTTTGGAGTTAGATTTTAAATAACTCAAATGACATATTCCATGAACTCCATGGTTGCTAAATGAAGCTAAAAATTTGCCAAGAAGTAGACGACTTTCCAATTAAAAAAAATTCATTCTTTTTGCTTCAAGTGATTTCATGTCCATACAGCAAGGTAAAATTCTTCATATATTTAATTAATTTCTACTGACTAAATGACATGGGATTCCCAGCAACTCCAAAGCAATAAGGGCCACAGGACAGCCAAGCTGTCTAATTTACTGTTGGGAAGAGCAAGTCTGGCTTTAGTTATGAGCATATCCATGCCCGAGTCTGCCTACACAAATCCCTTTTTGGGGCCCTAACTGGACACGTCAAATTATCAAAGAAGGAACTCTGAAATTTAAGACTAATTTTTTTCCTTTCCCTTGAGGAGAAAGGTTTCAGTTATGAGATGAAAGTACCACAATTTCTGCATTTCTCATTCCATAAATGCTTCACTCCAGCCCAATTCCTGGTGTGTCTATAAAGAGATGGCCTGAGGGCTTTTGCTGATAGTCAAGATTGTGAGCCCAGTACTATGCACACCTGGTGTTTACTATGTGGGACCACTCCCGATACCACATGTGCTCATCTTATATTGTGACAGTTATTACAGCTTTCTTTCTCCTCCTAGACCATAAACACCTGCCTGATTCCATTTTCTCATCTTTCCCCAAGGTCCTCCATAAAGAGGAAGCATCAGAATCATTCATGAATAAATGTTGATCAGATGCAAAGTTCTCAAAATCCTCTTCAGAAACATGGGAAATGTTCTATTTTTTGTAAATGAAACAAAAAGCCTATATATGTGTGTACGTGCACGTTTGTAAGATAGCATCTCAAACATATACCCCATATTATTAAACAGTGGATACCTCTGAGAAGAGGGATTTAGAGCAGCCAAGAAAGATCTGTCTTTTTAAAAATTTATTTGAAAGACAGAAGGAGAATGAGAGAGACAGAGACAGCTCTCATCTGTAGCTCACTCCCCAAATGTAAGCCAAGAGCCAGGAACTCACTCCTGGTCTCCCATGTGAGTAGCAGGAACGCAATCAAATCACTTTAGCTATCCCTGCTGCCCACGAGGGTCTGCACTGACACAAAGCTGGAGTCAGAAGTGGAGCTGGGTATGAAACCCAGGCACTCAGATATAGGACACAGGCATCTTAACCAGCGTTTTCACAGTTACATGAAATGCTCATCTTAGCTAGATTTTTTTCTTTTAAAACATTTTATTTTGCTTGAGCTTTTAGCAAACATGTGGCATGTGTTACTGGGTTGGTTTTTTTTTTTTTTTTTTTTTTTTTTTTTTTAGCTGAAAGAATACATTCAGGGTTTGGTGTTGTGGTGCAGCAAGCCCAGCCACCACTTGCAAGGCCAGCATTCCACACAGGAGCACTGCTTTGAGCCCCGGCTGCTCAGCTTACAACTTGGCTCACTGCTGAATCACCGAGGAAGGCAATGGAACATAACCCAAGTGCTTGGGCCCCTGCCACACATTTGGGAGACCTGGGTGGAGTTCCCAGTTCCTTGCTTTGGCCTGGCCCAGCCTCAACAGCTGTGGCCATTTGGGGAGTGAATCAGCAGATGGAAGATCTCTTTCTCTCTGTCACTCTGCCTTTGAAATAAATAAACTTTTTATTTATTTTTTATTTTTTTAAAGACTTATTTATTTATTTGAAAGTCAGAGTTACACAGAGAAAGGAGAGGCAGAGAGGTCTTCCATTCGTTGGTTCACTCCCCAAATGGCAGCAACAGACAGAGCTGCGCCGATCCGAAGCCAGGAGCCAGGAATTTCTTCCCAGTCTCCCACGCGGGTGTAGAGGCCCAAGGACTTGGGCCATCTTCTACTGCTTTCCCAGGCCATAGCAGAGAGCTGGATTGGAAGAAGAGCAGCCAGGACTAGAACTGGCATCCATACAAGATGCCAGCGCTTCAGGCAAGGGCATTAACCCATTGCACCACAACGCCCGCCCCCTAAACTTTTTATTTTTTAAAAAAAGGATATTTATCTGATGAAGAAGATATATAACTAAACTCATGTAGCATTTTTCTAAAATTCTTAATATTTTTAAATTGCACTATAATTCATGTAGCATAAAATTCATCATTATAATCCAGTGGCTGTAGGTATATTCACAAGATTGTGCAACTCTCACAACTTCCTAATTCCAGTGTTTCTTTACCTTGAAAGGAAACCTCACACCTATGAGCTGTCTCTATGGGTCAGCCTAGTCCAGACATTTCATGTCAGTAGAATCATGTAGGATGTGAACTTCTGTGCCTGGACTCTTGCATTTGGCATACATTTCCCACATTCAGCCACTTTGTAGTACGTGTCAGTACTTCATTTATTTTTATGGCTGAACAATATTCCATTATATAGATATTCCACAATTTGTTTATCTTTTAGTCCATTAATGGATATCTGAGTTACTTACACCTTTTAGCTCTTGTAAATAGTGCTACTATAAACATTTGTGCATGAAGCTTTTATATGAACATATGTTTTAAATTTTCTTGAGTACATACCTAAGAGTAGAAACTTGAAATAAAAAAAAAAAATCAGGGGTAGCATTTGGCCTAGCAGTTAACATACCACTTAGGACACCCATATCCCATATCAGAGTGTCTGGGCTTGAGTCCTGGGTCTGCTCCTGACATTAGCTTCCTTCGGCAGCAGGTGATGGCTCAAGTACTACCACCCCCGTGGGGGACCTGGATTGTGTTTCTGGCCCCCAGCTTTGGCCTGGCCCAATCCTTGTGATTGTAATTGGGAAGTTAAGCATCAGATGGATATCCTCTGTCTTGTCTCCGACTCTCAAATTAAAAAAAAAAAAAAAAAGAGAGAGAAACTTTTTTTTTTTAAGTTTCAAATGGCTTTGCCTTTTTCATTTGGCAGAGTTAACCCTTTCTATTAGACATCCTTGCATTAACATTGTGATTCTAATAAAACATCACTAATATCAACAGTCACTGAGAGGAGAAACCAAGTTGTTACACTCAAAAGAACAGAAAGAATAAGAATCCAGATAGCAGTTTCAAACAAAGGCAATTTAAACTTGAAAATGCTCATCTCTTTTAACCCTATAATTCAATGAGTACCACAAGGATCTCAAATGTGAACAAAAATTTGTTCAGAAAAACGTTGACGTGAACTTATTTATAAAAGTTAAAAAAAATAAGGGTCTAACAGAAAAAGACTGACTAGGGAAATTTTGGAACATCTGAGATACAATAAGAACAGTGGATAAAATCATCATATACAAAAATGAACTCAAAGTGGATCAAAGACTTAAGTGAAAGATCAAAAACTATAAAACTCTTAAGAGGAAACAAAGGTAAAAATCTTGTGACCTTGAGTTTGACAAGTTTCTTGAATATGACACTAAAACACAAGCTACAGCAACAACAAAATAGTGTAAATTGGACTTCATCAAAAAACCCTGCATGGCCAGTGCTGTGGAGCAGCAGGGTAAGCCACCATCTGTGACACCAGAATGCCAAAGGAACACAAGTTTGAGTCCCGGCTGATCCATTTCCGATCTAGATCCCTACTAATGCATGTGAGAAACCAGCAGAGGATGGCCCAAAAGCTTGGGCCCCTCCCCTGGTTCTTGGAGAACCAGATAGAGTTCCAGGCTCCTGGCTTTACAATGGCCCAGCCTGGCCATTATGGTCATCTGGAGAGCAAACCAGCAGATGGAAGATTCTCTCTCTCTCTCTGCCTTTCCCCTCCACTTGGCCTACACCTGTAACTCTAACTTTCAAATACATAAATCCTTAAAAAAAAAAAAAAAAAAAAAAAAAAAAAAAAAAACCCAAAAACTTACATGTCAAAGGACACTATCAAGTGAGTGAAAAAAAAACTCAAAGAATGGGAGAAAATGTTTGTGAATCATATATCTGATATAAGACAGACTATATAAAGAATATATAGAACACATCCAGAACACTTATAGACACAGAAGTCCTACAACTCAAAATTAAATGGACAACCCCATTAAAAATGGGCATAGGACTTGACTAGACATTTCTCTAAAGAAGATACATTAATGGTCCATAGCACATGAAAAGACAGTCAATGTCATTAGTCATTAGGAAGAAGCAAATCAAAGCTGCACTGAGGGGCAGGTATTAGGTGAAGCAGTTAAGATGCACTTAGGACACCCACATCCCATGCTGGAGTGCCTGAATTTGAGTCTTGGCTCTGTTCCTGATTCTAGCTTCATGCTAATGTGCACCTTGGCAGGTAGCAGGTGATGGCTCAACTACTTGGTCCCTGCCACCTATGTGGGAGACTGGATTAAGTTCCCAGGATTTAATCCAGCCTGGCCCAACCTTCACTGTTGTAACCATTTGAGGAGTAAAATCAGTAGACAACAGATCTTTGTGTGTCTATCCATCTGTCTCTCCACCTTTTAAATATGTGAGTGATGGGAGCTGGTGCTGTGGCATAGCAGGTAAGGCCTCAACCTGCAGTCCGGCATCCCATATGGATGCCAGTTTGAGTCCTGGCTGTTCCACTTCTTATCCAGCTCTCTGCTGTGGCCTGGGTGGGCAGTGGAAGATGGCCCAAGTCCTTGGGCCCCTGCACTCGCATGGGAGACTGGAAGAAGCTCCTGGCTCCTGGCTTCAGATCACTGTAGCTCTGGATGTTGCAGCTAGCTAGAGAGTGAACCAGTGGACGGAGGACCTTTCTCTCTCTCTCTCTTTCTGACTCCCCTTCTCTCTGTGTGTGTGTAACTCTTTCAAATAAATAAATAAATATAAAAATAAAAAAATGAGTGAATGAATGTAACTACATAATATATATATAAAAAGAATACATCAAAATTCTCATCTTAAAATGATGGGAAAATAGATGTCTTTCAGCTCCTCTATTCTTGCCTATAACTTCCAAATTTCTGTCTTGACCATGTATTACTCTTTTCTCAGACACAGAAACACAAAAGCTAGTTTCCCCTTAAAATGTATTCAAATGGAAGAATATATTCCTTTAGCATTAATAAAATATTTACAAAATATTTCCAAACACTAAAGGAAGCCCATCAGGTAAGAGAAGGCTATTTCCTTGGTCAAGACAAAAGAGACAAAAGTCCTAGTGCTACGACGTGCTGGGAAACCCTGCCTCTTCGAACTCTTACTAGTGTGAAGCCGCTGGAAGCCTGGGAGAGTAAAACGTTCTGTGCAGGCTTGCAGAAGTAGAGTCTTTTGCAAATGTGCTGATGTTCAAATTGCATAGCTGATAACTGCACTGATAGTTTCTGTTTATAACAGCAAATTTTCTTTTAAAGATTTATTTATTTATTTGAGTTACAAAAAGAGAAGCAGAAAGAAAGGTCTTCCATCTGCTGGTTCACTCTCCAATTGGCTGCAATGGCCCGTGCTGCGCCAATCCGAAGGCAGAGCCAGCAGCTTCTTCCAGGTCTCCCGCGTGGGTGCAGGGGCCCAAGGACTTGGGCCATCTTCCACTGCTTTCCCAGGACATAGCAGAGAGCTGGATTGGAAGTGGAGCAGCCAGATCTTGAACAGGTGCCCCTGTGGGATGCTGGCACCGCAGACAACAGCCTTAGCCGCTTTGCCACAGTGCCGGCCCCAATAATAACAATTTTAAAACTGAGAAAGCATAGGAGTATTTCAAAAAGCTTATAGAAAACAGAATTAAAAGATAAGTTTATTTTGGTGCAGAAAGCTGAAATCCATGCATAATTTCTTTATAATACATACTGTCCACATGCTTTTTGGAGTACTCCTGTATACATATATATTAAAATGACCCCTATCAACCAAAGGGCAATTCTACTTAGAGAGGCAACGGCCAGGAGGAAAGGAAATCCAGCTGCATGAAATAGGGGAAAAATTATTTTCTCTAAAAAAAAAAAAAAAAAAAGCCTAAAACCTCTTAAATTCAATGAGGCAGTCATAAAAACCTAACCTAATCTATTCTGCTTTCAGCAGAAGGCTGAACATAATATGTTCACCTTCAAGCTAATCATCAAGTCACTAATAATGCATATGGATATAGTTAAATCACATCCAGCGTTTGCTTTTAATTTGAAGGCATGTAAATTTACAGGTGATCCTGAATCCCTCCTAAAGGGTCAGAAGTGAAGGCAACTGGAAAAAGCATTGGCAGCTCTCTTTCTCAAGTAACAGTTCTAGAACAGGACACTATAAAACTTGATAGAGCTAGTAGAGTAAACACAAGAGAAACCCTGTCCTTAAGGCTTTTTAACTCTAAAGTTCTAGCAGATGTCAAAGTCACATCTCTCAAGAAAGAACTAAAGGAACTGGCACTGTGGTGTGGTGGCTGAGGCTGCAGCCTGCAGTGCTGGCATTCCACGTGGGTGCTAGTTTGAGACCCAGCTGCTCCACTTCTGATCCAGCTCTCTACTATGGCCTGGGAGGGCAAGGGCAGTAGAGGACGGCTCAAGTGCTTGGGCCCCTGCGCCCACATGGGAGACTGGGAAGAGGCTCCTGGCTCTGGATCTGCCCAGCTGTAGTCGTTGCAGCTATTTGGGGGGTGAACCGGCAGATGGAAGACCTCTCTCTCTGCCTCTGCCTCTCTATAACTCTCCTTTCAAATGGATAAGTGGATCTTTAAAGAGAGAGAGAGAGAGAGAGAGAGAGAGAAAGATGATGCATCACACTGGTCAGTTAGGAGGAGCCAGTCACCCTCTCAGGCTCACCATCAATGTTTCACCCCCAAGTCCCCAAGGATTTAAAAGGTTCTGAGTGATACAGTGAAGTGAATGCCTACAGCCCAGGGACAGGGCAGCGAGAAGGGTATCTCTGGCCAATTCTGCTCCTTGGCTGACTTCTTACCTGCTTCATGATAACTGTCCAAGGAATTCACTAACTTCAAGGAAATTTGCATATATAAAATGGTAATAAAATATATCGTTACCATTTCATAGTTTATTCTGATACTCTGAAGCAAAATGGTGGCCAAAAAGATTTCCAAAAAAGTATATCTTGGAAGCAGGACAGCATGGGGAGTAGGCAAGAGGTCAGGAAGCAGCAAACACTCAGGTAAGGAGCCCAGGAGCTAGACTGGAAGTCAGGGCAGCCTCTTCCCAGTGTTGTCTGTTGGGATCACGGTTGGTGGCCACGACTAACTCACTAGAGTCCTTGCCACTGAAGGTTGCAGAATACAGGTAAAGAGCTGTGGCTTGGGAGCAGACATTTAGTCCAGTGGTAAAGATGCCTACATCTCCAGGCTGGCACCGTGGCTCAATAGGCTAATCCTCCGCCTTGCAGCGCCGGCACACCAGGTTCTAGTCCCGGTCGGGGCGCTGGATTCTGTCCCGGTTGCCCCTCTTCCAGGCCAGCTCTCTGCTGTGGCCAGGGAGTGCAGTGGAGGATGGCCCAGGTGCTTGGGCCCTGCACCCCATGGGAGACCAGGATAAGTACCTGGCTCCTACCATCGGATCAGCGCGGTGCGCCTGCCGCAGCATGCCAGCCACGGCGGCCATTGGAGGGTGAACCAACAGCAAAAGGAAGACCTTTCTCTGTCTCTCTCTCACTGTCCACTCTGCCTGTCAAAAAAAAAAAAAAAAAAAAAAAAAAAAAAAAAAAGCCTACATCTCACACTGCAGTGCCGGGGTTCAATGTCTGGCTCTAGGGCTGAATCCAGCTTCCTGCCAGTGCAGAACCAGGGAGGCAGCTGTGATAGCTCAAGTAACTGGCACACATGGCAAACCTGGATTGTGTTCCCAGCTCGTGGCTCTGGCCCCACTCCAGTCCCAATGTTGAAGGCACATGGGAGTGCTGACCCTGCTTCCTTCCTCTCTGCATCTCAAATAAATAAAAAATAATAATTAAAAAAAGAAGAAGTGGCATCACTTGGCCCACAGCAAAGCAAAGGCAGGGACCAGGCTCAGTGCAGACATCACCTAAGAGTGAGAACCTTCGCATCTCCCTAGTGAAGCCACAGAGAACAACTGTCCTGCCTCGCCGATGAAGCCACAGAGGTTCTGCTGCCTTTCCAACAACTCATGTTCAAGAGAAAATCCTTGAAGGCTGTGGGATAGCCATTGTTAGGACTTATAATGCAGTATGGTTGCCAGATCACAATAACCAGGACAAAAAACAGTCCTGGGGAAGAGGCTGAATTAAAGAAGTGAAACGATTGGGAGAAGTCTGAGTAGAAGACAGCTAAACAACGAAGTGTGGGTGAACAAAGAGCTCCTGGGACTCAGCAGGATTTTCTGGTCAAAGATTTATACTCTGAAGTTCTCTGCAAACTTGACAGGAGATGACTGCAACAACAGAGCATCTGAAGGGGAGATTCACACGCCAGTTCAACAAGACAGTCTCAAACACGGTAAACCAAAAGAGAAAGGGATTGGGAGAAAAGGCTCAGGTCTTCCTAGCTGACTACTGACCACCGACACATAGCGCAGTATCTCCCAGAGATGTAAACACTCTAGTCCAGGAACTCGGTCCCAGTGGAATAAGGAAAGACAGAAGAGGGCGTTCTGCTCTGAGAACAAGCCCCTCCAGCCCTGTCCCCCTTGCACCAAAGTGGTGGCTGCCCACTTTGACAGTCCTACACCTGTTTTCTCCACAAAAGCACTGTCTTTTGCAAACTGTAGTAGAGTCCTGTCAGTTTTTCAAGGTCTCTCCATGGTTACCCTGCTCAGCAGCCTCAGTTGGCCTAGAGGAGGTCTCCCCTGCCCATACTACTCCAGTACACAATTTTGACCTTTGAAGGATTTCCCTGGACAGAGGACTGTAGTATGTCTTGGGACAGACTCAACTTGACAGACTACTCTGATCGTCATATATAGCGGGGCCATTTGTACTTCTGTGATCCTATGGCTCCCTAAATGTAAAATAAAAATCACCAGGAAACAGGATCCAGCTGAAGGAGGCAAAGCATGGCTCAAAACAGGGAGTTGGCATGAATTTTATCCAAGCGTCCTTCTTCAGGACTTATTCCCCACCAGTTAGCTGGATGCCTGACTCATGGAGCATGCCTTATGCTTTACTGACCCTGCCCAGCCAGAAGCCATGGGAGCTCTAGGGGCTACTCCTAGAGCAGAGCCTCTGTGCAATTCTTAACCTCCTTGTTGGAGCTCAGTGGGGCTGACCAAGTGCTGCATAAGTCTGCTTGACACGGGGCCAGAAGCGTGGCGTGGGCAGGCAGACAGGAGAACCAGTGGGAGGAAATGAGGCGAGTGTCAGAGCCAAGCACATACCTCTCACAAGAAACACGTGCTTCCTCCAATGGCATCTCTGTCAACTGTTTCCCTTTGTGACTTGCATTTTCTTTAAGGACATTCGCATCTGGTCCGTGGCTTTTTTCCTGTGAAGCTGCACTTGCTTTTCTAAAGGGTTTTCTTCCTCTTACTGGTTTTTAGAAGTTCTTTATATTTGTCATTAATCATCAGTCTTGTACAGCCAAAACTATTTTATTATCCTTTAATTATGTGTATCATCTTTTTCCCCCCCAAAATAGAATTTTGTTCTTTTTATATTGCCAAACTTTTGGGTACTTTTCTTTATAGCTTCTGGGGTTTATGTCTTGGCTATTCCCCATAGCACTGTTATTAAAGGATCGTCTGTTCCTCTCATTTAACAAGGCAGGTGGCTCACTAAATTACAGCACTGTCAGTGCTAGACCATGAGTCTCTCTTAACTGCTTCTCCAAGGACTTTAGTACCAATCATATCGTTTCTCTAACATACCAGCAGTTTTATGACAACAAATTTTCTATAAAAAAATAGAAATTTGGGGGCCTGAGCCATGGCGCAGTAGGTTAATCCTCTGCATGCGATACCAGCATCCCATATGGATGCCAGTTCTAGTCCTGGCTGCTCCACTTTCAATCCAGCTCTCTGCTATGGCTGGGAAAGCAGTAGAAGATGGCCCAAGTCCTTGGGCCCCTGCACCCACGTGGGAGACTGGAAGAAGCACCTGGTTCCTGGCTTTGGACGGATCGGCGCAGTTCCAGCCGTTGCAGCCATTTGGGGAGTGAACCAACGGAAGGAAGACCTTTCTTTCTGTCTCTCCCTCTCACTATCTGTAACTCTACCTGTCAAATAAAATAAATAAAATCTTCAAAAAAAATAATAGAAATTTGGCTTCTCCATGGATAGGGAATCTGAAGAAAGCACACTGAAGTGCTAACAGGGAGCCTGGACCTCCAAATCAAAAAGGTTTTCAGAAAGATACTTTGGAGCAGGTCTTTGATTACATAGAGATTAAATATTCTTTTTCTTTTATTATTTATTTGAAAGGCAGAGAGAGAGAAAGAGCGAGCGAGCTTCCATTTTTTGGTTCACTCCCCAAAAGTCTGCCATGGCTGGGAATGGGCTAGATTGAAGCTGGGAGCCGGGGACTCAATCCAGGTCTCCCATGCGGGTGTCAGGGACTCAACTACTTCAGCCATCACCTGCTGCCTCCCAGCATCTACACAAGCAGGAAGGCTGGAGTTAGGAGCCGAAGCCAAGGGTCAAACCCAGGTACTCTGCCGTGGGATGCGGACATCCTAATTAGCAGCTTAACTGCTGGCCAAACACCCACCCAGATTTAATACTTTTAACCAGAAATACCACATTCTATCATTCCAAAGTAGGGGGAGAGTCCCAGGCATGTGTACCTGGTTTGAGGTTTACAGAGACACACTAACCTGGTTTGTTTTTCAGAAAGGCTAAAAGGCAAACCCTAAGGCAAAAACATATCCTAACTGTAATCAACTTTGATAGTTGATAACGCAATAAGGTATTTTTAACTGAGTAAGTAAAACCTGTATGACTCAGAAAATTACCAGTCTGTAAAATGGGACCAATACTTAGATAAAATGAAGATAGGACATTCTAAAAGCATGAGAAACTGTATAACACACAAACAACAAAGCCATAAGAGTACTGTCACTTTTCACAGTAACTCAGTCAAATCACTGGAATGGGGTTTAAGCACTTGAGTCAACAGGTGGATTCCCGGTCACTGAAAATCACTGAAACACCAAGGCCCAGCCACACAATTCGGCCTCCCTCAGGAGGTCTTACCAGGCTTCCATCTGTCAGGGTGCAACCGGAGAAGCGTTTTGCAAGAAATCCTTCAAAGTTAGTTGTTCTCTGAATGGCAAAAAGAAGCAATTTCACTTCAATTTCCTTGGCTCTGGTACGCATAATCTTGGCAAGTTCTGTCCTTCAGAACAGAGATAAGAATGTTGTCAAACAAAGCAATCATTCATTCAAGATAAGACAAATAAATACCTTTAGCTTGCATTTAAAAAAGTATATGTGATCATTTCAAACCCTGAAGTCTACAACTAACTTGGTCTAAATCCCCTTAAACATTCCAAGACATTCTGTTGATGCCTGAAATCATAGATAGTTGTTTCAGAAATCAACAAATCATACACACACACACACACACACTATACTTTCTCCTGTACTTATATATTTATGATAAAGTTCAATTTATAAAATAGTCACATTAAGAGGGTAAGAACAATAGCAAATAAAATTGAATAATATAATAAGACACTAATAAAATTATTTAAAGCTTATGAATTGTCCATTTCTGGAATTTTCCACCTAGTATTTTTGGGCCGCATTTGATTGTGGATAACTGAAACAATGGAAACCAAAATTGTGGCTAAAGGTGAATTAATAAATATATTCTAAAAAATAAATTTTAAAGTGAAATTATCAGCCAGTAAAAAAAAAATCAAGGATTATGGATGCTAATTTGTTACTAATATGTAAACTGGTTACTACTATGTTTTTTGGTCTCTAAAATTTATTTACTCATTCATTCATTGAAAGACAGACAGAGACATAGAGAGAAATGAGGGATGGGAGAGTGGGAGAGAAAGACAGAGACAGATCTCCCACCCCCTAGGTTTGCTCCACGAATGCCCACAACAGATGGGGTGTGGCCAAGCTAAAGCCAAGAGCCGGGAACTCAATCCAGGTCTCCCTTGTGGGTAAACTATCACTTGCTGCTTCCAAGGGTGTGCATTAACAGGAATTGGAATCAGAGGCAGAGCCAGGCACTATGTCTTAACCACTGTGCCAAATGTCCACCCCATGACTATGTTTTTGTCTGTAAGTTTTTCAATAATTTAAAATATATGAAGTACTTACTTGTGTTTTATTAAAATACATATATCCTATATAATCTCACTAATCATTAATTACTGAATTACAACATTTGCCCTCTTCCACAGAGCTCAGTAACTCTCTCTCTTCAACCAGAGAGCAGAAACGCTGGAGACTGGGATCCTATGTAAAAGGTGACACAGATATGCTTCGTGGCTCCTGCCTGGGAAGCTCATGCGTAACTCACTCCAGTGTTCTGTTTCAGATTTTAGGTTATTACAGAACAGTGATATGTGAATTTTTAGAAGTACTAAGCTATCATCATCTTCCCACACAAATAAATGACAAAGTCAAACAAAGAGCCTCTGAGTTTATTTGAGAATGATGTATCTGTAGGATTTTTGCCAAAACATTAACAATAAAAGCTTGGCAGCAACGCTGCCATTAGCTGAGACAATAGCAGGTATTGACGTTCACAGAGAATTGTTGGCTTTAGTGTATTTCCAGTCTCTTGCAGGCTTCATTTTTCACAGTTACTTTGCATGTCTGCTGAACTACAGGCCTAAGAGAATTAGCCAACATTTTCTCAAGGAAGTCACTCTTTGATAATCAGGATTCAGAAGGTGACAACCGCAACAGAACTTGAATCTATCCTTAAAAGGTTATCTCTATCTAAGGTAGCAAACTTGTTTCTTAAAACAATAACCACACAAAATGTATAATACAAGAGTGAATTTTAATGTAAACTATGGATTCTTGGTGCTAACATGTCAGGGTAGATTTATCAGCTGCAACAAATGTACATTCTGGTGGGGGATGCTGATAATGAGGGTGGCTGTGCCTGTGCGGAGGCACAGAGTACACGTGCTCAGTTTTGCTGTGAATCTAAAACTGTACTGCAAAATAAAGCTTCTTTAAACCAATGCTCCTTAAAACCTCTTTTATTCACAGTATGTCTAAACCCTGCAATCTGTACTTACTATGGTTTTAAGGAAGATGACCATCATGAATTACGCTAAGGGGCTGAAACATGCTTAGATAGGCCTTTTTATTAACCTGGTGTTAGATATTGTTTCGTACCACTGGAAGAGAATACACAAGGGATATTCAAACAGTTTATGCAAAATGTGTATTATGAAGATAATATACATGGATCTCAAAAAAAAATCTCTGCACCAAAATAAACATACCTTTCTATTTAATTTTTCCATGAACCTGAACTACTTTCATATAACTAATAAGAGCCAGTTACAATCACTGTTGTTGTACTGCTGCAAGTAAAGAATAAAAAAGAGGCAAGTATTTGGCACAGTAGTTAAGGTGCTGCTTAGGATATCCGCATCTTGTACTGGAGTACCTGAGTTCGAGACCCAGCTCTGCTTCCAATTCCAGCTTCCTGGGAGGCAGCAGTGATTACCCAAGTCCTGGGGTCCCTGCCACCCACATAGGAGACCTGGATCAGATTCTGGCTTTGGCCTGGCCCAGCTCCAGTCATTGAGGAGATTTGGGGAGTGAATCAGTAGCTATAATATCTTTGTCTTTGTTTCTCTCTCTGATTTCAAACAAATAAAAATTCATTAATAAAAAAGTTGGATTCTGGGACTGGTGTTCTGGCATAGCAGGTTAAGCCTCTGCCTACAGTGCCAACATCTCATAATGACACCAGTTCGAGTCCCAGCTGCTCCACTTCTAATCCAGCTCCCTGCTAATGGCCTGTGAAAGCAGTGGAGGATAGCCCAAGTGCTTGGGGCCTTGCACCCATAGGAGATACCTGGAGGAAGTTCTTGGCTTCGGCCTGGCCCAGCCCTGGCTGTTGCAACTATTGGGGAGTGAACCAGCATATGGAAGATCTCTCTCTTTAACTCTGCCTTTCAAATAAATAAAATAAATCTTTAAAAATTAAAAAAAAAGTTTGGTTCTAGACCTCTGTCATGTATATACTGAGCTAATCCTCTTGGGCTTTAATTCTCCAACATAAAGGGACCATTTGGCCTGGGCTAAACTCATGGATACTGTAGAGAGGATAAATGAGAAAGTTATCAAAATGTTTAGAGCACTCAGATGTCAGTAATACTAACCATCCAGAGACTATAAATATCACATTGAGAGTGGCAAATTTGTTCAACAAATATTTCCTGAGTGTCTGCTAGGTCATTAAAGTAGATAAACTCCTGTCTCTCTGGAACCATCTATCTAGCATGGGGGCCAGGGCCATAGCGTAGTGGGTGAAGCCACTGCATGTGGTGCCGGCATCCCATGTGGGTGCCGGTCTATGTCCTGGCTGCTCCACTTCCAAACCAGCACCCTGCTAATGTGCCTGGGAAAGCAGTGGAAGATGGCCTAAGTGCTTAGGCCCTTGCACCCACCCATGTGGGAGACCTGGACAAAGCTCCTGGCTCCTGGCTTCTGGCGGTTGCAGCCATTTGAGGAGTGAACCAGTGGATCTAAGATTTCTCTCTGACTCTTCCTATCTTTCTCTGTAACTCTGCCTTTCAAATAAATAAATAAATCTTAAAATAAAAACATCAAAATGATGATTGTATACACAATGTTTTCTGCAATACAGATGGCAAGGGAAAATGTGAGGGTGATGAATCACTACTGTTAAGTCTGGCTGGTACATCTTAAGTTGGTAAAGTAGAGAAAGGAGACTTAATTAGAGACAAGGGCTATGTCACAGCAAAGTCCTGATGCCAACAAGGAAACAGAGAGGGGCTGGTGCTATGGCACAGCAGGTTAAAGCCCCGGCTTGCAGCACCAGCATCCCATATAGGTGTTGGTTCGAGTCCCGGCTGCTCCACTTCCAATCCATCTCCCTGCTAATGTTCCTGGGAAAGCAGTGAAGGATGGCCCAAGTGCTTAGGCCCCTGTACCCACATGGGAGCCTGGAAGAAGCTCCTGGCTCCTGGCTTCGGATCACTCAGCTCTGGCTATTGCGGCCATTTGGGGAGTGAACCAGAAGATGCAAGACCTCTGTCTCTGTCTCTACCTCTCTCTGTAACCTTGTCTTTCAAGTAAATAAATCTTTAACCAAAAAAAAAAAAAAAAAAGAAGAAGAAGAAGAAGAAGGAAACAGAGGTGGCCCAAACTCAGTTACAGGTGTGGTGCCAGTCATCTGGTGGCGTCTGGAAGTGGCACCCAATCCACAAAACAACATGGAACCACTACAGACTAGGGGATTGATTTTGAAAATTCAGGAAGCACTGGAAGTAGCAGAGAGATGGACTCTACCTTGTCACATGGCAGAATTCTACTGCAATCCTCTCAGTCATGTACCACTCACGTGGAAACATACGGCCATATTTCTCCTCATAGTCCACAAGCTGGCGTTTTATCCAGGCATAACGTCTGTCAATTTTGTCCAGCCAGGCAACCTTATGAAAGTGAGGAATAAAAATCATCCCAGTGCTTAGAAGTGGTATTGACAGTTTACAAAAATAAGAGAAATACAGAAATAAGAAAAAGACAACCAATCTCTGTATTTCCCATAGTAGTAAAGAATCCAGAATACTTTTTTCATGTGATCCACAGGTTCTTAACCTGAGGTCCACAGTTGGGCTTCAGGGGTCTACAAATTTCCTAAAACTGTATGTAAAGTTTTATGCATAAGTGCTTTTTTTCTGGGGAAAAGATCCATAGATTTCATTAATTTTTCCAGAGACTGAATGACTTCAAAATGGTTAAGAACCACAGAGCTGTAAAGTCTACCACCAGGATTCATGGTTCAACAAGCAACACTATAAGATAGTATTCTAACGACATATAAATCAGTAGGCCTGACAGCCTTCATTTTTCAATAAAACGCAAATGTTACATCTGATCTCATTTGATCAATACTTACATCTTGATTTTCTTGAAAAAGCACTAGATATTCTGACAGGTGCTGTTTAATAAACTTTTTGATGATTTCCTGCTTGACTCTGGGGTCCAAAATATTAGCAACCAGACACGCATCTCGTAGGACATTGCTGGGTCCTCCTGGCCTCTAGGAAACAAACGACATGCACCAGTTCAGAAGCCAGAGGCAGTCTTCAAATCTCACGGTCTCTGACAGCTGCTGCAGCCTGTTTCTCACTGTTATCATTATCCCCACTCCCTTGACACTCATTCTCCCTACTGTGGATGCATATTTTAGTTGCTTGTTCCTTGATGAAAGCATCATTAAGCTAGTCTCGCAGTAGCCATCAGAAAAACCACCCTGTGAATCAGCAATGAGACATTTCGGAAAACAAGGCCAGCAAAGACCGTAGGGAATTTTACTTTCTGAATGCCAAATGGAAAAGATTTAAAAAAGTCAGAAAGACACTAGCATCTGATGTCCAAGACTCTGTCAGAGAGGCCTAAAAGTCAGAGCGACACTAGCCTTACTCAACGCGTGGCACTTCCCTGACTCCCCACTCTGGGACGCCTACTCTTATAGTGCTGTATTTGTGCCAAATATTGTCGGAGCCAGACAGGCAGCCAAAAGCAACATACTGTGATATTGGCCCCTTGACCTGCAAAGAATAGTGGAAGGACACTGACTCGCCACCAAGGGAAGACCTTCGTTATTATAGAAACTATTTCAATCTAGCTGAACCTTTCTTGATAGGAAACCACTGGATGAGTGTGGCTGGCTGAGGGGACTATAGGAAAAAGAACACTTGGAATCTACTCTTGGCTTGGTTAGGAAGCCACGTATCACTGGTGCAGTTATTCAACCTCATCTGAAAAATAATGGACTTTAGGTAAATGAATAAGGTAATTCTAAATCTTTTTTTGTTTTTGGTCAATTTTGTCCACTCCTATGCATCTCAGTGGTATTTAAGTGTTTCCCTAAGACCTAAAAGTGTTGCCTGAGAACTAAACTGTTAGAATACTGATTTGCTCCACACTGGATGGTTGTCACATCATCCCCAACACACTAACTACTCAACCCTTGCTTTTGGATGAGAGTGTTTCATTTGACAAAGAAGTCAGAGAGGTCAAAACTTTTTTGTTCATGGATTTTTTTCACATATAAAAACATGATTAAGTTATCTTGGATACTTTAAAAAATATCTTGATTCCATTTGTAAAATAGGAATAATAACACAAGGCCTTTAAGAGAAATCAATACCTCTGACAAGGAAAAAGAAACATCGGCACTGTGGTATAGCAGGTTAAGTCACCACCTGCAGTGCCGGCATCCCATATGGGCGCCAGTTCAAGTCCCAGCTGCTCCACTTCCAATCCAGCTCTCTGCTATGGCCTGGGAAAGCAGTAAAAGATGGCCCAAGTCCTTGGGCCCCTGCACCCATGTAGGAGACCAGGAAGAAGCTCCTGGCTCCTGGCTTCAGATTGGCGCAGCTCCGGCAGTTGCAGCCATCTGGGGAATGAACCAGCAGATAGAAGACCTCTCTCTCTCTCTCTCTCTCTCTGTGCCTCTCCTTCTCTGTGTGTAACTCTGACTTTCAAAGTAAATAAATAAATCTTTGTAAAAAACAAAACTGTTTAAAATAACAACAAGTCACAGAGCCAGAGAGAAGACAGATGAATCGTAAAGAAAACCCTTTAATTTCATCCGCCTGGTGGGACCTGGGAAAAAAGACAGAAAGCAGTTCATGGTTGGTTCCTTCTACGTAATTAAGACTAGCCTCACTCACGTCCTTCTGAACTGGCTCGAGCCTGAGATCAGACAGTGGCGCTCACAGTCAGAGACTGTCCCCACAGTCCCTTTCGACTGCTCTGCCCTGCATGTTCCTCAAGTAGCACAACAGGAATAATGGCTTGTCAACATCTGCCACCTGCCTGCAGTTATATCAGAGAACTAAGGAAGATGACGTCTCCAAGAACAGTACTTTACAAATAAATACCTGATTACCTGCAGATAGCCACAAAACGACATGAAAGTCTGGAGCAGTTTTCCTAAATAAAGCTGGGGCGGCCACTCCCCCCTACTTCCTAAGTTTCCTTTATGGAGCACAAAGAACAAATGCTTAAGATATTTCCAGTTATTGAATTATAAAGTAGATCCAGGAAATGTCCCTTGGCCCAGGAGTGAAACCATACCCCCCTCCCCCCACCCAGTGCCGCAGGGAGGGCTGACAGCCTGTGTGTGCTTCGGTTCATTTCTGCCCTTAACAATTCTTTCTCTTGAAATAGCTCAAATAATACAGAAAAAAGATTCTGAGGATTTTCCCCTCTTGGACACATGCAAAGCATTAGGATGACATCTGCTACAATTTGAAGGAGAGAGCTAACAGCAGTTAACTAAGTCCAGCTAAGTGCAGGAAAGCTTGTTATATGAGAAGAGTAACCAATAGCTCACACACAGAATACTGTGGGCTTCGCAGACACAACACAAACAGCTCTGCTACCAGTGAGAGCTAAAGGGCAGTCATTCCAAAGAACAGGATTATGTTCATTAGAAGTGAGTCTCATGGTGTCACCCTGAGAATTACATAAGTCTGCGGATACTCCTCCCCGTTGTCTTTTCACCAAACCAAAACCCATAAATTATGTAACAATCCTAAAAAACACTGTGGCTTGAAGATTTTTTTTTTCAAACACAGCCATGAGGGAAAAAAAAAAAAAAGAAATGTTTAGGGCAGACAATATACAAAGTTTGACATAGACTAAATGAAACCAAAATAAATCCTTAATTTTTAAGGCTGGGAGAACATCACTCTGGAAATATTTAAAAATCAAGGTCAGTCTCATTACTCTCAATTTTCAGCAAACATATATTTGCTGCCAGCGACTACTTTTGGAATGATAAATGAATGGCAACTATAATGAACATGAATTAGGTAGGCAAGATTAGTAATAATACCTAAAGACTGAGGGAAAGTGCAAAATAGTACCTTGGTACCCTGGGAAGGAAATGCTTCTTCAAAATCTGCCAGGATTTGCTGTCCTAACTCAGTCTGCGCAGCTTTCACTCTGTGATAAGAAGAGCACACATCAGCATCGGCACCAAACACACAATCCATAAGGAGTAAAACTGTGGAAGTCTTCAGACAGCATCCAGGCGGGCTGCAGGAGAGTGTTTGGCTGGATGAGCGTGGCCACGCTCTAGTTGGCCGCAGGTTTACAGGATCGGGACCCAGCACCTGATGGAATTTTTGTATGTCCAGAGTTGTTCAAGGCCACCCTCCACCTGCTGTGAGGTAATCTGTGTTAGCCTTCACAACATTTCATAGAAGGGTAGTTATGCTATGGGAGAATGTCATATACATAATGACACCCAAATCAAATATAAGCCCATTTTGGATTGCTGGTATAACTGTTCTCTGGCTCCTTGGAGAATGGGATGAGGGGAAGAAGGCTCCAAACTGTTTCGGGGTGTTTTTGTTTTGCTTTGTTTTAAACTTAGAGACCAAAAGGATCAACATTTTTAAACACATGAACAGAACGAATGTTTTCTAAAGTAAAAAGAAAAAGAGCTCAATTATAAGATGAACTGCTAACTAACAGCGAAGGCCACTGCATCATTATCAATGCTCAGCAGACTGTGAAGATGAAGACTGAACCGCAAGGCACCCAGTCAAAGAGAGGAGGTCAGTACTTAACAGCGGTTTGCATGTGTACCAGGAGTTCAAGATGTTAACTGTCTTGAATCAAACAGAAGATGGGAAAAGTGCTAGGATGAGGAAGGAACGGTCTGCCCGTCAGCACCCCCTGCACGTGGTCGCACCCTCCCCGTCCTGCACTAGCTGCCTTATGCTGGTGGACGCCTCGTGCCAGCAGACTCCCAGAGCCGGAGGGAAACTAGGCTCTAGGGGTGTTGCTGAAGTGCCTGAGCCCGAGACAAATACTTCAGCTCTGTGAAAGCAGCATAAAACAGCATGCTTCCTTTCTTGGTCTCCACCCTGCTACTTTGGAATTAACTTTATGAAGTTTCTAGAAATAGTGAACAGCTCAAAACCACAATTTCTTTGGCTACGAAGGAGTACCTGGCAACTTGCTGAGTTTTTTTTTTTTTTTTTTTTTTTAATGATGGGATAGGCACAACTCACAACAGTCTGTTTTTTCTGTGGCATAGTTATAATTATGCCTTATTCCAAATACTTTCCAGGGTTTTTCCACTATCTTTAAAACTTTTCAGACTTTTCAAACTTTCAAACTTTTCTCATAGGTGTGCTTGCAACCTTTTAAAGTCAGTTTTCAAAGTTTTCTCAGCCAGAAGTGGCTGAGATAAGGCTATTACTGGAATAGCCTCGCCTCCCAGATCAGAATCAGGGCCATCATCTAAAGTTGCCCAACAGACAATGGGAAACATCCCTAGAGCGTGAACTCAGATAGGAGAGAAAGGAACATTCACAAAACTGCACCTCAGAGCATCTTGTGACTCCCACAGCATGGGCCAACAGATGGCCTCCTTCGGTGCCAGGTCACAAGACACAGCTTCCCGCAGTCATCCCTCTGTTCCTTCCCTCCCCTTGGAAGCACAGACACAGCACGAGTTCCCTTCTCAACCAGGACAATCTCTGGAGGGGAAGGCTTACCCCTGGCCAGAAGCACGTGGGGCCGTACTCCCAGGGCTCCTGATCACCTCCATGATAATCACAACAGACCCAGCAACGTCTCTTCACGCCCACTACCCCGACATTTCCTCACCCACATTCTTTCTGACTCTGAGACTAAGGTGGCTGAAAAGGCAACAGGCGTCCGTCACAGGGTTTTGGCACTACCAGAGCACAGAAGTGAACTGACAGACAATGATTTGTAGACCTCCTTGCCATGATCTGCAGTCTGTTTTTAAAGTCACTTCCGGGCACAGGCGAGACTTGAGCTGTGTGTGCCCCACAACTAAGAACACTTGTGAAAAACAGGGTAGGGCTAGAAGCCTGTATTAGAGGACTTCCAGTGTCCTCTTCAGCAGTGACTGATCTACAACTGTCCTCTTTCGGCACTAGCTGGCAACAGCATCCATCTCTGCAGGTGGCTACAAATTGTATGTTAATTAGGGTAGGAAATGAAGAATAAGCTTCTGCATTTAAACACTTCCAAAAGAAGTTTGTAAAGTGTGCGTCAGTGCCTTGGGTGAAAGAGCATTCCCTTACAGAAATTACTGATGGGTATCAACAAACCCAAATGTGAACCCATGCATCGTGGAGGTGAGAGGTGAATCAGTCTTTACAGCCAGTTGCCTCAACAGGATCCTAGAAGGAAATCAACATGTAGATTAGTTCTTTGACCTCACTTCTTAAATTCTTTCCTCTTCTAACAATGGAAGGTAAGTTCCTACTGTGAAATGATGGATCAAGTGAGAAAGTCAGCATAGCAAACATGAGTTAACCACCGGGGGCCAGCACCGTGGAATAGTGGGTAAAGCCGTTGCTTGCCGTGCTGGCATCCCACATGGGTGCTGGTTCCAGTCCTGGCTGCTCCACTTCCAATCCAGCTCTCTGCTGTGGCCTAGGAATGCAGTGGAAGATGGCTTTGGATAGGCGCAGCTCTGGCCATTGTAGCCATTTGGGGAGCGAACCAGCGGATGGAAAACTTCTCTCTCTCTCTCTGCCTCTGTCTCTCTGTAACTCTGCTTCTCAGATAAATAAACAAATCTTTAAAAAAATTAATCACCATTTTCCTATTAATTTTTTTAAAGATTTATTTATTTATTTATTTATCTGAAAGGCAGAGTTACAGATACAGAGAGGGAGAAACACAGAGAAAGGTCTTCCGTCCGCTGGTTCACTCTCCAAATGACTGCAATGGCTGGAGCTAAGCTGATCTGAAGCCAGGAGCCAGGAGCTTCTTCCAGGTCTCCCATGCAGGTGCAGAGGCCCAAACACTGGGCCATCTTCCACTGCTTTTCCAGGCCATAAGCAGAGAGCTGGGATAGGAGCAGCGGGGACACGAAATGGCACCCATATGGGATGCCAGTACTGTAGGCAGAGGTTTAGCCCCTATGCCATGGAGCTAGCTCCCCTACTCATTCTTAAGAAAATCAACCAGGTTGGTGCCACGGCTCACTAGGCTAATCCTCCACCTGCGGCACTGGCACCCCGGGTTCTAGTCCCAGTCGGGGCGCCGGATTCTGTCCCGGTTGCTCCTCTTCCAGTCCAGCTCTCTGCTGTGGCCTGGGAAGGCAGTGGAGGATGGCCCAAGTGCTTGCGCCCTGCACCCTCATGACCGGGAGGAAGCACCTGGCTTCTGGCTTTGGATCAGCGCAGTGCGCTGGCCATAGCAACCATTTTGGGGGTGAACCAATGGAAGGAAGACCTTTCTCTCTGTCTTTCTCTCTCACCTCTCACTGCCTAACTCTGCCTGTCAAAAAAAAAAAAAAAAAAAAAAAGAAAAGAAAAAGAAAAGAAAAGAAAAGAAAATCACCTACAACTAATGGAGAATATTGTAACTATAAATCCCTCCTGGCACCCAACTGAGCTCCACCTGTTATGCAGCGACAACCCAATGTTGGTTACTCTTAGGAAATGAAAACCAAGTGTCTCTGGCATCCTCCATGTCATGTAGCCTTGGGGTGTCCAAAGGTGCCCTTTCTCAGATATGTTATCAGTCTTTATAAGGGGTGGTAGCAGAGGAACAACAAATTATGAATATTATTCAAACATCTGTGGATAAAGTATCTGATACTTTTGTTGCCCTGTTGATAGTCCCAAAGAAACAGTTCTCAAATAAATATGTTCATCTCCCAAATTACCCAGTCTGTACTGAACAGAAGGGTTAATTAGTCAGATGCTGCATTTCCAAGCACACAAACTCTGTAAAGAATCTCCACCTAGAATCACAGAGTGACAGCAGGGTGGGGGTGTGGGGTCTTCTGAGATCATCAAGGACCATCTTCACACTTGGGAAACTGAGAAGGAGGCCCAGACAGGAAGTGTCACAGTTACACAGCTACTCGGGACTGATCATTGCCTAGTTCAGTTCTCTTGTCATTCTGCCATGAGACCGTCCAACCTGCCAAGACTCTCTCACATAGAAGGGATCTTCAAGAACGTTATGGAAAATGCACATTATGAAAAATCTGTGCATGGATTTCAAATTTTTATTGCTTGAAAACAAACTTATCTTTTAATCCCATTTCCCATAAAATTCTGAAGTGCCCCTGTGTAAAAGGCTGGAAATAGCTCTGAAAAATATATTTATAGTTCAAGGGTTTCATGGTTTTCAAAAAATGTAAGAATCTTCCATGCTTTCTCAGGAAATGTTAACTGGCGACTAGAAACCTCTGTGTTCATGAATATGCTTAAGTCAGAAGGATTTGACATGTAAAGATATTAAAGAGAAAAAAATTTTTCCTTCAATGCTACATTAAACACTGACGCATTTGCCAAAAGGGTAGTTGGAAGAAACCTCTATATTCAAACCAAGGCTCATGGACTTTGTATTTCAAATGTACAGGCAAAGACTTCAGAACAGAGCCTCTCAAATGACTTCTAAAATTTATAGACAGCAAGATAATAAATTAGAGAAACTGAAAAAGTACATAGGGTGTAACTCTCCTGCTTTCTCTTCTCCCTCTCATCAAACAGCTATTTCTATCATTTCCAGATGGCTCTGCCATTGCTACATAAACATAAAGGTGGAAAATTCTCCAAAAATGATGCTAAAAATAAGCAGTTCTTAAAGTTTCAGGGCTTCTTTAAAAACAATTGTAGTCAAGTACTGAAACCAAGAAGCTTGTGTTCTAGTTAGTGTTTAATAGCACAAATTCTGTATTAACCTACACACAATTATTGTAAATACAGGCCATGACATGAACTAATGGAAAGCAAATCCTCCCATATTTGTAGCAACCCTATATGATAATGAATGTTTGGAGCACTAACATACAATGATAGAACACTGTATGTTTTCTTTTTAAATTTTATTTATTTATTTGAGAGGCATAGAAAAGCAAAAAAAAAAAAAAAAAACAAAAAAAAAAAAAACAAAAACAAAACTCCAATCTGCTAGATTATTCTCCAGATGCCTAAAATGCCCAGGGCTGGGACCACAATCCAGTTTCCCTTCCTGGTGGCAGGAACCCAATTACTAGGGCCATTACCACTGCCTCCCAGGGTCTGCAGTGGTGAGGAGTTAGAATCTGGAGTCAGAGCTGGGAACTGAACCCATCCGATATGGGATGTGAGCCTCTTAACCACCAAACTAAGTACTCACTACAGATGTTCTCTTTTAAGGCAATGTCATAACGATAGTGATCACTAAGTTCCTTCAAATTTTTAAAACCACCTCTTGAAAAAAAGTTTAAAAGTGAGGAATATACGAAAAGCACAGGCAGCAAAAGTAAAATAAACGATAGGGAGTACATCAAACTTAAAAACAAACAAACAACAACTTCTAGGGCTGGAATCATGGCACAACAGGTTAAGCTGCCACTAGCAAAGCCAGCACTCAAAGTGCCAGTTTCAGTCCTGGCTGCTCTTCTTCTAATCCAGCACTCTGCTAATGTACTTGGGAAGGCAGCAGAGTATGGCCCAAGTACTTGAGCCCCTGTCACCCATGTTGGAGATCTGGATGGGGTTCCTGGCTCCTAGCTTCAGTCTGGTGCAGTCTAGCTGTTACAGCTGTTTGGGGAATGAACCAGCAGATGGAAGATCTCTCTCTCTCTCTCCTTCTCTCTGTCACTCTGCCTTTCAAATAAGTTCACATAAATGGCCAGTGCTGCAGCTCAATAGGCTAATCCTCCACCTAGCGGCGCTGGCACACTGGGTTCTAGTCCCGGTCGGGGCGCAGGATTCTTTCCCGGTTGCCCCTCTTCCAGGCCAGCTCTCTGCTGTGGCCAGGGAGTGCAGTGGAGGACGGCCCAGGTGCTTGGGCCCTGCACCCCATGGGAGACCAGGAGAAGCACCTGGCTCCTGCCTTCAGATCAGCGCGGTGCGCTAGCTACAGCGCACCAACCGTGGCGGCCATTGGAGGGTGAACCAACGGCAAAAGGAAGACCTTTCTCCGCCTGTCAAAAAAAAAAAAAAAAATTTCACATAAATTAATCTTCATTTAAAAACTTTCTGTTGGCCAGCGCCGTGGCTCAATAGGCTAATCCTCCGCTTTGCGGCACCGGCACACCGGGTTCTAGTCCTGGTCGGGGTGCTGGATTCTGTCCCGGTTGCCCCTCTTCCAGGCCAGCTCTCTGCTGTGGCCTGGGAAGGCAGTGGAAGATGGCCCAAGTCCTTGGGCCCTGCACCCCATGGGAGACCAGGAGAATCACCTGGCTCCTGGCTTCGGATCAGTGCGGTGCGCTGGCCGCAGCGCGCTGGCCGCAGCGGCCATTGAGGGGTGAACCAACGGCAAAAGGAAGACCTTTCTCTCTGTCTCTCTCTCTCACTGTCCACTCTGCCTGTCAAAAAAATAAACAAAAACTTTCTGTTTAGCAAAGTAAGCAATCCACAAAATGAAAAGGCAATGTACTGATTATGAGACAATATTTGGGAACCATATATCTGACAAGGGGTTAATATCCAAATCACTTATATATAAAGGAATTCATAAAACTCAGTATCAAAAAAACCCAAGTTTTAAAAATGGGCAAAGGACCTGAATAGACATTCTCCTCCAATGAAGATATAAAAATGGTGAACAAGTATATGAAGGGTGCTCAACACCACCCATCATCAGGGAAATGCAAATCAGAACCACAGTGAGGAAACGGGCATTTGGCCTAATGGTTAAGATGTCCACATCCCACATTTGAGTGCCTGGGTTCAATTCGTGGCTCTGGCTCTGACCACTTTCTCGGTGGCTTCACATTCCCAGTCTGATATGGCAATCAGCCAGCTCTAAGCACGAAGGGGTTAGGAAGGATGAGGGGAAGGGTGGTGACTTCCCTAGCACTCTGCCAAGCTCTAGTCCAACATTCCTTAATAATTCTTTGGCATTTCTACTATAAGATGGCACATTGAGCAGCACATGTTGCAACTTTCCATTTCAACACCAAATCTTCAGAAATAAGGGAAAGATTTTAATAAAAATTCAGAACTAGGCAAGAAGAGAAGTGGTAGACTAGAAACTCTTAGCACTTCCAGGAAGGACTAGATTAAAGAAAAAATCACTGCCTAAGACTGCTTCTAAATAATGAAAGCCAGGGGGCTCACACTGTGGCGTAGTAGGTAAAGCTGCTGCCTGCAATGCTGGTGTCCCATAAGGATGCCAGTTCTAGTCCTGGCTGCTCCACTTCCAATCCAGCTCTCTGCTATGGCCTGGGAAAGCAGTAGGAGATAGCCCAAGCTCTTGGAACCCTGCACCCATGTGGGAGACCTGGAAGAAGGTCCTGGCTCCTGGCTTTGGATCAGCACAGCTCCAGCCACTGTGGCCATTTGGGGAGTGAACCATCGGATGGAAGACCTCTCTCTCTCTCTCTCTCTCTCTCTCTCTGCCTCTCCTCTTTCTGTGTAACTCCAATTTTCAAATGAATAAATAAATCTTTAAAATATATATATATATAAAAAGAAGAGCTGTCTGTGGTACACACAACCAAAGAACACACCCTGCTCTCTCCCACTAGCAGGTGGCATTCCTAAACAGACTGACAGACGATGTCAAAAATAACAAGTGAACTTTCAGTTAAGACTCACCAAATATTTGAAGAATGTTATTACCAAGAAAGAACTGCCGTGCTCAACAAATTGAAGACCTTATACCAGAGCACAGAGAGACAGAACAGGCAACTCAGAGCTTTCAAATACATATAATTTATATTCTCTGAGAGATTTAAGATGCTATTATGTCCATGAAAAAAAAAAATAAAGAATCATCTAGGTATTTGAGGAATTTAAAAGTTGGATTATTAAAATAAAGATTCAACAGCTGAACCAAAAGCATAATGGGCACACGTGAAGAATAAGTTAAAGCAGGAAGACTGAATTGAGGAATTCTTTCAGAAAGTAGCCCAAAAGGACCAAGAGATGGAAAGTATGAGGAACAACAACAACAACAACAAAAAAAAAAAAAAAAAAAAAAAAAAAGGACACATGGCATCAGATGTAGAAGTTCCAATATTCATGTAATAGGAATTCCACAGAGAGATTAGGAAGAACGAAGCATAGACAACCAAAGGAATAAAAGAGAACACTTTCTTAGAACTTGACAGACTCATGAGTCTTTGGATTAAGCATACATGAGAGCAACACAAATGGAAGGGAAATGTACACCCTCCTAAAATTCCTGACCCCACTCAGTCCCAAATATCAAACACATCTAGAGCAAAAGAACACCAAACAGAAGTACATTTTCTTACAAAGGAATGGGACTCAGATTGACTGCAGGTTTTAAATAAGCAATACTGACTGCCAAACAATATATCTGCTTATTCTGTCACATAATAGTTAAAAGGCGGAAACAACCCAAACTTTCAAAAGCAAATAAACAAACAAATGTGGAATATACTCATACATACAATGGACTATTCAGCTTAAAAAGGAATGAAATTCTGAGGCCAGCACTGTGGCACAGTGGGTTAAAGCCCTGGCCTGAAGCACTAGCATCTCATATGGGCACTGGTTCTAGTCCCAGCCGCTCCTCTTTCCATCCAGCTCTCTGCTATGGCCTGGGAAAGCAGTGGAAGATGACCCAAGTGCTTGGGCCCCTGCACCCACTGGGAGACCCGGAAGAAGCTCCTGGCTCCTGGCTTCAGGTCAGCTCAGCTCCAGCCTTTGCAGCCATCTGGGGAGTGAACCAGCAGATGGAAAACTTCTCTCTCTGTCTCTACCTTTTTCTGTAACTCTGTATTTCAAATAAATAAAATAAATCTTAAAAAAAAATGAAATTTTGATACACATTAGGACACAGCTGAATCTTGAAAACATTATGTTAAGTAAAAAAAAAGTCAGACATAAAAAGGCAAATATGGTTTCATTTCACTTATATGAGGTAGCAAGAATAGGCAAATTCATAGAAACAGAAAGTAAAATAAGAGGTTACCAGAAAAAAAACTATTAAAATAAAATTTAAAATGGTTAAATAATATGAGATATGTTATATGCTGGAATTGCATACAACAATTAAAAAGAATGTGGTAAGTCTATACACACAAGAGTACTTCAAAGTGTGGAAAAAATGGAAATTAAATTAAAAGCTTATTTTGGTGAAAAAGTATTAATCTGGGGCCAGCACTGTGGTGCAGCAGGTTCATGCCCTGCCCTGCAGTGCTGGTATCCCACATGGGCACCGGTTTGAGACCCAGCTGCTCCACTTCTGATCCAGCTCTCTGCTTCTTGGCCTGGGAAAGTAGCAGAGAATGGCCCAACACCTTGGGCCCCTGCACCTATGTGGGAGACCTGGAAGAAGGTCCTGGCTCCTGGCTTCAGATTGGCGTAGCTCCAGCCGTTGCGGTCATTTGGGGAGTGAACCATCGGATGGAAGACCTCTCTCTCTCTCTCTCTCTCTCTGCCTCTCCTTCTCTCTCTGTGTAACTCTTTAGAATAAATAAATTAATACTTTAAAAAAAGTATTAATCCATGCATAGTTTTTTCATAACACATTTTTTTTTTATTGTTTTGACAGGCAGAGTGGACAGTGAGAGAGAGAGAGTCAGAGAGAAAGATCTTCCTTTTGCCGTTGGTTCACCCTCCAATGGCCGCCGCGGCCGGCATGCTGCGGCCAGAGCACTGCGCTGATCCAAAGGCAGGAGCCAGGTACTTATCCTGCTCTCCCATGGGGTGCAGGGCCCAAGCACTTGGGCCATCCTTCACTGCACTCCCTGGCAACAGCAGAGGGCTGGCCTGGAAGAGGGGCAACCGGGAAAGAATCCGGCGCCCTGACCAGGACTAGAACCTGGTGTGCCAGCGCCGCTAGGCGGAAGATTAGCCTAGTGAGCCATGGCGCCGGCCCATAACACATATTTTTCACAAATATTTTGAAGACTCTTCATATGAAAGGATATCAAAGATCTCTCTCCTCCCTCCCTCTCCCTCTATCACTTTGCCTTTCAAATAAATACACTTTTCAAAAAATAATCAGAGTTCAGAATAAAGTACATAGTATGAATCCATTTACTTAAAATGACAAAATTGAAATTATAAATTTATGTAAATCTAGATTAAAAACCTAAGAGAAATTTATTAGCTCGGTTTTAGTCACCAGCTCAATAGGATCTGAAGGGCAGCTAAAGGGACTAAGTTTCATCTGTATATTTGAGTTCTTTAAATAAAATAAAATGTGTACACATAAACTTTACTTGTATAATTAAAAATTAAGACATTAGGAAAAAGGAAGCCTGTAGCAGTCAGGCCTTATAAAGCAGGCAGAGTGGAGAACGATGTCTGCTGCTAAGTGCCAGCCCCTTCACTGTGTCTTTGCAGTGAGGAACGTCAGGGTTTGTCCCTGCCGTCTCAGAGTTCCGTGCCTCACAGAAAAGGCATTAAATTCACCACCCCTTGTCCTCCTTTAGCACCCTCATCTTCCTCCTCTCTGAGCACCTACCTCTCTTTCTGCTGTATCTGAATCTGAGATTAAAACTCAACAGCAGTAGAAAGGAAAGAATAAGATTAGAGAGAGTCACCATTTTGTTGTCAGAGGGTCTAGAGAGCACCGGACTTCCTTTCAAACTCTGCCACAGCAGCGTGGCACACCCCCGACGCGGGGAGTGGACAGAAGCCATACCCGTGTCCTCTGGAACCTCGGCAGCCTCGTGGCTTCCAAGACCTGATTTCTCAGGAGGTCCGTTCTTGGAACCTGGCCGCATTACTATCAGGAGGCCCAAGCAACCCATGGGGCCAACCAGGGATCTTAGTCCATAGCACGGCTGAGTACAGATGAGCTGTTCCCACTGAGCCAGGTCAAAACTGTACGAACAAAACAACTGTTTTAAGTTATTACATTATGTGGTAGCTTGTTACAAGGAAACAAATACTGGAACAGTTCCCTTCAGAAATACGGAGAACTGAGAGCAGTCCACATCAGCAACTGCAGCTACCTGACGCATCACCAGGAGCCTGCGAATACGCCTGCCTCAGAGTGAGGTCACTTTCCCACGGTGAGACTCCACAACAAACACGCTGAGCTCAGCGTCTCAGTGCTTTCTGGCATCAGCTTCTCTTAAGGGAAGATCACACTCTCCACCGACATCTTACCTTTCAGAAAGCTGCCGGATCTGCGGGATGCCCATGTACTTGTGGAAGTGCTCCAGGACATTCATCACGCCCTGCAGGAGATTGGCAACTTCCCCATACTGCCTTCTCCTGGTCATGGCCCTGCAAGGAAATAAAGAGTGGAAAACTTAAAAACAAACAAACAAAACCACTAAGGGCACAAAATACAGATTTTGAACAATTTACTCTAGCTCTAAAACAGACATCAACTCAATTTAATAAACACATACCACGCACTGGGTATGTGTGGTGCTGTACACCGGAACAGAAAAATAAGACCTGGTCCAAATCCTTAAGGTGATATCATTTAGCAAGGGAGAATGTCAATACATACCTCAGTAGTAACATGCAAGATGAACTAAGTTTTAAATGGAAGTACAAGTTATGTGCTACGAGGATACAAAAGAATGTGTGGGTGATGGGATTCTCATTGGGTGCGGGAGGAGAATCTGGGAAGAATTTATGAATTTGGGATTTGGGTTGCGTATTATAGGATCAGTAGGCTTTGTACAGAGAACAGAGGGAGAGATGTTATTAGCCAAGGCTTATAGAATATAGACAAAACAAATACATCTTTCTAGGAGGATACAATAGGAGACATTTACATAGTAACTCAAATCTGAAGGTTTTAAACCAATAATAAGCAACTCTGTCAGAGATATCGACTTTCCCCTTTGCTAGGGCTAATGAGGCATAAATAAAAGGATGCTGATGAAATCAAGTTATACCCAGTGAGGAAGTACAAGCTATTAGATCTAAATTTTTCATTAGGGTTGGGCTTTTAAATTAAATTTATAATTTATGACCTTCTTAAGAGGATTTAAAAAGCCAGGATCAAGTTCAGGCTAAGGTGTTATGTTGCCACTGCTGCCTGGTCTGAGAGTTGGTGGCAAACACTGGATCCCTGGGGAAGAAGCAAAGCAGCCTGCTTTTCCATCTCCCTGGCCTGCTGCCCCGACTGACAGCTCCTCCTGGGAAAATGGAGCAGGGATTCCCCTGACACTCATACAGTGTCTGAGAGAGGTCAGGGAGGCGTCTGCTTCCTCCTCCTTCCCTACAACACACTGCCCATGGCCCTGCTCTAAGACTCTGGATGCGATATTCAGATCAGTGTTTCTGCGAAGATGCTCTGTCCACACATGGAATCAACCTGCAGGTGGGATGCAGAAAGCCTTAGGCTGAGACAGAGCACAGAGGTGCGCCGGGATGGCAGAGCCCTGCTACTAAACCAGAGTTTTGGATTGCTTTGTTATGGCCAACAATCAATTCTTCCTTTTAACACTATTTCCAATGTTCTCTTATTTAAGTCCTCCTACGAGCCAAACAAGAAGCTTCATTGTTTGAAAAACTGAATTAAAACAAAAAGGGGTTGAGTGATAAATCAAAGATCTGTTTCCACAAGTAGCTTCACTGACAGTGTAACTTGGCCCAATACCAGCAGGAAAACTGGCTGAGGCAGATGATTTAGGTGGGGAGTGCCTGAACCCCCTTGCCTGCCTTAACAAACACAGTCGTAAATGTGAATGGTCCATGTTCCTAGAGTATTCTCACGTGCATTATGGGTCTCCTTTCAGGCGTTAAGTTTTGAGCACCAGAGGGCACAAGGCAAAGTGATGACAGAACACTTCAGGCCAATTTGCACAGGGTGGGCCAGGATGGTGAGACTCTCCTGGCTGAGAAGGGAAGAAACCTGTAAGCCCGTTTTCTGTAGGTCATGGGATTCCTGTGGGCCCAGCAGAGGAAGTCGACATGGCTTACTCGAGGGAGTCGACACCACCCGCCAGCATGTGCAAGTGGTTCAGCGTGGTGATTGAGGTGGTCAGGTGGCGTTTGGCATGATCTAACTGCTTGATATCACGGGTGATTTCTTTAACCTAAATATTAAAAGACCACAGGGGAGAAAGGAAGAAGGTTAAGAAGAATGTAAATCCTTCTGCAATTAGCTCCATGAGAAAACAATGCAAATGAAGCCAGGACAAAACCTCTGGGTTGGCCCCAGGAGAAAATGCAAATATCCTTACAATATGAAATTCCAGTAATCCCCAACCAGTCCACTTAATTTCACTTGGCATTTATTCACACTTTGTTCTGGGTTACAAACCCTTCAGCTGTAGGAATAAAATCAGCTTTATTTTTCACCATGAATCGAACAATCCAAAGAGCAAGGCAGGACTAAGCATTCAGGGTGCGGGAGCAGCCCAGCCCATCTCCCGTGCAGGAAAGTAGGCCCTGCTGCTGCAATGCCTGGGTTCTGTGTAACACAGACAGTACTAGTCAGCTAACCCAAGGCAGAGGGTCATCATTTATGGATCCTGGGTTTATTGCCCAGGTCTGCAGCAAAGAAAAGAAGTTCTCTCAAACCAAAAGGCAACTAAAATGTGACCCCTGTCACATAAGCTTAACATGTAAGTTCCTGAGAGGACAGTCACAGTCTTTGGAAAAACAGAGAGCAATCAGGCAATAAAAATTCTGACTGTGGACCCAGCAGGTCTGCAGCTGGGAACACAAGTATATTTCAGTTGTTAGAAAAGTGTATTTGACAGTGATGCTGGGAAGAATTCTCCAACTTCACTAACATCCAGGTGCAATCTTCCACTCAGCTGAGTCCATGAGGATCAAGAAACTCTCTTTATGGCGATCTGATTTCCCAGGTTCTGTGATACTTAGAGGGAAGAGTGCCCTGGACACCAGGAATAGATATTCTAGTCACTGGATACACACATCCGTTAAACTGAAAAACCTGGAAATGAGTTGACATCATGGGATCTCATACGGTCATCACCTTGGCTGAACTCACACAGTAAAGATTAGGACCTACAAGCCTGCAAGGTTAACCAGGGTCTCAGCAGGGACCTCCCCATCAAGCCTGCATTCCCTCTAGAACCCTAAGGCCATTAATCTACCTCCAATTACATTAAGAAGGAGAGGGAGGCAGAGGGACAGGGAGGGAGAAACGGTGAAGACCCACGGAAACTCTACTGAATAACGAAGCTTGAGGCCAAAAAGATCAGGAGTTGTAGAATAAATTATTTGTATGAGTCTGGCCCTATAATCTGATCACCCACTTCTAACATTTAAAATCATCATCTTATTTCCTACACAGAATCCCTGTACCTCTTTTCTAGGTTCCTCAGTTTCAGCATTAATATCAGGTCTGTGACCACTGTGTTCAAAGTCACAGTCACCTACGATTTGTCACTTTCCCTGCAGCTTACTCATCCTGAAATCCTGAGTATTCTACCTTGGCCTCATGTTGAGAGTCCATTCCTGCCCCTTTCCTCCTTGTTCAGGCCCTCACTGCTCTGCACTGGAGCTTTTCAGTCCTAATATCTCCCATCACTCCCTACGCCATAGCCTACGCTTCTCTACACAGTCTGTACTGCTGGTCATTCCCTAAACAAAACCTTTGCTGGCTGGGCAGGCAAGGAGCGCTCAAGTCAAATGTATATGACACCATTCTGCAAACCAAGTAAGAATACTGTTAACCTCAGGGCTGGCACTGTGGCACAGTGGGCTAAGCCTCTGCCTGCAGCACTGGCATTCCATATGGGCTCTGCTTTGTGTCCCGACTGCTCCTCTTCCCATCCAGCTCTCTGCTATAGCCTGGGAAAGCAGTGGAAGATGGCCCAAGTGCTTGGACCCCTGCACCCACAAAGGAGACCGGGAAGAAGCTCCTGGCTCCTGGCTTCAGATCGTCCTAACTGTGGCCATTGCAACCACTGAGGGAGTGAACCAGCAGATGGAAGACCTCTCTCTGTCTTTCTCTCTCTCTAACTCTACCTCTCAAATAAATAAAATCTTAAAAAATAATAATAAATTAACCTCAACTGTGAACGATGGCAGCCAAAAAGGCACAGAATATGCTGTGGCTGGGTTTGGAGTCAGAAAGATCTAGGACTGAATTCCAGCTCTACCACTCACAATCCATGCCCTTGGACAAGTTTCTCAGCCTCACCAGGCTCAGTGTCCTCATCTGTAGAACGGGCAATCATAAAGATAATGACAACAAAATCTAGTTCATAAGGTTGTCATGGGAGCTAATTCAGATCACTTGGACAAGGAACTGGCTTAGTGCTGGGCACACTGCAAAAGCTCAGCAAACATGGTTTCCCTTCATTGCTACCTCTTCTTCCCTTTGGCAAAGCACTGTCCAGGAAAGCAAACTGCTTTAAAACGCGAAGTGCAGTAACTTTACAAGAAGCTCAGTCACACTGTCACTGTACCCCTTTGGCTGGAAGAGGGCACACACACCACAGCTGTAAAACTGGAATCATAAGGATGGCGATAAGTAAGAGACCTGAGTACAATAAACTCTAGCAAAAGATGCACTTGACTCCTGGTGACCATGCTTCAGCGGCCCTGAATGGTATAGAGGGGAGTGCCCCCTTGGGGAAGGACCGCAGATCCAAATCCCCAGCGTGACGTCCAGTGCCCTTCACATGGTGAATTTTCACAACACTGTGGGGTAGGTGCTGTTGTTCTTGTCTTACAGTTGAGGAAACTGGAATTTGGGGGTCTTATGTGACCTACGATTTCAACCCAGGAGCCTCCCACGAAGGAGGAGTGGGTGAACGCTGAATTTGTAGTCAGCAGAGTGCCCCTGTAAGTACACCATTGGGGATCCTGAATTTGTAGAGTGAGAACTTCATCAAAACCACATGTGTGTGTTTCCTGGGTGGAATACATCCCACATCCCAGATGCAGGCCCAGTTTCACAGTGCTACCAAGTTACCAATCACATACCTTAATTGAGAAAATGTGTGATATAAACAAAACCAAGAGAAAGGAATCCAAAATGACCATGAAACTATTTTGGGGGAAGGAAAAAGACCAGCTTTCCTTTCTAAAAGAGGGCTGTAGATGTAGGGCAGCAGGGATGGTGAGTCACTGCTGTCTAGCAGCTCTGCATGAACTGATCTGGAATGGGCTCACAGGGGCTCGGTTTAGAATGTGGGTGAAAGAAGTTGACAGGAAGTGGGAGGAAAAAGCCTATTACTTAGCATGACTGAAGGAGAAGTTAACTTCCTCTTTTGTTTTTTTTTTTTTTAAAAAGGGGGGGGTTACAAAGAAACCTTAACTTACCATTTGCTCTGATTTTTCTGCCTTGTCTTTGATGTCTTTGATTTTGCCAAAGAGCTGCTGAATAGCCTTCTGGGCCTCTTCAAGTGCCTAGAGTAAGAGAAGTAAGTGAAACACAAGCAGCAGTGCAAGCCAGCTCCCGTCACTACAATACAGTCAATTCCAGCCTCCACAGAAAATTACCACAAAGCTCTCTTGATTCACTGTGCCTCCACCAACTATTTTACTACCAAAGTAGTAGAGACCTCCAGAGTCTAGTATTTACGCCGGACTCTTACCGATCAGTATCATACAGTTTTACTTTAACTATTTGTTTACCTTTTTATTTGAAAGGCAGAATGACAGAGATAGAGAAAGATCTTTCATCTGCTGGTTCACTTCTCAAATGCTTGCAACAGCCAGGGCTGGGCCAGGCTGAAACCAGGAGCCAGAAACTTCATTTGGGTCTCCCACATGGGTGGCAGGGGCCCAGGGACATTAGCAGGGAGCTGGAATGGAAGTGGAGCAGCTGCAACTCAAACCAGCACTCTGGTATAGGCTATCAGTGTTGTAAGCAGCAGCTTAATCTGCTATATCACAAGGCCAGGCCCCATAAAGTTTTAATTTAAAAATTGAACTAATTCCCTCCACCTCACTGATTACTACATGTTGGTGATGACAATAAACAGGACATGCACAATTGTGTGTCTGCACAAGTCTATAGGAGACAGAGATGGGCTCTATGTTGGGAACAGGGGAAGCTCTGGATTAGCCTATTGAGCCACGGCGCCGGCCAGAACATGTGTTCTTCAGTGTCCAGCGGCTGAAGACTCCCTATAACTGACTGCTGCTCTGAGTGCCACCCACACCAGTCAGCATTTCACTAACCCCTGCACTCTGTCAATCATTCAGCAGGGCCTTCCTGAACACCTCCCATATATCTTGTATTACTCTAAGCACTGAGAATCCAATGGTAGACAAGATAGCTCCTGGTCACTCTCCCTGTCCTCATGGAACTTACTCTGAGAAGTGGAAGGAGGAGATATTGGAAAAGAAACTAAAGAAAAAAAGAAGAAAATGTCTGAGTGTGTTAGGTACAGAGAAGGAACTGAGCAGAGTGACAAGAATGTGGAAAACAATGGTCAGAGGGTCTCCTGAGACACACTGTATGAACTGGACCCCAGAGGTAGGGAAGACACAGGATTTGTAGATGTAGAGCAGGAGAATTCCAAGTAGACAGAAGAGCAAAAGCAAAGACCCTGAGATCAAAAGACCTTGGTGGTTTGGAGACCAAAAAGAGAGGCAGCAGGTGGTAATGCCATAATCAGAGTAGGAAGTATTCTGGAATATTCAGAGGTAGGCAGGAGCCAGGGCATGGAAGGCCTCAAAGGCCTGGTAAGAAGCATGAGATTCTATGCTAAGTGCAATGAGAAAACATTGCAGGGTCTTAAACAAGGAACTGGAGTATGGTTTATGTGTACAACAGCCCATGCTGGCTGCTATGTGCCAACGGGCTTATACAGAAGAAGGAGTGCAAACACTAGAGAAAGAACTGTTAGGAAGCTGCTGCAGTTGTCTAATGACAGATGGGGAGGTAGCTCTTGGGGATCAGAAACAGTGGGGCAATTTGGGGTTTATACGGAGATGCACCCTTCAGGATTCACTGATGGCCAGGGAAGGCTCGTGGATCACTCCTAGCTTTTGATTTGAAAAGTCAGTGGTGCCAGCACTGTGGAATGGAGGATAAGGCCGCCATCTGCAGTGCCGGAATCCCATGTGGGCACCTGTTCTAGTCCTAGCTGTTCCACTTCCAATTCAGCTCCCTGTTGTGGCCTGGCAAGGCAGTGCAGGATGGCCCAAGTCCTTGGGCCCCTGCACTCATGTGGGAGACCTGGAAAAGGTTCCAGGCTCCTGGCTTCAGATTGGTGCAGCTCTGGCCATTGCAGCCATTTGGGGAGTGGGCCAGCAGATGGGAGATCTCTCTCTCTCTCTCTCTGCCTTTGCCCCTCTGTAACTCTGCCTTTCAAACAAATAAATAAATCTTAAAAAAAAAAAAAAAGGTCAGTGAATGATTCCATTTACGGAGCCAGGAAGACAGGAGAAGGGACAGGTTCAATGGGCAGACATGGTGGTGGTGACCTGGAAATCAACAGTCCATTTTCACGGGCTGGGGCTGTGGAGGCATGGGTTAAGTCACTGCCTGCAACACTGGCATTCCATATGGGTGCCAGTTTGAGATGATGTTTTCTAAACCCATTGGAACTTTCTAAAAACTTTATAAGAAAGCACCATGGAGACCTCTGCAGGCAACTGACCACTAGAAAGGACTGACCTTGGCATGGCTGGCATAGAATTCTGGGATACTGCGTGTGGTATCATGTTATGAAGTGCTAATGGGATGGCAACCACTGTCTTCTAGCCAAATGCCCTAAGAAACAGGAAATTTGGCCAGGAATGCGTACAGGGCCAAGTTCTATCAAGAGATCTAAAGTCTGAAGGAGTCTGTGTGGCACTCCTCAGAGAGGGGGTTCTTAGCCCCTTTTCTCACTTATCACTGATCTGGCTTCTAACCAGGACTGTGCTGAGGGTACCAAGCTTCCCTTCCAGCAAACAAGTAAGACTTGCACACCCTCACATTTCACAGCCTTCAAGAAAGATAAACTGTCTGCCAGATTTTTTTTTTTCAGGCTGGAATACTTTTGCTTGTTATAATCATGTACTAAAGTTGGAGAAATTTAATGTAATTCTTTTTCCAGAGTCAAAAAGGTTCCTCTGAAGTATCCACTCTATCAAGCACATCCATTTTTAACACACACACACACACACACACACTCGTATGTGATCACAAACCTTCTGTAACACAGAGAGAAGAGCATTTTGTATTTGGAAGCATCATAAGACCTACAGAGGGAAACAATCTTATTTTTAAAAAATATTAAAACATTATTACTACATGGTTAATCAGAAAATATGGTGAAAGAAAGATTGTGGTGCTGTCTCTAGACTCTCTTTAAAATAAAATGTGGCTGCTTTTCCATTCCAAGCTATACGTGGATTAAAAACGGAACAAATCTCCCCAAAATGTCTGCTTTCAATCGCCCTGAGTGTCTCCCTCTACCCGGAGTTCCGGAATTGAGCACTGGAGCGTGGCCACAGCCTGCATGGGAGGGTGGCAGTAAGAAGCAGTCACTGGAGTGGCCTTCAGCAGCAACTCAAATTCTGTAACCAGGAGACCACTGAGCTAGCCTAGAAAGCTCGGCAAAACCAAAGGCAGTAGCTGTGTATTTCTGTGCATCACCAACTGTAGCGGTTCCTCTTAATTTTCCTTGCCTCCTGAAGCAGACTCTGAGCAGGCTCACAAAGCCACCCCAGGTCATGTGTGTGGAAGATAAGCAGCAGGGGACCTGGCACAGACTCTGCTGTCTTCTTTCTTTTTTCTCTTTTTGCAGAATTGCTGTCTGCCTCCTGTGTAGATAGAGGGACTCTGATCCAATGGCGGCGCCTTGAGAAGTAGACATCCCCTGTCGTTCTTAAGATGCATGTGATCTTGCAGTTTGCTCTGTGAGAGAGCTATAGTGCCTTCACTCTGTGCGTGTGCAGGCAGCCCTTCAGAGATGTTAAACGGAGATCCCATTTGTGGCTGGTGGAGGAAGGAGGAAAGGCTGTTCGTCTTCAGAACAACTGGTATGGTTTTAGATTGTTCTTTGAAGAAATAAGATGACTGGGAAGAAAACCAGCTTTTCCCACTATTTGGCTACCATTTTTCTTTTCCAATGTTACATTTATCTGCTAGTTCTCTTTTCTTTTATACAGTATGGAAAAGCAACATGTTGTTTAGTTAAAAGCAAGGGATTTTGAATCAGCACACTGGGATTTGACCTTTGGCCTTGCCACTGACTAACATGACCCCTGTCAATCTGCGTAATCTCTAGGAGGCAACCAAAATCAGGTCACCTTTCTCAGAGCTCTTTCTTTTCTTTTTCTTTTTAAGATTTTTATTTATTTGACAGGTAGAGTTACAGACAGTGAGAGAGACAGAGAGACAGAGAGAAAGGTCTTCCTTCCGTTAGTTCGCTCCCCAAATGGCCGCTACGGCCAGCGCTGTGCCAATCCGAAGGCAGGAGCCAAGTGTTTCTTCCTGGTCTCCCATGCGGGTGCAGGGCCCAAGCACTTGGGCCATCCTCCACTGCCTTCCTGGACCACAGCAGAGAGCTAGACCTGAAGAGGAGCAACTGGGATTAGAACTGGTGCCCAAATGGGATGCCAGCGCTGCAGGCGGAGGATTAACCTAGTGCGCCACAGTGCCAGCCCCCTCAGAGCTCTCCTGTTAGGAAGGAACATCGGAGTCAGTAGTATGTATCTTTGGAACTGTGGCCCCAGTGCTCTTCCCTCCTCTTGCACATCTTCTTACTGGATTATTACAGAGTCTGCTGTCCAAAGGGTAGACATGTTCTGGGCTGGGCCAAATCAGAATTATCTTGTAACTTCCCTGAACTAGAACTGGGAAACAGATTTCATCTCATTCTGGTGGTAGGAGCCCCCCGATGTGAGACTGGGTTAAACAGCAGTGAGGTTCCCCCGTGAGGGCAGGAGGCTGGTCTCCAGGTAGAGATGCTGGAGCTGAGACAGAGTTGCTGAGCACTGTTCCAGTCTGCGCCTACAGTAGTTTGACAAACCCAGCTGAGGCATCACTCTAACAATGGCCACACTGTTCAACCTCTCCTTCAAAACAAGACAAAACAGCATCCTTCCTCAAAATCTCCATTTCTGCTTACGGTAGTTTAAGTCAGGATTTTTGTCTTCTGCAACCAAGAGAGTGCTGAGTATATAAAACATCAAACCCATAAAAGGAGCTCTCTATACAGCAACTATGAATATTACTGCCAGATCTCCCAGAGTGCACTGCCTCAGGTGGAGCTATCCTTCTAACAGTCAAAGCTTGCCGACCAATCTTACTGCTTTCTAGGTAAGCTGATGAAGTTCAATATCTGCAGGCACACTCAGAAAAGTGGTTTTCATGTTCAAAATGAAATGCTCTACAGAAAAGTTTAAAAGTTTGGTCCAATCCTTCACTAAAAAGTGAATGCTGGAGCTGGCACTGTGGCACAGCAGGTAAAGCCGCTGCCTGCAGTGCTGGCATCCCATATGGGTGCGGATTAGAGTCCCGGCTGCTCCACTTCTGATCTGGCTCTCTGCTATGGCCTGGGAAAGTAGTAGAAAATGGCCCAAGTCCTTGGACTCCTGCACCTGCGTGGGAGACCTGAAAGAAGCTCTTGGCTCCTGGCTTCGGATTGGCGCAGCTCCGGCCATTATGGCCAATTGGGGAGTGAACCAGCAGATGGAAGACCTTTTTTTCTCTCTGCCTCTCATCTCTCTGTGTAACTGACTTTCAAATAAATAAATCTTTAAAAAAAAAAAAAGGTGAATGCCTACTATGTGTACTCTGCTAGATACTGAAAGAAAAGGATCACTAAACAGGGGACATGTCTTTGAAAGCTTATAAGAAACATAAATAACTGTAAGACAAGAATGATACCAGATGTTTGAATAACGAATCGTTCAGTGTCATTTGGTAAACAAGAGAATTCTCCAGACAGTAGAAACACTGATGAAGGCTACCACATCAGGTAAGTCCCACAAAAAAGCCACTGAAGGTGGACACTTAGTGTTAAGTAGTTTCCATTTACGGAAAGCCCTGCCTTTTGAAACGACTGGCCGCCCTGTCACTACTAAGGGCTGTTGCTATGGAAACAGGGCATCCCGAGCTGAAGCAAAGGAGCCTTAAGAATCCTCCGCAACAGCGACAGTGCATCCTGTTCCCCACACTGATGCCAGACAATAGCAGAGGCTGCAGGACTCTCCCAGCCCCGGATGGCTGCCCACGCACAGCACTGTGCCTCCCTGCATCCTCAAAGACACCAGGCACCTACTGGGTCTGGCAGCCCTGGTCAGAAGCCAGAGGGCACTCAGCAGACGAGAATCATTAGTGTTAATACTAATTCTTTCATAAGAAACCATTCAGAAACCTTGAGGATAAAGGGGCTTTATTTAAAGCACAGACATCTTTCCAAGTGCACAAATCTAAAGAATGTAAGAAGGGAGTAATTCTCACCTTATTTATTAAAATGCTCTGTTCCACATAGGTTACTTTTATTTATGATTTATGCAAACCACATCCACTTAAAATATGAACCAAAGAGCTCATTTTTATTGTTTTTAGGAGACAGGGCTGGGACACAAATTTAGCAGTGTCCAAACAAGACTAAACATTTACATTTTAAAGTTCTGCTTATATCTGTTATCACCCATAACAGAATACGCCAGCCCTGAAATAGCTGGGGGTGGGGGTGCATTCATGCACGGCTTCCTCTGATGAAATGCAACCCTTGAGGAGGTGCACACTGAAAGGAACGACTCCAAATGCCAAAAGAAAAAGAAATGTTTAAGAAAGAGTCTCAACTGCTTTTGCCAAATAAGAGGTACAGAAATTCAATACTTTAGGAAACAGAACATTTCAAGGAACAACTCGTCCAAGTTTAACAAAGGACGACTTCCCACAAACAGCTAAGACTTCCAGTTGCCAAGTTAGAGGCTGCTTAGTTCACCCTCATGCCCTATCTTACTGTGACTTCTAGCTTCAGCCACTTAGTAGTGCTCATCTACATCATGGGTCTTCAGTCAGGGGAAAATGTCCTTCTGTGGTGACTTCTGGATGTCCCTGCAGGGGTTTCTGGAGACACTTCCAGGCACCAAATGCCCTTTGGGCGATGGATCCCTTGGGAGCTCTACGTGGATGACTCTCTCCTCCTATCTCATCTCTTTGGGACCACAGTGGTGCCTATATGTTCAGTTACCCAGGCGTGCACTGTTGTTTTCATTCTTGAGCTCTTTTCTCAGTCCAATTTCTTTATTATGCTAAGGGAGATCCCACTGGTTAATGAGACCATGGTCAATGTCACTGGGTTCCCTTGCAAATCAGTTAACTTTTCAGGTTCTGTAGTGACAAAAAGTAGCTTCCAAATCTGCTTTAAAACTTTTGTCACTGTTTAGAAAAAGAATTTGGGGGGCCATTGTGGCACAGTGGGTTAAGCTACCATCTGCAACACCAGCATCCCATGGGAGTGCTGGTTCAAGGCCAG
The DNA here is from genome assembly GCF_051225735.1 of Oryctolagus cuniculus. Taxonomy (NCBI): domain Eukaryota; kingdom Metazoa; phylum Chordata; class Mammalia; order Lagomorpha; family Leporidae; genus Oryctolagus; species Oryctolagus cuniculus. The sequence continues at coordinate 46,486,043 of NC_142883.1, read as the reverse complement.
GCTACTGCACTTCCAATCCAGCTCCCAGCTAATGTGCCTTGGGAAAGCAGGAGAAGATGGCCCAAGTAATTAGGCTTCTGCCATCCACATGGGATGGCGTTCTAGGCTCCTGGCTTCAGCTTGGCCTGGCCCTTGCCATTGTGGCCATTTGGAGAGTGAATCAGCTGATGGAAGATCTCTCTCTCTCTCTCTGTCTCTTGCTCTTTCTGTAACTCTGCCTTTCAAGTAAAAAAGAAGAATAAGAATAATTCTTTAAAAAAAAAGAATAATAAATTTTGTATGTACAAGGATGTAGCCTATCAGGAATCAAAAAATCTGGATGTGTGATTAACTTACTGAATGTGATTTTAGGCAAGTCACAGAATGCCCAAGAGCCTGCTTCTTCATGTATAAAATGAGGAGACCATCATCTACATGGTCTAATTCACATCTCTGTGAGAATCAAGTAAAGTAATATGTGCAACAATGTTTTGTAGAATGGAAGTGAAACATTTATAATGTAATAAAACATTAGCAATATAGATCAAGGCAAAGGACTCAAAATTTATGTTTTACAAAAGCAACTCATGCAAAGCAATGAGTCTCTGCTTACAATGAATCAGTCAAAAAAATGTACTAGTTTTGTAACAGTACATTCTTAATTCTAGTGATCTGGAACACTTCAGGGCTGACAAGTGGTATCTAAATCTGCACACAAGATGCTAATTTAGTATCAGAAATCTACGAAGATCAGAATCTCCCAGCATTAAGTGAAAATAAAGAATAGATTTCTGACTTAACAGAAGCAGCCCTTGGCCTAGGTTATGATACCGGTCTTATCAGAGGAACAAGAATACACCATCCATCCTTACTATTCCCAGATGGCGGAGAACAAGAGAAGTTCAAGAATGACAAGAAGGCAAGGCTTGGTAATTAGGCCTGAGGTGGTGTAAAGACCCCTCAACTCACTTCTCCTGCTTGTTGAAAGACAGTGTTTTGATCATCAGATTTACTTATCAGTAAGTATATCTCCAGAAGAAATGTCTCCCTTCTAATCAAGGGCTGTTTTAGAGTGGCACTAATGGATTTTGCCTACCTTCTGTATTCTAGGTTATCAAACTTAAGAATATCAAAGGAAGCAGATTGGCAGGGAGGGGGCGGGGTGCGGTCAGGCCAGGCCTGCTGGGCTCTGCAAGCTGCAGGTGAGCCTGCATGCTAACCTGAGCCAGTGGCCCAGAGCCAGCCAGCAGGCGCCCCAGAGGCGGCAGCACAAGCAAGGGACCAGTGCACATGCTTGCTCCAGCTGCTGCCATGGCGACAGTGGCCCTAGTCCCCAGACCGGGCAGCGGCGGCCCAGGGCCTACTTTCAGAGTCTCCCTGGGGCTACAGGCGAGGGCCGGGATGCATGGCCATGAGGGCCCTGTGAGGCGCCAAGGAAAGGGTCACTGTGAAGTGTGACCTCAAGGAGCCATGGAAGCGCCTCACCCTGGAGGAGTGGATCCTGGAGCAGCTCACGCGCCTCTACGACTGCTAGGAAGAGGAGATCCCAGAGCTGGAGATTGATGTGGACGAGCTCCTGAACTTGGAGAGGGATGATACCCAGGCTGCCATGTCAGTGAGCTGCTGGTCGACTGTTACATACCCTTTGAGGTCTTTATTTCTGGACTGCTTGACCAGATCCGGGGCACGCAGAAGCTGAGTGCACCCCAGAAGTAAAGGTCCCTGACCCGGAAGAATGGTGACTCCCACAGGACAATCATTGCCCCTGGCCTCGTAGCAACAGCAATACCGGGGACCTTGTAGCCAGGCCTCCTGCCGGAGGGGCTTCTTCCCAACCACTTTGTTTCCCATTTTTAGAGTTCTCTTATTGTTATTCAGTGGATGGGACTTTTTGTGCTTTTATACTGACTTCGCGGTGCAGGCCCTTTAATAAAGCTAGGGTATGCTTCTGGTGCAGAAAAAAAAAAAAATATGGAAGGACACGTGTATATTGAGAGTCCACGATACAATGTGAAAACAGAAATTAGACTTTGTGGCATGTAAGGCAATACCACATGGAGCAAAATCAGTTTCTAATTTTTTAATTTTTAATTTAATTTCTTAATTTTTAATTTTTTTTTTTTTTTGACAGGCAGAGTGGACAGTGAGAGAGAGAGAGAGACAGAGAGAAAGGTCTTCCTTTGCCGTTGGTTCACCCTCCAATGGCCGCCGCGGCCGGCGCACCGCGCTGATCCAATGGCAGGAGCCAGGAGCCAGGTGCTTTTCCTGATCTCCCATGGGGTGCAGGGGCCAAGCACCTGGGCCATCCTCCACTGCACTCCCTGGCCACAGCAGAGGGCTGGCCTGGAAGAGGGGCAACCGGGACAGAATCTGGTGCCCCGACCGGGACTAGAACCCGGTGTGCCGGCGCCGCTAGGCGGAGGATTAGCCTATTGAGCCGCGGCGCCGGCCAAAATCAGTTTCTGGTATATTCAAGACTTTAATCTAGATAACTACAGAACACCAAACTGAAACACACTGAAAAAGTACTATCTCTGGTTTGACAAAATTAATCTCCTTCTCAGAGTCCAAATTAGAGCAGAGGAAATTTTCAGCTACATTACAGATTCCTGAAAATATAGATTTAAAACTGGAAATGCTGACAGAACAACCACAGCACTGAGTCTGGGCTATTCCAAATACTGCACCTCCACAAATGAAGGTGGGAAGAGGGAGAGGAGGTCAAGTTCTCACACACAGAGTTTCGGCTTCCTATCCATTGTTCAGACACATCTGAATGACTTCTTGTATGAAGGACCTGAAACCCAGAAAGCCCTGCTCTGTCAGCAGTAACACTGCCATTTTTCTAATGCACACCCACACACCCAGGATGGAATCTTCCTTACAAAATCTCTAACTACAAGCAGCCAAAAGCAAGAGGAGTTGGGGAAGAGCCAGAGCAGCTACCGTAGTCATGAATGGCATTTTCCTCTTTGGAGGCAGAAATTTTAGTCTACACTTGTGACTGCTTAAATTTAATGAGGAAACAGGTAGATGGCAAAAGTTATACTTAACTTTCCTTTCTTGGTTCCCAGAGAGTGCCAACTTTTGTGGCAATGCCTCAGAAGAATAATAAACCTCAGTGTTCCTTTTTGGCGTGCTATTTTCCTAAAACTATTTTCAATAATCATGTTACAGACAAGTGGGACTTGTGTTTCTAAGTTCAGGAAGGAAACAGTACAACTGGTGGACTTGCTAACTAAATAAAAGAAAAAAAGGGGTGCCGGATTCTGTCCTGGTTGCCCCTCTTCCAGGCCAGCTCTCTGCTGTGGCCAGGGAGTGCAGTGGAGGATGGCTCAAGTACTTGGGCCCTGCACCCGCATGGGAGACCAGGAGAAGCACCTGGCTCCTGCCTTCGGATCAGCGCAGCGCGCCAGCCATGGCGGCCATTGGAGGGTGAACCAATGGCAAAAAGGAAGACCTTTCTCTCTGTCTCTCTCTCTCTCACTGTCCACGCTGCCTGTCAAAAAAAAAAAAAAAAACAAAAAAACAAAAAAACAAAAAAACCAGGGTGGTTTTATTCTTATTAGGGGAGAGTATCTCTATTATAAGATACTGAATACAAAAGCTTAAAATGCTAGAGCTAGGGGCTGGCGCTGTGACACAGTGGGTTAAAGCCATGGCCTGAAGTGCCGGCAACCCATATGGATGCCAGTTCTAGCCCTGGCCGCTCTACTTTCAATCCAGTATTCCGGCTAATGTGCCTGGGAAAGCAGCAAAGGATAGTCTAGGTCCTTGGGCCCCTGCACCCACGTAGGAGACCCAGAATCTCCTGGCTCCTGGCTTCGGATGGGCTCAACTCCAGCTGTTGCAGCCATTTGGGGAGTGAACCAGCAGATGGAAGACCTCTCTTTCTATCTCTACCTCTTTTTGTAACTCTTTCAAATAAATAAAATAAATCTTAAAAAAAAAAAAAAAAAAAGGATGCTAGAGCTAATCTGAAACCCATAGTCTGGATTAAATGAAGACAAAAACAGGAAGTATGCTTGTATTAATGTATTCTGTGTCTAATGGAAAAAAATCTATTAAAGTTCAGAATATGGAAAAAAGTGTCCCAAGAAATTAAATTCTGAAATGATTAAAAATTGCCACATCATCCAGCAATTCCACTCCCCAGGTATTCACTGAAAGGCATTGAGAGCAGCGACTTAAACAGATACGTACATGCCAATGTACACTGCAGAACTGTTTACAATAGCCAAAAAGTGCAAACAACCCAAGAGTCCATGAACAAATGGATGTATAAACAAAATGTAGTATTTTCTATGCAATGAAATACTATTCAGCCATAAAGAGGAATGAAGTTCTGACACATGCTACAACATGAATGAATCTGAAGACATTCTATGTGAAAATGTCAGCTACTAAAGGTCAATGTTGTTGGACTCCACTTACAAGAAGGACCTAGAATAGGCAATTTCATAAAGAGAAAAAGTAAATTAAAGGCTACAGAAAGCTAGCGAGGTAGAAGGAGGACTTATTGCTTGGTGACTTCAGAATTCCTATCTGAGATGACAAGTAAGTTTTGGAATAGAAGCATTGATGGTTGTTAAGTGCCGCTGGACACTTAAAATGGTTAAAATCATAAATTGTATGTTATATATATATATACACATATATATAAATTATATATATATATATATAATTTATTTTATTTGAAAGTCAGAGTTACAGAGAAGCAGAGGCAGAGAGAGAGAGGTCTTCCATCAATGGTTTACTCCCCAGATGGTTGCAACTGGCAGAACTGTGCCAATCCAAAGCCAAGAGCCAAGAGCTTCCTCAGGGTCTCCCACAGGAGTCCAAGGACTTGGGTCATCCTCTACTGCCTTCCCAGGCCAGAGCAGAGAGCTGGATCAAAAGTGGAGCACCAGGGACTCAAACTGGTGCCCATACAGTAAAACAGCACTATAATCAGCGGCTTTACCTACAGCCACAGCTTTACCTAAGCCACAGCACCAGCCCCTTTATATATTTTTAAGATTAATAATGCCAGCACCCCAAGTTCTAGTCGCAGTTGGGGCACCAGATTCTGTCCTGGTTGCTCCTCTTTTAGTCCAGCTCTCTGCTGTGGCCCAGGAAGGCAGTGGAGGATGGCCCAAGTTCTTGGGCCCTGCACTCGCATGGGAAACCAGGAGGAACACCTGGCTCCTGGCTTTGGATCGGCGCAGCACTCCGGCCGTAGCGGCCATTTAGGGGGGTGAACCAACGGACAAATGGAAGACACCTTTCTCTCTGTCTCTGTCTAACTCTGCTTGTCAAAAAAAAAAAAAAAGATTAATAATGTGATCTATCAAAAACCATTGAATAGTATACTTTAAACACATGTATTGTATGTGAACTAGAGTTTAAAAAAGCTGTTAAAAATGTAGCAATATAACCTATGTGAGAGACCTAGATGGAGTTCCAGGCTCCCAGATTTAGTCTGGCCCAGGTTTGACCATTGCAGCCATTTGGGGAATAACCAATGAATGGAACACCTCTCTCTCTGCTACCCTGCCTTTCAAACAAATAAATCAATAAATCTTTTTAAAAATATATAGCAATAGGGGCCAGCACCATGGCGTAGCATGTAAAGCTGCTGTCTGCAGTGCTGGCATCCCATATGGGTGCCGGTTCAAGTCCTGACTGTTCCCCTTCCGATCCAGCTCTTGGACATTACAGTATGAGTTTATGTGGTTATTTTTACAGACACATGCCATTGTTGGAAATTAAAACTAAGAATTTTTAGAAAATCGGGGTGGGTGTTGTGGTACAGTGGGTAAGCCATTACTCGGAATGCCCAAATCCCATTTCAGAGTGCTAAGTTCAAGTCCTGGCTTTACTTTCCACCCAGCTTTCTGTTAATGCACAGCACAGGAGGCAGCAAGTGATGGCTCTAATACTTGGGTCCCTGCCACTCACCTGGGAAACTCAAATGGAGTTTTAAAAAATCACCTTTCCGGGCTGGCACTGTGGCATAAGTGAGTGAAACTGTCGCCTGCAGTGCCGACATCCCATATGGGAACCGGTTTGAGTCCCAGCTTCTCCACTTCCAATCCAGCTCTCTGCTGTGGCCTGGGAAAGCAGTAGAGGATGGCCCAAGCCCTTGGGCCCCTGCACTCATGTGGGAGACCTGGAGGAGGCTCCTGGCTCCAGATCAGTGCAGCTCCGGCCTTTGCGGCCAACTGGGGAGAGAACCAGTGGATGGATGACCTCTCTTTCTCTGCCTCTGCCTCTCCTTCTCTTTGTGTGCAACTCTGACTTTCAAATAAATAAACAAATCTTTCAAAAAAATCACCTTTCTTGGGGCCAGCGCCATGGCATAGCAGGTAAAGCTGCCACCTGCAGTGCTGGCATCCCATATGAGCACCGGTTCAAGTCCTGGTTGCTCTACTTCTGATTGAGCTTTCTGCTATGGCCTGGGAAAGCAGTGGGAGATGGCCCAAGTCCCTGGGCCCCTGTACCCACATGGAAGACCCAGAGGAAGCTCCTGGTTTCAGATTGGCTCAGCTCTGGCTGTTACAGCCAATTGCGGAGTGAACTAGCGGATGGAAGACTTCTCTCCTTCTGCCACTCCTTCTCTCTCTGCATAACTCTGACTTTCAAATAAATAAATCTCTTTATTTAAAAAAAAAATCACCTTTCTTTAATTGATCAAAGTTGAAGACAATCAAGCATCCTGAAGTTCAAGAATGGTCATGCTCCCCCAAGAAAGAGAGGCCACCGGACTGTCTCACATGTGGCAGAACACAGGAGGAAGATGGGGATGCCACACTGCAGACACGAATGAATCAACTACAATTTTTAGCAAATACTAAAGGCCACATGTAGGTTAGTACGATAGTATATAACCCTTCTTGGAATGATATGCACAGGGCAGTTTGTATCTGCTCTTAGGCTCCTTCTCAGGACCTCTACTGATACTCACAAGAAAAATTGGAGCATTCTCTCCTCTTATACACAAAATACTTGAAAATCAATTAAAATCATAAGACTCTACTGCTAGAAACAGAGAGAGGGAGAGAGAGAGAGCCCATTGTCAAGAGACAAAGGAGAAGAATCATATATCTGAACTAACAGGGTGTAGAGGAGGAGATTAAAAAATAATGATGAGGGGCCAGTATTGTTCATAGCAGATTAAGCCACCACCTGCCATGCCAGCATCCCCTATGGGAGAGTTCCATCTGCTCCACCTCCAATCCAGCTCCTTACTAATATGCCTGGGAAAGCAGCAACAGATGGCCTTGGCTTCAGTCTGGCCCAGATCAGGTTATTATGGCCATGTGGGGAGTGAACCAGCAGATGAAGATCTCTCTCTCCCTCTCTGCATAACTCTGCCAATTAAATAAAATAAATAAATCTTTTTTAAAAATGAATAAAGCATTACAAACAATCTAAAGGAAAAGGTGTTCAATGCATGTGAACAGATGGGGAATTACAGCAGAGGGCTAGAAATTACAAGAGTCAAATAGAAATGTTAGAAAAAGAACATGGTGTCAGAGCTGAGGAGTTCCTTCAGCTGACTCATCACATTTTACACAGCAAAAAAAAGAATTTGTCAATATAAAGTAAACTCAAACACAAAGAAGGGGAAAAAGAGAGAATCCCACAGCTACAGGATAGTTTGAAATGGTCCAATACAATGGAATTGTAGGTGCAGGAGAGAGAACAGAACAGAAATAATGTGGTTGAGAAATAAGGAAAATAAATAACAAAAGACATTAAACCACAGGTCAAAAAATACAGAGACTCCAAGCAGGGAAACTTGAAAAATAGAAGAAGCCATCAGACACTAGCTCCATCTTAGTGAAACTACTGAAAACAAGATGAAACATAAGGAAAATCTTGTTATCTATCTTTGTTTCTCAAATGAAAGAATGAACCTGAAAAATTAAAAACAATAGGATTAAATTAAAAAGATCTTTTTAAAAATTACTCTTGGCCAACGTGGTGGTACAGTAGGTTAATCCTCCGCCTGTGGTGCCAGCACCCCATATGGGTGCTGGTTCTAGTCCCAGCTGTTCCTCTTCCAATCCAGCTCTCTGCTGCTGGGACAGCAGTAGAGATGGCCCAAGTCCTTGGACCCCTGCACCTGTGTGGGAGACTGGGAGAAAGCACCTGGCTCCTGGCTTCGGATCAGCACAGCTCCGCCATTGTAGCCATTTGGGGAGTGAACCAACGGAAGGTAGACCTTTCTCTCCGTCTCTCCCTCTCACTGTCTGTAACTCTACCTCTCAAATAAATAAATAAAATCTTAAAAAAAAAATACTCTTAATTAAAGTTAAAAATCAAGGGATGGGGGTTTTAATGGCACAGCAGGTTAAGTTGCCACTTGGGACTCCTGCATCCCATATTAGAATGTATAGGATCAAGTACCACTTCTACCTCCACCTCTGCTTTTTTTTTTTTTTAACCTTAAGATTTACTTACTTATTTGAGAGGTAGAGTTATAGACAGAGAGAGAGAGAGAGACAGAGGAAGATATCCTCAATTCGCTGGTTCACTCTCCAAATGGCTACAACAACCGGGACTGAGCCAGGCTGAAGCCAGGAGACAGGAGCTTCTTCCAGGTCTTCCACATGGGTACAGAGGCCTAAGCACTTTGGCCATCCTCCATTGCTTTCCCAGGCATATTAGCAGGGAGCTGGATCAGGAGTGGAGCAGCTGGGACTTGAATCAGTGCCCATATGGGATTTTGGTGCTTCAGGCCACAGCTTTAACCTACTGGGCCACAAAGCCAGCTCCACCACCTCCGCTTCTGATCCAGCTTCCTGCCAGTGTGCATGAGAGGCAGCACGGGATGGCTCAAATACTTGAGTCCCTAACACACATGTAGGAGACCCAGATGGAGCTCCTGGCTCCTAGCTTTGGCCTGGCCTAGGCCTGGCTGTTACAGACACTTAGGTAATGAATCAGTGGATGAAAGCTTTTTTTCTCTGTTTCTAACTCTGTCTCTCTCTGTCACTCTGCCTTTCCGATAAATAAAAATGAATAAACAAACATTTTTTAAAAGTTAATTGTCTTGCCGGCGCCGCGGCTCACTAGGCTAATCCTCCGCCTGCGGCGCCGGCACACCGGGTTCTAGTCCCGGTCGGGGCACCGGATTCTGTCCCGGTTGCCCCTCTTCCAGGCCAGCTCTCTGCTATGGCCCGGGAGTGCAGTGGAGGATGGCCCAAGTGCTTGGGCCCTGCACCCCATGGGAGACCAGGAGAAGCACCTGGCTCCTGCCATCGGATCAGCGCGGTGCACCGGCCGCAGTGCCATTGGAGGGCGAACCAACGGCAAAGGAAGACCTTTCTCTCTGTCTCTCTCTCTCACTGTCCACTCTGCCTGTCAAAAAAAGAAAAAAAAAAAAAAAGTTAATTGTCTTTAGTAAAAATAGTTAACTATGTATTACAGGATTTATAACATGTAAAGCAAGACAATATTATATACATACACATAGTACATGCTATAATACTTACTGAAACAAAGGATAGGAGGAAAACAGCATTACCTATAATCTCAAATTCCAAAATTGGCACAAACCAAAGATTCTGTCCTTGTGTCGAGGATGCACCTTCCTGCCTCTGGAATGATGCTGCACCTGCACTGCACCCTGGCAAATGGCTACCACAGGTTAGATACCAGCACCTCTGATGCAACAGCAGGTATTCTGGACCACGAGTGGGCTGTACTACAATGTCCGTTCTCTGAGAACAGCACACCAAGGGCAGTAAGGAGGCTCTAATACACAAACCAGAGCAAGTAAACCTAGAGCTGCTGTAACACAGAGCAGTAGCGATGGACAGGAGTGGCAGTGATGGAAAAGCCACAGGAACCCGACAAATGCCTGGATGTACAGAATCAGGAACACTAATATTCCAACAGGTTAGATCACAATCAGTAGCAGCAACATCACTGCTATTTGCTAAAAAGCAGTGAGCTTGATAATGTGCTGGGTATTTTCAAATGGCTTACCTCTAATCTCTACCACCCTGAGCTAGGTATTACTATCTCCGCATCACAGAAGGAGAACCTGGGGTTTGGAAAAGTAGCTTGTTCAAGGTCACATAGATAGACAACAAACTTTAAATTCAAAGCTCGGGGCCGGCACTGTGGCACAGTAGGTTAATCCTCCGCCTGTGGTGCCAGCATCCCATATGGGTGCTGGTTCTAGTCCCGGCTGTTCCTCTTCCAATCCAGCTCTCTTCTGTGGCCTGGGAAAGCAGTAGAAGATGGCCCAAGCCCTTGGGCCCCTGCACCCACGTGGGAGATCGGGAAGAAGCTCCTGGCTCCTGGCTTTGGATTGGCGCAGCTCCGACCGTTGCAGTCACTGGGGAGTAAACCAGTGGACGGAAGACCTTTCTCTCTGTTTCTCCCTCTCACTGTCTGTAACTACCTCTCAAATAAATAAATAAATAAAATCTTATAAAAAAATCCAAAGCTCAAGTTTTGGGGTCTGTGTTGTGGCATAGCAGGTAAAGTTGCCACCTGCAACAATGGCACCCCATATGAGCTGGATTTGAGCTCTGGCTTTTCCATTTTCAGTCCAGCTCCCTATTAATGGCCTGGCAAAAGCAGCAGAAGATGGTCCAAGTGTTTGGGCCCCTACCACCCATGTGGGAGACCCAGATAAAGCTCCTGGTCCCTGGCTTTGGCTACTTGGGGAATGAACCAGAGGATAGAAGATCACACACTCTCTCTCTGCTTCTCACTCTCTCTGTAACTCTCAAATAAATAAACACACTTAAAAAAAAAAAAGCTCATTTTTGTTTTCACTTGACCAGGCTGCTATCCAATGTTACATTAGTGACAATGTCCAATTACTCCCATCCCTAGAGAATTCAAATAAAATGCTCAGTCCTTTATTGTACACAGAGGAGTTAAAATAGCTGCTGGACTCCTTATCTAAAAATGGGGAATTTTAGATGAAACTGAGAAAAATTTGGAATCACACCACAAATATGTCACTCTGTCAAAAAGATACTATCAAAGTTCCTATGCAATAAACAGAATGAAGCATGGCAGACAGACTAAGCCCAGTCATACTGCACTGAGAAACAATGGACATTCAGGAGACCTTGCCTCAACCACGGTCAGTAGTGCTCTCAAAGCAGGCAAAACTGAACATTCACTTGGATTCAATTCCTCAAGTAAAGGAAAGCCAACCTTGACCTCTGCACCAGAGGAAAGACAGCCTGACTGGGGAATGATGGAGAGCCCAAACAAAACTTGGGAAACGGAGCCCTAGCAGGGGATGTATTGGCTGTACTCCTGGGTCCTGTCCAGACTTTAACAATTTCTTAAGTTTAGTGTTGTCTGTGGCATTCTGAAAATCTTAAAAAAAATTAAAAAATAAAAAATGTCCATCTATTTTCACTATTAATGGGAAAAATTAAGGCTCTACTTGAAAAAGCCCAGTTATTTTAGATTTAATATGTTTTAGTAAGAGGAAACAAGTGGCAATTACCATTTTTTCCTAAACTATTTAAGGTCCTTTTAATAGTAATTTATTTTCTTCAACTTTTACCAGTCAGTGGATTTCATTTCCTTCCAAGAAAAGAGAAAGGATAAATTCAAAATGATACAAACCCTCCTGCTAGAGAAATGACAACGACAAATTCATATTCTCACAAAATGAAGATCAATGCTATGTCATGAAGTCTTCACCAGCTTCCTGGTTTAGAGTCTTGGAGAGCCCAATTATTTCTGTTCTAAAGCTTCAAATAGGTGGCATGCTAATTTTGAGTGAAAACTAGGAAGTCGAACATGCTTTGCTGATTTGGTTAGTATTTTTTATGATATTTCCATGCACAGTAAAGAAGACAAGTACTGGCTGGCGCTGCAGCTCAATAGGCTAATCCTCCGCCTGCGGCGGCGGCACACCGGGTTCTAGTCCCAGTTGGGGCGCCAGATTCTGTCCTGGTCACCCCTCTACCAGGCCAGCTCTCTGCTATGGCCCGGGAGTGCAGTGGAGGATGGCCCAAGTCCTTGGGCCCTGCACCCCATGGGAGACCAGGAGAAGCACCTGGCTCCTGGCTTCGGATGAGTGTGATGCGCCAGCTGCGGTGCGCCGGCCATGGTGGCCATTGGAGGGTGAACCAATGGCAAAAGGAAGACCTTTCTCTCTGTCTTTCTCTCTCTCCCTGTCCTCTCTGCCTGTCAAAAAAAAAAAAAAAAAAAAAAAAGGCAAGTACTTTTGGCTTCCTTTTTTGGGGGAAATCAAGACATGGAGAGGTGAAGAAATATGACCCTGGATGACAGCTGGGGTCAAGGGTTTTCTGGATCTGGCACTTTGTACCAAAAAGAGGATGAGAAGAACAGGAAGCCTCCAATGACCTGACACACAGCTGCAAATCCACTGCACTCTGATTTTCCATCGACAACTTGAATGAAGACAGAGAAGACAAGTCTGACAAATCTGCCTCTGACAAAATGATGAGGGCATCAAGATTCTGAAAGGTCTCAACAGGCTGAAACAATCACATAAAGCTAGCAAGATGAAATTAAGGTTGAGACACATAAAGTCTGGCATGTAATTTCAAAGAATCTCTTGCACAAATAGAGGAGGAGAAAGTTTAAATGAAGTTCATATGAAAAAAGACCTGAGGCAGTAGAGCAAACTGTTGGCCCACAGATGTGTTTTGTTTGGCCTTTGCAGTGTTTGTGAAAAATACAAAGCCAACAGTTAAAAACTGGGAGAGTCACACAAAAATCTGGATTTCTGGATTCTCTTGAAAAACTGATAGATCTGTCAACTCCAGGTCTGCATTCAAACATGACAATAACTGGTGAAACCCGATTTGTGGCTGTCCTCTTTAGAGAACACTCTCTCTCAATGGATGCCTATGGATGCATATCAGGGTACTTAAGATACCTGCTTACTTCCTTAACTCTGGGGGCATCTGTTTGCAGCTCTGGACTTGGGGATTTTTTCAGGTGATTGCCAACTCAGTAGAAGCCAATGATGTGACACGGCTCACAAAAATTTCACCAAATCCAAGGTGATGGAAGAACAATGTCTTAAACAGAGGTCCTTAACTTTTGCAGTCTCAGACTCCTTACAGAATCTAGAAAAATCAGGAGTCTTTTTTTCCAGAAATGTGTATCCATATAAAAATCTACAATTAATTTCAGGGAGGCTCAGTAAACCCCTGGTTCCCAAGTTTATGACTCCAGTCCATACCAAAGAGGTAAACAGTTCAGCACGGTGTGCACACAAAGATATCTACTGGGAACCACATTTCAGAGGGATGCTGACAAACTGCTGACCAGACAAGGCAACCAAAATGACAAAAGGGTCTGGAAACTACATCAGAAAGGTGAAGAAACTTAGAATGGTCAGCCTGGAAGAAAACACTTAGAAAGGAACATAATGCTCATTTTAAATTTCAGAAGCTGTAATAAGGAAAAGGGATTAGGCTTACACTGTCCACTTGGCAGAAGTAAAATCAGTCAGAAATTACAATGAGGTCAAAGTTACTATTTCAGTAAGTCTAAGGAAGAAGTTTCTTCCTATCACAGTTATACAAAACTCGATCAGTTTGTCCCGCGGACCAATCAAGTAGTGAGAATGAAAGGTCAGAGATGTTACACAAAGGATTCCTGAACTGGGTGGAAGGCTGTATTACACTTATCTAAAGCTTTTTACAATTCAGAGTTTTGAGGAGCAGAGCTGGAAAGGGCAATAGTAATTCTCTTCTTCTCCCAAACTTTCATCTTGCTCTGATCAAAAAAATAGCTACACTGCAACCAGGTTCCACCTAAGAGACAGAAACCCAACGGCCAACCTTCTTTTGGTGATTCAGTGACTTAACTGGGAATTGGTCAAGGTTTGGTCACCCTCGAAAATTCACACGTCAGTATTTTCTTCCTCTAACTTGCTCCCCTGTTTTCCTCTTTCTACCTTCCTTCAATCTGTCCATTTTAATTCATTGGAAGGCTGCATAATTTTGTAGCCTATCAGATGATGCGCTTGTTAAACTAAATTCATCTACAAAGTTTCAAAAAAGTGGGCATTTAATTAAAAGTTTTGACTGATGACTTCAGCAGATAAACATGGGGAGGACTCAGTGCCCACTGACTTTGCAAGAGCATCACAACCTGGTGGGAAGGGCCGCAGTCTAGAACAATTCAAGCTGGTCCACCCAGGAGGTGGCCAACAATTCTAGACTCTCCAAAATGTCCCACAGAGTACTAAGCCAGCAACTAGTCTCTCAGAAATTTCAAGAAACAGCTTTACTATGCCTTCAACTTCAGAATCGTTCTCTGTCCCCCAAATAAGTTTGAGTCAGAAACACCACTTTCCAACAAGAGTTTTTCTGCTAAAAATGTCTCTTAAGATACACTGAATGTGGAGTAAAAACTTTCCTCTTGGGGCCGGCGCTGTGGTGTAGCGGGTAAAGTCACTGCTTTTGGTGCTGGCATCCCATATGGGCGCTGGTTTGAGACCCTGGCTGCTCCACTTATGTTCCACCTCTCTGCTATGGCCCTGGGAAAGCAGTGGAAGATGGCCCAAGTGTTTGGGCCCCTGCACCTGCGTGGGAGACCTGGAGGAACAGCTCTAACGGTTGTGGCCATTTAGGGAGTGAACCAGTGGATGGAAGACCTCTCTCTCTCTCTCTGCCTCTCCTTCTCTCTCTCTGTGAAACTTTGACTTTCAAATAAATAAATAAATCCTTAATTAAAAAAAAAAAAAAACCTTTCCTCTTAACTACGCAGGTTGAAAAGCACACCTGTTTGGGTTGAACATGACTGAGATTAAACTCATGAAAGGAAAGCTTCCCTCTGTCCACATCGCCAGTCTCCTCCTGAGTGCTCCTCAGAAGCTCAGGAAACAAGTTCTGAAAGAAAACTTTCCCTGTGTTCCAAGGAAGAGGGAAACATGGGGCCTCTTGACCTATAAAACTCAATATTTTGGAACATCCATAATTCTCCCAAGTCTGTGCCAGTCAAATAGAGACTCCCTTCAGCAAACCACCAGCCAGCCAGGGCTGGAGAGTAAAGCTTTCATCCCTCAGAGCTGACAAGGACAGGACCCAAAAGCTCCCTGGAAGTGGGGGGAGCCACTTCAGCTTGCATTACAAACTGCTGGAAAAGACAGATGGAGGGGATGACAGGAAAAGCAATTATTTCTTCTGGGTTTCCTTTCTGTCTGGATTCTAAGGAGACGAATACAAAATTCCATCACAGATTGAAATGCTATCTAAACATTCTTGCAAATGTGGTCTTGCTCTCTGAAATATGACCTGCTCTGCTGCAGCAACCTGTAACCTATTACTACGTGAAGGTGGGGGATGCCCACACTCCTGCAGCCTGTCTAGTTCTGGGCCCGACTCTGCAGCGCTGCCACTCTGTGACCCACAGATTAACCATGAAGAATGAAAAGATATATATCCACAGAACATGACCCAAGGAAAAGTCCTCACGAATCATTCACTTGTAATTTCACATTCTTGGAATTTTAAACACCTGAGACTTTTTTAAAGTATTTTAAGGTTTTGAAGAGCCACTCAAAACAGTTATGCTATTATGCTAAACAGCAGTAAATTGAGACTATTCATTCACAAAACAAGTTTTTTTCTTTTTTTTGACAGGCAGAGTGCACAGTGAGAGAGAGAGACAGAGAGAAAGGTCTTCCTTTGCCCTTGGTTCACCCTTCAATGGCCACCTCGGCCTGCGGACCACACTGATCCGATGGCAGGAGCCAGGTGCTTTTCCTGGTCTCCGATGGGGTGCAGGGCCCAAGCACCTGGGCCATCCTCCACTGCACTCCCTGGCCACAGCAGAGAGCTGGCCTGGAAGAGGGGCAACCGGGACAGAATCCAGCACCCCGACTGGGACTAGAACCTGGTGTGCTGGCGCCGCAAGGTGGAGGATTAGCCTAGTGAGCCGCGGCACCGGCTACAAATCAAGTTTTAAGCAATTTAAAGGAACTTACACACTGATCTGATTGTAAAGGACATTTGTTTGCAACTAATAAATAATTTTATACACATCAAATATTCGATACAGTTGAGTAAGATGTTGTTTTGCATGCACTCTGGTGTACTGACATGTAAAAATGAGAAAGATACAGTTCTTACTGTGAAGGAGTTTATAAGCTAGTCAAGAGGACAAGATGTGTTCATTAGTGAGCCCAGGAAGACCACAGAAGCAAAGGAAAAGTACAAGCTTCGGGCTGTGGGGTTTGGGGCAGAGACAAGACACAGCTGACTGAGCAACACTGGGACCCATCTGCTCCTCTGTAAGACGAGGGGATGTGAACCAGATGAGCTCCAAGTCATACACGGTTCTAAAATTCTGACTCCTTTGGCATATGCACATGAGGTAAACAGAAAGAACCATAAAAGAAGCTGTATTTGAGGTGGCCCTAAAACGGATGAGATTTCGAAATGTAGCTACTGGAAGAAATAAAGAGGACAAAAAGCATTTCAGGCAGAAAGAAGAATATATAGCACAGATCCAGGAAGCACAGGGCATACTTGTTTAGCACAATGACTTCAGCCGGGTAGAACCCAACAGGAGACAAAATTGGAATGGAGAATGAATCTGAATAGTAAGAGCTTGGATTTCATTATTAGTCAGGAGTCAGCAGAGTTTCTGAAGAGGCAGAGGACATGGACAAACATCTATTAGGAAAGTTAATCAGTAAAATGGAGCTCAAACGTTTGTAGGCTACTCTGTTTTTTTTTTTAATTTATTTATTTGAGAGGCTGAAAGAGTGAGAGACAGCTAGAAAAAGTTTTCATCTGTTAATCTGATCCCTAAATGCCCATAACATCCAAGGGGCCAAGCTGAGAGCCAGGAACTAAA
Source organism: Oryctolagus cuniculus (assembly GCF_051225735.1). Classification (NCBI taxonomy): domain Eukaryota; kingdom Metazoa; phylum Chordata; class Mammalia; order Lagomorpha; family Leporidae; genus Oryctolagus; species Oryctolagus cuniculus. Next base: position 46,469,249 of record NC_142883.1, on the reverse strand, counting down.
TCCAGATCTCCCAAGTGGGCAGCAGGAACCCAATTAGTTGAGCCATCACCACAGTCTCCCAATGTGTGCATTATCAAGAAGCTGGAATCAGGAGCTGGGGCTGGGACGTGAACCCAGGTATTCTCATGTGGGACAGAGACATCCTAACTGACAGCTTAACAGCGAGGCCAAACTCCCACTCTGTTCGTCTTCATGACTTACAGGGGGCCCATTTACATGGGCCTCATCTGCCAGACAAGCAGTGCTTCATAGGAGTATGCCAACAGACTAAGAACCAGGCACCATACAAGAGACCAGGCAATAAGACCAGTTTCAGGGACCTAATACATCTATAAAGAAATACTGATGACAACAACAAGGAAGAAAGCAGATGACTTACAAATAGGTCAATGGCAGAGGGCTATTCAAAGGGAAAACAAAGGTAGTGGTAAAATTCAGGAAAAAATAGGGAGATGGATAAAACTGAAAATGGAGGGGGGTCCGCGCCGTGGCTCACTTGGTTAATCCTCCACCTGCAGCACCGGAATCCCATATGGGCACTGGGTTCTAGTCCCGGTTGCTCCTCTTCCAGTCCAGCTCTCTGCTGTGGCCTGGGAGGGCAGTGGAGAATGGCGCAAATGCTTGGGCCCCTGCACCTGCATGGGAGACCGGGAAGAAGCACCTGGCTCCTGGCTTCGGATCAGCGCAGCGCCGGCTGTAGCAGCCATTTGGGGAGTGAACCAACAGAAGGAAGACCTTTCTCTCTGTCTCTATCTCTCACTATGACTCTACCTGTCAAATAAAAAAAAAAAATGTAGGGGTTGGCATAGCAGGTTAAGCCACTGTCTGTAGCATTGGCATCCCATATGGGTGCCAGTTCAAGTTGTGGCTACCCTACTTCCAATCCAGCTCCCTGCTGAGAGAAAGGTCTTCCTTTGCCATTGGTTTACCCTCTGCTGCGGCCGGCACACCGCGCTGATCCGATGGCAGGAGCCAGGTACTTATCCTGGTCTCCCATGGGGTGCAGGACCCAAGCACTTGGGGCATCCTCCACTGCACTCCCGGGCCACAGCAGAGAGCTGGCCTGGAAGAGGGGCAACCGGGACAGAATCCAGCGCCCCAACCAGGACTAGAACCCAGTGTGCCGGCGTCGCAAGGTGGAGGATTAGCCTATTGAGCTGCGGCGCTGGCCATAAATAAATCTTAAAAAAAAAAAAAAAAAAAGGCACTGAAAATGTAAAAGAAAGAAGCTCATATCCCTGTGGGCCTCTGGCAGCAGGAACAGGAATATCGAGGATCGGAGAGTTCAGTGTAGGATGGCACCCTTCTCTCCACTCCAGATCTGGAGGCATAATGAACATTTTTAGAAATTAGCTATAATAGAGCCGGCGCCGTGGCTCAATAGGCTAATCCTCCACCTTGCGGCGCCGGCACACCGGGTTCTAGTCCCGGTTGGGGCGCCGGATTCTGTCCCGGTTGCCCCTCTTCCAGGCCAGCTCTCTGCTATGGCCAGGGAGTGCAGTGGAGGATGGCCCAGGTGCTTGGGCCCTGCACCCCATGGGAGACCAGGAAAAGCACCTGGCTCCTGGCTCCTGCCAGGATCAGCGCGGTGCGCCGGCTGCAGCGGCGGCCATTGGAGGGTGAACCAGCGGCAAAGGAAGACCTTTCTCTCTCTGTCTCTCTCTCTCACTGTCCACTCTGCCTGTCAAAAAAAAAAAAAAAAAAAAAAAATTAGCTATAATAAAAAATGCCAAAGAGGACAAATAACAGAAACGAAGCTGTTACAGTGTCACACGCCTGACCTCACTGAATTAGTGCAGAAAACGGAAAGGAAAACTAAAAAAGGCATGCTCAGCATTTCTGTTATGATAGCAATTCCTGAAATATGATGCCTCAACAGAAGAACAGAGTCTACATGCAAAGGAGAATGGTTAATAGACAACAGATGGCCCCCAGTCGCTGAAGAACAGCTCCTTCCCACATACTCTTTTCCTCCTCATTCCTTTCCAACAGCCCTTCCTAGCTAGATCCAAAAAGAACTGCAAACCTCTGAAAGGAACCTCAGTACCTGTTTGCCGACAAAGGCGGTTTGAGGAGCTGCTGCTTTCTCGGGTTACTAGCTTTTGCGCAACAAAAGGAAAGTCAAACCCTAACAACTTAGCTGTCAGACAAAAGCAGCAACCTTATTTAGCCACAGTAGTCGAAAGAAAGGAGGGCACAGGAGATGCCTGACGCTAAGGAGAAAAACAAGGAAAACGTCAGTTCTCTCATTTCGGTCTGCATGTCCCTGGCCCTGGGTGAGCTGAGCTCCCATGTGATCCTGGGTCACTGAGTGACAGCTCATGGCTGGTCTCGACAGCCTAACCTGGCTATAGGGAAGTCAGTCATGCACGTTTTCCACTGTAATTGTGACAGATCAGTAAGAAAGCACTCTGTAAGAATGCAGATCAACGTGATGGTCGCTGGGTTGCGTGATGGTCGCTGGGTTGCCAGTGTTGAGGAATTCAGAGGAGTGTAACTTAACACAGAGGAGCCAGCTACTTACCTGCCTCCCATCTTGCCCCACATTTGTCTGACCTCTTACAACAGTTCGAATATTGTCATCCAGTCTCCTAGCAAAAGAGTTGAAGGATACAAATCATTCAAATAATATTTATTCTACAAAGTTAGTAACTTATCCAGTAATCTCTTTAGATTGAATCTACTTCTCCAGAAAACCAAACAAAATGTGAATGACATAAGAATGGGGCCTTAGACCACACGAGGCAGCAACAGTAGTGCCAGGAACCAAGCCCAGAATGAGTTGTCTTTGTTTTAAAAAAGTGCTTAGTAAAAAAAAAGTGTTTAGTTTCACATAATATTCAGCAGTCCAAAAGGAAAACTTTTAGTGCTTTTCATGGAATAAATCAGGAATGACAAAGTTGTGGAAACTTTAGGGGTACAGAACAGAGAATTCAAATTATCCCACACAAAATGCCTTCCTCAGTAACCTCCTCAGTGACCTTAACACAGATGAGGGGCCAGGGTGATGTATGTAGTCAGTGCTTCACCCTCAGGGCCTTGACCATGCACTCTGGGGATGAAACAGATCCATGGCTTCCAGATCCTCTTCCCTCGTGGCTCAATTTACATCAGTAAATCCCACTATTCATTTGATGAATCCACTGAAGGCATGAAAGAGAGTGCATGGAGCCGGCGCAGTGGCGCAGCAGGTTAATGCTCTGGCCTGAGGTGCCGGCATCCCATATGGGCACCGGTTCTAGTCCCAGCTGCTCCTCTTCTGATCCAGCTCTCTGCTGTGGCCTGGGAAAGCAGTGGAAGTTGGCCCAGGTCTTCGGGCCCCTGCACCCATGTGGGAGACCCGAAAGAGGCTCCTGGCTCCTGGCTTCGGATCAGCACAGCTCCGACCATTGCAGCCAATTGGGGCGTGACCCATCGGATGGAAGACCCCTCTCTCTCTGCCTCCCTTCTCTCTGTGTAACTGACTTTCGAATAAATAAATAAAATATTTATAAAAAAGAGTGGAAAATAATAACCTTGGAAGTAGTTTTTTGGATCATCAGGGAAGTTCCATTTCTGCCCAAACCCTGAACACGTTAGTGGTCCCTACTGGAATTGTTCCAACTAAGGTCCACTACAACAATAAGGAAGCTTCTTTGTACGCCCTGAGGCACCAATGGAACATTGTGTTCATATAGCAGAGCTATTCACTGAAAGATACAAAGATGTGTGGAAAAAAAATTCAGTTCTTGGATTCAAAATGAATGTTTTTCCTCATCAAAAGTTTTAAAAACAATCAAAAAATCCCTCAAAACTGCATTTTAAATAATGACACCAACCTATTTCTATAGTAAGGATATTTTGTACCCAATCATGTGTCAAAACTGGAAATCCGGATATGGACAAACCAGCTATTGGGCAAGAAGGACACCTGATGACCAACCTGGACAATGGCACCCTGCACTAGTCACAGTGTTTAACACTGGGCCACAACCCAAACCAACGGCAGACCTGATACTCAGCTGCAATGGAAGCAGGCAATACCTGTGTGACTCCATCTCCTCCTAAACCTTGAGAATACCAAAAATAATAATAATAATAATAATAATAATATTCCTGGGGGAAATAAAAAATCATTTTTTTAAAGATTTATTTTATTCATTTGAAAGAGTTACACAGAGAGAGGAGAGGCAGAGAGAGAGAGAGAAAGAGAGAGAAAGAGAGACAGAGAGAGGAGAGAAAGTCTTCCTTCCGTTGGTTCACTCCCCAGATGGCTGCAACCGTCAGAGCTGAGCTGATCCAAAGCCAGGAGCCAGAGGCTTCTTCCGGGTCTCCCTTGCAGGTGCAGGGGCCCAAGGACTTGGGCCATCTTCCACTGTTATCCCAGGCCATAGTAGAGAGCTGGATCAGAAGAGGAGCAGCCGGGACTAGAACCAGCACCCATATGGGATGCCAGCACTTCAGGCCAGGGCATTAACCTACTGCGCCACAGCGTCGGCCCCAATCAAAAATCATTTTTAACAAATATATTCCCCAGTTCAATCTGGGCTGCCACAAAGACAGAAAGGGCAGGGATTTTTCTTTCACATCCCAGTACAAACCAAAAGAACAACAGCAAGTTGTTCAAAGTCTATCTATCAGTGGATGCAGAGAAAATAGTTTAAAAATCTTTTGCTCCCTTCTATAACTAGCTATTTTGGATAGACTGTCTGTTACGGTGTCTTTCCCTTTCTACAAATTGCAGATTGATCAAAGAATCAAGTTCTTTACCACAAGGCTCATATGGCAACTCAGATAAAAAGATTATTTCTAAAAAGTTACCATTTGCAGCAAACTTGAGATTCCTGCGTTCTCTAAAAAATAAAGTGTGATTTACAATGTGATAAACTAAGTTAACAATACTTTTCATTAATTAAAATTCACATGGTATTACTTACCTGATTTTCAGTCTAATTTTGTTCACGACTTCATCTATGTTTGCCAGAGACTACGATAAAGAAGAAAGTGCCCAGCTGTTACTTCACCTCCTGGAACTCCTCTTTCACAGAGAAATGACAAGCCATACAGGCTATTTACAAAATCTCAAAAAACTGAATTACATGATATGATTTTGACTTTTTTAAAAAAGGGGAAAGCAGTAGTTGGCAACTACTGCCAAATCTGGCCCAGTACTCATTCTTTATAAATAAAGTTTTATTGGAATATAGCCATGCCCACTCACGTACATACTGTTGATGGTTGCTTTTGAGCTACAATAGCAGAGTTAAGTAGTGTTGATATCATGGTATTGTCCATAAAGCCTAAATTTTTTTATTATCTGAACCTTTAAGTTTGCTGACTCTGGGATATACAGGATTGTGACAGATCCATACAATACTCACAGTGAATACATAAACAATGATAAGGAGCTGGTATTGTGGCACAGTAGGTTAATCCACTACCTGTAACACTGGCATCCCATATAAGCTCCAGTTCGAGTCCTGGCTGCTCTACTTTGGAACCAGTACCCTGCTAATGCACCTGGGAAAGCAGCGAATGACGGTCCAAGATGGGGAGTGAACCAGTGGATAGAAGATCTCCTTCTCTATCTCTCCCTCTCCCAAATTCTGCCTTTCAAATAAATGAAAATAAATCTTAAAAAACACTATCAGAACGTTGCATGACAAAAAATAGCCAGACAAAAGGGTATATCTTATAGGATTTTACTTATGCAGTTCAAAAACCAGGTGAACTATTCTCTTGTTAGAGGCCTGGGTAGTGGTTCTCTTTGTGAGAGAGGCAAGAAAGACCTTTTGAAGATGTCTTACTAATGTTTTATTTCTTGATCTGGTGGTGTTATTTATTTTGTGAAAATTCATAGTTTTACACTAATGATTGTGCACTCTTCTGTATTGTTATACTTTGATCAATAAATATACTTATTCATTTATTTCAAAATATTTATTTATTTAAGAGGTAGAGACAGAGAGAGCAGAGGGAAGGAGACTGTGAATCTATATGGTGGCTGGCTTCCAGTATGCCCAGAGGCACCAGGGCCTGAGGGAAGGTACCTGATGGCAGGGACCAGGAACCCACATGGTGGCAGGAAGCTATTTGAGAAATCACCTGTTACCTCCCAGGGTCTGCTGTAGCAGCAAGTTAGAATCAGGAACTGAACCCTGGTACTCTGATGTGGGATACAAGAGTCCTAATCAGTGTCTTAACTGCTGGGCAAAATGCCCATCCCAATAAATTTATTTTTTTCCAGGATATAAATCCACGAGAAAAAAAAGTCTGGATGGATACACAAGCATACAAGGGTAATTCAAAAAGTTAGTGAAAAATACCTATTAAAAAACCATGATGGTATTTTTTTAAAGAATTATTTTATTTATTTGAAAGACAGAGTTACAGAGACAGGTAGAGACAGAGAGAGGTCTCCCATTCTGCTGGCTTATTCCCCAAATGACTGCAACGGCCAAAGCAGAGCTGAGCTGATCCGAGACAGGAGCTAGGAGCCTCCTCCAGGTCTCCCACATGGGTGCAGGGGCCCAAGGACCTGGGCCATCTTCTACTGCTATCCCAGGCCATAGCAGAGAACTGAATTGGAAGAGGAGCAGCCGGAATGCAAACGGGCGCCCATATGGGATGCTAGCGCTGCAGGCTGGGGTTTTAGCCCACTGCGCCACAGCGCCGGCCCCACTATGATGGTATTTTAAAAAATTTAGTGGGCCGGCGCCGTGGCTCACTAGGCTAATCTTCCGCCTTGCGGCGCCAGCACACTGGGTTCTAGTCCCGGTTGGGGCCCCGGATTCTGTCCCGGTTGCCCCTCTTCCAGGCCTGCTCTTTGCTGTGGCCAGGGAGTGCAGTGGAGGGTGGCCCAAGTGCTTGGGCCCTGCACCCCATGGGAGACCAGGAGAAGCACCTGGCTCCTGCCTTCGGATCAGCGCGGTGTGCCGGCTGCAGTGCGCTGGCCGCGGCGGCCATTGGAGGGTGAACCAACAGCAAAAGGAAGACCTTTCTCTCTGTCTCTCTCTCTCACTGTCCACTCTGCCTGTCCAAAAAAAAAAAAAAAAAATTTGTGGTTGGGCCCGGCGCAATGGATCACTTGGTTAATCCTCTGCCTGCGGCGCTGGCATCCCATATGGGCACTGGGTTCTAGTCCCGGTTGCTCTTCTTCCAGTCCAGCTCTCTGCTGTGGCCCGGGAGGGCAGTGGAGGATGGCCCAAGTGCTTGGGCCCCTATACCTGCATGGGAGACCAGGAAGAAGCACCTGGCTCCTGGCTTTGGATCGGTGCAGCGCAGGCCATAGCGGCCATCTGGGGAGTGAACCAACAGAAGGAAGACCTTTCTATCTGTCTCTCTCTGTCAAATAAATAAATTTTTAAAAAAATTTTGTGGCAAAATCATATCTTTTCTATTTGAAAGGCAAAGAGAAATAAAGATAGAGAATGCCAATCTGCTGGTTTACTTCCAAAATGCCCACAGTGGACCCTAGCTGAGGCCAAAGCAGAGGAACCAATAATTCAATTCAAGTCTCCCAAGGTGGTAGCAAGGACCCAATCACTTGAGCCATCACCACTGCCTCCCAGGGTTTGCATTAACAAGAAGCTGGAGTCAGGAGTGGAGCCAGGTATCAAATCTAAGCATTTGGATATGGGTCAAAGTATTTTAACCAACCACAAGGTGAAACATCCATGCTAAAATAAACTTATCTATTAATTTCATTTCTCCATGAATTTTTATTTCATTTTTAAAAAAGATTTTATTATTTGTTTATTTAAAAGGTAGAGTTATAAGCTGGCGCCGCGGCTCACTAGGCTAATCCTCCGCCTAGCGGCGCCGGCACACCGGGTTCTAGTCCCGGTCGGGGAGCCGGATTCTGTCCCGGTTGCCCCTCTTCCAGGCCAGCTCTCTGCTGTGGCCAGGGAGTGCAGTGGAGGATGGCCCAGGTGCTTGGGCCCTGCACCCCATGGGAGACCAGGAAAAGCACCTGGCTCCTGGCTCCTGCCATCGGATCAGCGCGGTGCGCCGGCCATAGCGCGCCGGCCGCGGCGGCCATTGGAGGGTGAACCAACGGCAAAGGAAGACCTTTCTCTCTGTCTCTCTCTCTCACTGTCCACTCTGCCTGTCAATAAATAAATAAATAAATAAATATAAATAAATAAATAAAAGGTAGAGTTATAGACATCCATTGGTACTCCCCAAATGGCCACAATGCCCAGAGCTGGGCCGATCCAAAGTCAGAAGCCAGGAGCTTCTTCCTGGTCTTCCACATGGGTGCAGGGGCCCAAGGACTTGGGACATCTTCTACTGCTTTCCCAAGCTACAAGCAGTGAGCTGGAGCAGAAGAGCAGCCAGGACACAAATCGGCACCCATATAATATGTCAGTACTGCAGGCAGAGGTTTAGCCTACTATGCCACAACACTGGGCCCTCTCCATGAACTTCTGAAGTATTCTCATAGTAGCTGTAATCTATGAAATCTGTATTACTAGTTTTACTCCATGAAAAGGAGGAATTTCAAACTTTTCTTCTTCTTTGCCTATCAGTATTTTCTAATTATTCCACATAGACTATGCACTGTTATTGTAATTAAAAATTTTTTTAAAGATAACAACAAAGCCATTAAAAGACCATTTCGGGCCTACGTCCTAAGAAAATGTGAGGAAATGCTGCCCCTTAGTGGAGGAGAGGAGGTACAATTTTACAGCATCATTTTAACTCAAGTTTTCAAAACAGAATCTTATAAAAACCTCTTTCTCTCTCTCCCAACAGCTATTTTATCTCAGAAAGAATTGGGGATGGTATTAGAAGTGTGCTTATAAACTCATTCTGGCTACGGAGGGGCCAGACGCCCTCAAGAAGGTTTGGTAAGAGAAACAGGTCATGAGTGTACGAGAAGTCAGTCTTGGCCGTTCAGTCTCCCCTCCACTCTGACCAAGCCAATGGTTATCCAGAATTTTCAGAAATCCAAGAATAGCCTGAAGTAACAATGATTTTCCAAAAGAGAAGTTACTTTAATCTAATTCTGTCGAGTCTGTCACTTCAAAACTGCACTGAGTGTAACAAAAGTCACTGCCATGTTAACAACAGTGCAGGTGTCACAGGACCGGGGCTTTGGCCTAACTCCGATGCGGCTGACTTGCTGGGGGCAAGCTGTTGAACCTGAGTTTGTTTCCTCATATGAAAAATGTGCATCACAACTTCTAACTCTACTGGAACTCATTCTTTTTTAAAAAAAATTAGCTATTTTAAAAACATCTATTTTAAAGATGTTAAAATGTTAGGATGGAAGGGAGGGCATCTAGCCCAAAAGTTAGGTTGCCAGCTGGGATGCCTACATTCCATATTGGCGTGATACCCAACTCTAGCTCCTGCCTCCAGCTTCCTGCCAACAGAGACAGCAGGTAGGGCTCAAGTAACTGGGTTCCTGCCACCCAAGAGGGAGACTTGGATTAAGTTTCCAACTTGGCTTTGACCTCCCAGCCCTGGACTGGGTCATTTCAGTGTCTGGGGAGTGAACCAGTGGATGAGAGCACATGTGCTCTCTCCCCTCACGTGTCTCTCAGATAGATTTTTCTTTAAACATTAACACTTGGAAAATCATAGGTGAACATTAATCATGAGTTCTCTGTATTGTTCTAAAAACTTACCTGAAAATGGGGAATTCTATAAAAATTATACAATTTATACTTTTAAAGATTTTTTATTTATTTATCTGACAGGTAGAGTTACAGACAATGAGAGGGAGAGCCAGAGAGAAAGGTCTTCCTTCCGTTGGTTCACCCCCCAAATGGCCGCTACGGCCGGAGCTACGCCAATCCGAAGCCTGGAGCCAGGTGCTTCCTCCTGGTCTCCCATGCGGGTGCAGGGCCCAAACACTTGGGCCATCCTCCACTACCTTCCCAGGCCACAGCAGAGAGCTAGACTGGAAAAGGAGCAACCGGGGCTAGTATCCAGGGCCCATATGGGATTCCGGCGCTGCAGGCTGAGGATTAGCCAAGTGAGCCATGGCACTGGCCCCAAAATTTGTAACCTCTATAAAATTGGTAAAACTGTATATGACCAAAAACCTCAGAGAGTGAACAGAGTATGGAGGGAAAAGCAAGGCTTCCACTCATCTGTCCTGCCCGTGCCCTTGGGTCCTCTCCCTGAGGCAATGGCTCTGCGCCAGCTGCTTCCCACCTTCTGGGAGACAGACTATGCGCTAAAAGCACATCCAGGGGGCTGGCACTGTGGCGTAGTAGGTAAGGCCACTGCCTGCGGTGCCAGCATCCCATATGCACACCAGTTCAAGTCCCGGCTGTTCAAATTCCGATCCTGCTCTCTGCTATGGCCTTTGAAGGCAGTGGAGGATGGCCCAAGTGTTGGGGCCCCTGCACCCATGTTGGAGACCCGGAGGAGGCAGCTGGCTCCTGGCTTCGGATTGGTGCAGCTCCGGCCGTCACGGCCATCCGGGGATTGAACCAGTGGATAAAGACACCTCTCTCTCTCTGCCTCTGCCTCTCTGTAACTCTGCTGTTCAAATAAATAAATAAATCTTAAAAAAAAAAAAAAAGAAAAAGAAAAGAGCATCCAGGAGTGGTCTGCACTGTGCTTTTTTCACTTGACAATATAATCTGGACGTCATTCCACAGAAACCATTTCTTAAATTTAGTAATCCTTAGATATTCAAGTCTTGCTTAAGTTTTGACCATTTTTCTAAGAAGAGTAATGCAAAATATGCATGTAATCAGATGCTTAACTGTACTTTAAAAAGCAAAAATCTGGAAATGAACTAAATGCCAATCAACAGTTAACAGATTGGGCCTTGTTTATTCAACAGGCCTTCAGGCCACCAGTAGAGACAGGGCTCAGGGAGGCTACCAACTGACAAGGAAGACTGCCGGGATGCCACACTACAAGTGGAAAACAGTCTCGAAGCAGCAAGCACTCTGTGCTTATTCAGAGAACAGAAAGAAACATCCTACAGCCACAATCCTTGACTGACTGGCAGATGGCGGAGGGCGGGGAGGGAACAGATTTCCCTTTACGTCCCAGATTTCCTACTGGGGAAGCAAAAAGGAAAGTTGCTAACATCTAGTGTAGTTCTCCCACACAGCACTGTGCTAGACACTACACAGAAGTTGTGTCCCTTATCCTCCCGGCCTCATCAGGCACAGCGTGATCTTTAAAGGGAACCCTGGGATGTGGCCTCTGAAAGGACAGGCTTTGTCCCAGAGCACAGCTGCACTCACTGAGTGTGACTGCCTCCAACACCTCTGCTCTGTCCCACTCTCCATGCCGCCTCTCATGCAACGGATCTTCTTCATTTTTTAATTTTAATTTATTTGAGAGGCAGAAAGACAGAGACTGACAGGCAGACACAGAGAACGCTCAAGTGCTACTTCACTCCCTCAGTGTCCAAAGCAGCCAGGGCTGGGCAAGCTAAAGCCAGGAGATGGGAACTCAATCCGCATCTCCCAGATGGTGGCAGGAACCCATCTGCAATCCCCTAAGGTGTGCATTAGCAAGAAGTGAATTGAATTGGATGTGGAGCGGGAACTCAAACCTAGGCACTCTGACATGTAATATGGGAGGCATAGCAACGTCTTAACTGCTACGCCAAACACCCACCCCTACAATGGCTCTTGATCTTTTTCTGTACCCTAACACTTGAGACTTGACACACTCCTTCTGAAGAGTTAGTGCCCCACATGGCAGGAATCCTCACTGCATTTGAGGGCGCCTCCTGGGGAGAGCCCCGGAGGAATCCAGATGGGCCACCCCTAGGTGGAGGTAGTATATGCCCTCTGAAAACCACTCAGCTAGTTCAGCTGCATGCAAGAAGGTTGCACAGTTTTAATTTTAAAATGTTTTAATTACTGAAAAGTATTTCCTGGGTTTAATGGCAATTCATGCTGACTACAGAAAATAAGTAAATTCATTCTACACTTCCAGGAGAGTATAACCTCTACAGTATTTTTGCATCAATAAATTGTACTTTATGGTTCTTCCTATGAAAATATATGGCTTTTTTTTGGAGCTGGCACTGTGGCATACTGGGTGAAGCTGCCGCCTGCAGTGCCAGCATCCCATGTGGGTGCCAGTTTGAGTCCCAGCTGCTCTACTTCCAATCCAGCTCTCTGCTATGCCCTGGGAAAGCAGTAGAGGATGGCCTAGGTCCTTGGGCCCCTGCACCTGCGTGGGAGATGGGAAGAAGCTCCTGGCTCCTAACTTTGGATTAGCCCAGCTCTGGCCATTGCAGCCATCGGGGAGTGAACCAGCAGATTGAAGACCTCTTTCTCTGTCTCTGCCTCTCCTTCTCTCTGTGTGTAACTCTGACTTTCAAGTAAATAAATGAATCTTTTTTAAAAAATGGCTTTTTAAAATCAATAGATGATAAGCAATTTGGCATGCTGATTTAAAAAAAAAATTTTTAATAGAGATCTAAAGTATTCAGTGGTGGGGTGGGGGCTCATTAAAATTCTTTCAACCTGGGGCCAGTGCTGTGGCATAGCGGGTTAAGTCACTGTCTGCAGCACCAGCATCCGAGATGGGCGCTAGTTCAAGTCCCAGCTGCTCCACTTCTGATCCAGCTACCTGCTAATGTACCTGGGAAAGCAGAAGAAGATGGCCCAAATACTTGGGCCCCTGCATCCATGTGGGAGACCTGGGTAAAGCTCTTGGTTCCTGGCTTCAGTCTGGTCTAGACCTGACCATTGCAGCCATTTGGGGAATGAACCATTGAATGGATGATCTCTTTGTCTCTCTCTTTCTCTCTGTAACTCTGCCTTTCATATAAATAAAAATAAATCTTAAAAAAAAAAAACAAAAAAAAAAAAAAACCAAAAAAAAGTGAACCAGAAGATCTCTTTCTCAGTCTCTGTTTTTTAAATAAATAAAATAAGTAAAAATTAAATATAAAACCAAACAAATACATACACCAATGCTTCAGGAAGAAATGAAAACCTGGCTATTTCCTACATAATATTTTTAAAAAAGATTTATTTATTTGAAAGGCAGAGTTACAGAGAGGCAGAGGCAGAAGCAGAGAGAGAAAAAGGTCTTCCATCCGCTGGTTCACTCCCCAGATGGCTGCAACGGCTGGAGCTACACCAATCTGAAGCCAGGACCCAGGAGCTTCTTCCAGTCTCCCACATGGGTGCAGGGGCCCAAGGACTTGGGTCATCTTCTGCTGCTTTCCCAGGCCATAGCAGAGAGCTGGATCAGAAGTAGAGTAGCTGGGACTTGAATCAGCACCCATATGGGATGCGAGCGCTACAGGCAGTGGCTTTACCTGCTATGCCACAGTACCGGCCCCTCCTATGTAATTTTCAATTCAAATACTTATTTTTGTTTTTTGGGGGGATCAGCATTCTTGATAAGGTGGGACAAATATTTCAAGGCTTATAATGCTATCTTTATACCAGCTGTTACCAAATGTCTATCTCTAGATAATTTCTCGAATTCTCCTTTCAGAGAATGAGTTATAAAGGCCATTTATGAAATCTCAAAAAAGACAATCACACAGTATATAATTTTTTAAACTTTATTTGAAAAATGAACACATCCGGCTGGTGCCGCAGCTCAATAGGCTAATCCTCCACCTAGTGGCGCCGGCACACCGGGTTCTAGTCCCGGTCGGGGTGCCAGATTCTGTCCCGGTTGCCCCCCTTCCAGGCCAGCTCTCTGCTGTGGCCTGGGAGTGCAGGGGAGGATGGCCCAAGTCCTTGGGCCCTGCACCCCATGGGAGACCAGGAGAAGCACCTGGCTCCTGGCTTCGGATCAGCGCGGTGCGCCGGCCGCAGCACGCTGGCCGCAGTGGCCATTGGAGGGTGAACCAACGGCAAAAGGAAGACCTTTCCCTCTGTCTCTCTCTCTCTCACTGTCCACTCTGCCTGTCAAAAAAAAGAAAAAAAAAAAATGAACACATCCTTCAGAAAGTTTGGAAGGATATATACCAAGATACTAACAATGATGGGGATTATGGATTCCACACTCAAACATCCAACTATGTACTTCTACCTGGATGGCTCAAATATGATCCAAAATGACTATTCCTACACCCTACTCCTGCTCTACTTGCCACTGAAACCTGTTCTTCATCTTCACTCTCAATATTGGGTAAAGGCGTCAGCACCCACGTAGTAAGTCGGGCTAGGAATCAAAGACCAAAATCCTTCACATGGCTGCAATGCCCAGTAAAATGTCATTTCCTTAGGGGAGCCTTTGTGGATCCCTCAGACTGCTTTCCCCAGAGAAGAACTCGTGAGGGTGAGGTTCCCTCGTGGCCACCCCAGTAAGCTGAGCCTTCCTTATCTCTGTGCTTTACTCTCCACATTGTTAAACAAGAATGAAAACAAAGTGGAGAATTTACTAATTTGCTGAGCACTTAGAATGGTGCCTGCAGCACAGTGAACATCCTAACTACTGCTACAGGTGTGGCAGAAGTTAGGGCTCTTTTAAGAGGAAGAAACAATAATAATTATACAAATAAGTCACTGTAACCATGATTTACTTACATTATGTTAATTGTGCAATTATCTATTTAGAGATAGACTGGAAGCTCTGTGTTGGTAAGGACCATTTCTGTCTTGCTTAGCCGTGAATTTTAAAAATTAATTAACAAATTAATGAATTAGAGAGGCAGGGAAACAGAGAAGGATGGAGACAGACAGACAGAGAGAGATCCCATCTGCTGGTTTGCTCCCATTCGCTGTTTCAATCCCAAATCTCCACAACGCCCAGGGCTGGGCTGGGGCCAGGAGCTCATTCTAGGTCTCTCATGTAGGTGGTACGAACCCACCCACTGAGACTCTACTGCTGCCTCCCAGGGTCCTCATTAGCAGGAGCCAGAGCCAGGAGCCACAACCAGGAACAGGTACTCCACATCTTAACTGCCAGGCCAAATGTCCATCTCTAATTTCCTTCTAGAGCTCAGCAGAAAGGTGGGTTTTTATTGAATAAATAAGTGATTTTGAGATTCCACAAAAGCCTCTACCTTCAATCCTTCAGACACTAAATTCCATGAGTTCTGTCTCCAAAATAGCTCTCAGATTGTGTCTCCATCCCCAGCCTTCACACAGGCTTCATAAGTACATAATATTTTGGGGATACAGACTTAAAAATTAGCCCAGGAGAAATTAGTTCTGTGAGAACTAATGCCTCACTGGGAAGCAGGCAGTTTCCCAAATGTCGGGGACCGGAAAGCCTAGAGGACAGAGAGTCTTCAGGATTCCTGCTCTACTTAACCCCTCAACCTCAACCCCGCACAGCCCTGACACCACGCACACTTAGCATTTCCTGTCCCTGAGCCTTAGCCTATGTGTAAAATGACCTTCTTCTCCCTCATCATCTTACAACATTTACGTCGCTGCTCCCTGTTGAGAATGAGGCTCCCCCAGAATGCCACAAGCCTGCCTCCTTCATATCTATTAGGTCTCAGTTTAAAGGGAGCTTCCTTTAAAGATGCAGGCCATCATGTGCGCGTGCGCACGCGCATGAGAGAGTGAGAGAGAGAGAGAGAGAGAAAGATTGATTCTTATTTGAGAGAGAGAGAGAAAGATTGATTCTTATTTGAGAGAGAGAGAAAGATTGATTCTTAATTGAGAGAGAGAGAGAGAGAGAGAGAGAGAAAGATTGATTCTTATTTGCTTATCTACTCCCCAAATGCCTGTAACAGCCAGGGCTGGGCCAGGTTGAAGCCAGGAGCCAGGAACTCAGTCCAGGTCTCCCATCTGAGTAGTAAGGACCCAACTACCTAAGCCATGACCTGTTGCCTCCCAGGGTTCAGGGTCCACCTCAGCAGGAAGCTGGAATCAGAAGCAATGCTGAGACTCACACTCAGGTACTTCAATATGGGATGTGGGTGTCCCAACCAGCATCTTACCAGTTAGGCCTAATGCCCATCCCTATACTGGCTTTTCATGACAGAATTATCCATCCTTGATAATTTCTTATGGGTTTATTTGTTGACTTATTTCTTGTCTTCCTCCCCCACAACAGACTCCATGAGACCAAGAACTTATCTGTCACGTCTACCACTTCTCTGTAGCTTCTAAAACAGTGCCTGGCACTTGGCAGACCCTTACTAAATGACTGTCAAGTTCGACTAAATGAACAGTGAATGAATCCTGCAAGACTCCAAGGGAGGGCTACCTTCTTCCTGAGGTTTTCATTGTCACAAGAACTCTTCTTTGTTCCTCACTATACCACTCCACACCTTTCTTAGGGCACTCACTAGTGTCTCCCTCTACTTAATCATGAAGACCTTAAGGCATGGACTAAGGCTCATTTTTGCACCCAGTGCAGTGGCTGAGAACATATGATAAGCGCCCAATGAACATCTGCTTAAAGAATAATTTCATGGGCGCTGGCGATGTGGTGTAGTGGGCTAAGCCTCCACCTGCAGCACTGGAATCCCATATGGGTGCCAGTTCGTATCCCAGCAGCTCCTCTTCTGATCCAGCTCCCTGCTATGATCTGCGAAAGCAGCAGAAGATGGCCCAAGTCCTTGGGCACCTGCACCCACATGGGAGACCTGGAAGAAACTCCTGACTCCTGGCTTCAGATTGGCTCAGCTCTGGGCATTATGGCCATTTGGGAAGTGAACCAGAGGACAGAAGACCTCTCTCTCACCCTCTCTGTCTGTAACTCTACCTCTCAAATAATAAATAAATAAACTCTTAAAAAAATAACTTTATGAAAAATATGAGCAGGACGCTAGCTACCATTCTCTTTACTGCTACTTCTCTTTATTTATTTAAAAAGGAAAGCAAGAAGGACAAACAGGGAGATGCTCCATCTGCTGCTTCACTCCCCAATTGCCCACCACAGCCAGGACTGGGCCAAGCCAAAGCCAGGAGCCAGGAACTCTATCCAGGCCTCCCAAATGAGCAGCAGGAACTCAGTACTTGACCCATCAACTACTGCCTTCCAGGTGCAACAGCTAGAAGCTGGATCAAAGCAGAGGCAGAGGTAAAACTCCAGCCCAGGCACTCTGATATCAGATGCAGGCATCCAAATGGCAGCTTAACTTGATGTGCCACAACACCCACCCACCAACTCTGCTGCTTCTAATTCTGTTCTACTTCTCACCCAGACACCCAAAAGATAATTCTGTAGGAAAAATTCATGTGTATAGGCAAATCACCCAACAAAGTGAAACGAAACATAGTCTAAACATTTACTTCTTGAAATAGTGGTGAAAGTGAATTTATTAGACAACCTGACTACCTTATCCCTTTTTTCTATTACATTATAAAAATTCTTCCTCTTTCCAAATTTACTACAGAAAATTTGAGGGGATTCTTACAACCTAAAGGTACACTTTGTAATAACATGCTAATTACACAAAGAATTTCACTTTAATACAATTTAACTAACCATCCCATTTGATCGTGATGGAGTTTGATTTGAATCCAACCCTCTTACTTATCAAAGAGCTCTAGATTACACAGAATAACTCACCAACCCTAACACTCATGGTGAGCCACAGCCTACTGAAATGAAGAAAATCTAAAACTCTATACTTACTTGCTCTGTTGGAAAGAGGGTATTGATATACTCAACAGCATTGAAATCTGCTCGATCTAAAGGATCCTGACTCGGAAATACCTGTATAAAAAGAGAGGACTAATGTCAAAACATCATATTGTACATCATAAGTACATACAATTTGTATTTTATTTTTCAATTTAAGATACACATTCTAAAACACTTAAAAAGGTGATTAAAGGGCCCGGCACTGTGGCTCACTTGGCTAATCTTCCGCCTGTGGCACCGGCATCCCATATGGGCACCAGGTTCTAGTCCCAGTTGCTCCTCTTCCAGTCCAGCTCTCTGTTGTGGCCCGGGAAGGCAGTGGAGGATGGCCCAAGTGCTTGGGCCCTGCACCCACACGGGAGACCAGGAGAAAGCGCCTGGCTCCCAGCTTCGGATCGGCGCAGCGCCGGCTGTGATGGCCATTTGGGGAATGAACCAATGGAAGGAAGACCTTTCTCTCTCTCTCTCTCACTGTCTATAACTCTACCTGTCAAATAAATAAAAAAAAAAAATCTTAAAAAAAAAAAAGGTGATTAAAAATAACTGCCACTGTTCTACTTTTGTTTTTGTTTTTGTTTTTGTTTTTGGCAGGCAGAGTTAGACAGTGAGAGAAAGACCGAGAGAAAGGTCTTTCTTCTGTTGGTTCACCCCCCAAATGGCCGCTATACCTGGCACGCTACGCCGATCCGAAGCCAGGAATCAGGTGCTTCCTCCTGGTCTCCCATGCAGGTGAGGGACCCAAGCACTTGGGCCATCCTCCACTGCCCTCCCAGGCCACAGCAGAGAGCTGGACTGGAAGAGGAGCAACCGGGACAGAATCCGGTGTCCTGATCGGGACTAGAACACGGGGTGCCGGTGCCGCAGGCGGAGGATTAGCCAAGTGAGCCGCAGCGCAAGCCTCTACTTTGTTTTATGCATCATTTCTTTTCTCCCTACCAGACTGTAAGGTCCCTTAAGACAAAAAGCACACCTTTTTCCATGTTGTAATGCTTCCCCACACAACAGCTGCTCAATAAAATATCTGTAAATAAAGCTTTAATTTTCAACAATATCTGTAGTTTTAACATTTTGACACAATGAAAACAATGTGTGAATGAGAAAAAAGTTCCACATACATCAACAATCTCAAGAACAGGAAGAAGTCAGTAGGTAATGTGCACTATTAAGCTGACGGTGACATGGGTGTGCTCGTATTAGGAAGCCTTGATAACAGACTTAGGCACCATGTCTCAATGGCATCTCAGCAGAATTCATGAAACGTCAAAGCAATTTTATTTCTTCAGACACTGTCAAGAAATGGAGAGCTGGGGGCCGACATGGTGGCATAGGCGGTAAAGCTGGCACCTGCAATGCAGGCATCCCTTATGGGTGAAGGTTTGAGTCCTGCCTGCTCCACTTCCAATCCAGCTCCCTGCTAATGGCTTGGGAAAAGCAGAAGAAGATGGCCCAAGTGCTTGGGCCCCTATAAAAATCTACGTTGGAGGATAGCTCCTGACTCCTGGGTTTGGCCTGGCCATTTAGGGAGTGAACCAGCAAACAGAAGACCCCTTTCTCTGTCTTTCCTCCTCTCTTTGAAACTCTGAGTTTCAAATAAATAATAAATAAGTCTTTAAAAAATGGAGATCTGAGTGTTTGGTGCAGCGATTAAGATGCCACTTGAGATAGCCAGGGTTGGCGTCCCAACTCGGCTTTCCATCCCAGCTTTCTAATAATGTGTACCTAGGGAGGCAGCAGGGGATGGCCCGAGTACCTGGGTTCCTGCCACCACGTGGGAAGCCTGGACTGCATTGGTATCTCCTGATTTTGACCTGAACCAGTCCTGGCAATTGTGGGCATTTATGGAGTGAGCCAGTAGGTGGGAATCAAGTTCTCTCTCTCTCCCACTTTCAAATAAAATAAAAAGAAATTTAAAAAAGAAAAGAAATGGAGAGGTGGCATTCAGATTAACAGAAGAAAGAAAGCCACTTCTGAGAAATATGGCTAACACCCTTCAAAAGTCCCACCTTCAAGAACATGAAAAAAAGGTAGGTTATAAAAGCACCCTCCAGGGCACTGGATTTCACCATCTCAACATACTATAATTCTGGGAGGCAGCCTTCTTGAAGAAGCCTTCCAAAGAAATAGTGTCAAAGAATTTTCTAAGAGAGGTCAAGGACAATGGGTATAGGAGTTTAGGGTTTCCACAATGTTAAGGACAAGAGGAGGTAAGTGGATGAGAATAAAGTATAATACACATTTGTGGTGGGAGATACTTATGTCCATGTAATTTACACAACCTCAATTATATGCGCTCGCCAGAGGGGGTGCTGGCTACCAGGCCTGCTCTGAGCATATGCTCCACTGCAAGCATAGAAATGTAAATTGTTTCTTTCCTCAAATTGGGCAATTCTGGTATTCTTCTTACCGCTCCTGGGTGGTTATCCTAGGTTTTTGCTTTTATAAAAAAATATTTATCTATTTACATATTTGAGAAGGGGAGAAACAGAAAGGGGGGGAAGATGAAGAGAGCAATGAGACAGCAATATCCCATCCATCTGTTCACTCCACAAATGCTCGGAGACAAGAATTCCATCTAGGTCTCCCATGTGGGTAGCAGGAGCCCAATTACCTGAGCCATCACCACTGCCTCCCATGGTCTGCATTAGTAGGAATCAAAACCAGGCACTAGGATGTGGGATGCAGGAGTCTTAACTCCCTAAACATCTGCTCTTATCCTAGGTTTTAATGTGTTTTCATGTAGCAAGGCCCTAACACAAGCCAGCTATTTCATCTGGTAAAACCGACAGAAGAGATTACCGCCAATGCTGGAGGAAAAAACGAACAGCACTAGACTTATCAAAGAGATGCTGACACATTGTACATCCTAAAGAATTTGAAAGATAACATATCTATAAAGATTTCACTTTGTGAAATGACTGTGAGTAAAATGTGATTCTATCATATCAACCCTTCCTAAACCCTCACATATCACATTGGCAAGCTGAAGAATTTCTATCTCATACTATGGAAAGAAAAATTTTTAAATTCATCTTGACATCAAGATGTCTGCTTACTAGGTAAACCTATGGCAGGACACTTATTTATTTATTTATTTATTTTGACAGGCAGAGTTAGACAGTGAGAGAGAGACAGAGAAAGGTCTCCCTTCCATCGGTTCACCCCCCAAGAGGCCGCTATAGCTGGCATGTTGTGTCCGGCGCGCTGCGCCCATCCGAAGCCAGGAGCCAGGTGCTTCCTCCTGGTCTCCCATGCAGGTGCAGGGCCCAAGCACTCAGGCCATCCTCCACTGCACTCCTGGGCCACAGCAGAGAGCTGGACTGGAAGAGAGGCAACCGGGACAGAATCCGGCACCCTGACCGGGACTAGAACCGGGGGGTGCCAGCGCCACAGGCGGAGGATTAGCCTAGTGAGCCACGGCACCGGCCAGGACACCTGTTCTTAAAAAACACCACAAATGTGCTCTTCTGAAATTCGCTTTCAGTCAAACAATAACTGACTGTATTATTGGTTTCTTCCATCAGAGCCTAGTAAGCCCGAAGACTAAGTCCACATCAAATGTACAGGTTTTTCTTGTAAGTGGAGGCTAGTGGCGAACTGGTGTGGCCTGAACACCAAAAGCTTGCCCAGTGGTATGGTAGTCTCAGGATAGGCCAGATGGGGTTTACACGAGTAAGGCAAGCACTCCTAGGAAAACACACACACCAAAGTCTATAACAGGGACAACAAACACACTACTTAGTATAGTGGCAGACTCAATGGTAAGTATCAATGGTCAATATACGTTAACCATTAGTAATAGCAGAATTAATGTTCACTTCCAAAAACTTCCCAGAGGCATGAGCCTAAATCAGACATAACCATGACAATTACACTAGGAGAGACTTTTCTCCCTTTATCAGAAGCAATGCCCCGGATGAGGGTCTATATCGCTACTTCTAGTGTTGTTACCCTTAAAAATTCATGAGGACTGCAAAGAGAATTTCATCAACCAAAGGGTTCCCGCAGGAAAGGGAGGCTTCCCGGGAACATTCTCCAACCTGACCCTAACCAACCGACTGCAGGAGTCTCAACCTTTCAAGTGCATTTAACCGGCAGCTTTTCAACACTTCCCTCTGCTCCGCCAGCTGCTTCGGAAATCAGTGTCCCCCGCCTCCAATTTCGAGCCAGTCGCAAGGGGCAAGCTAGTCTGTGAATGAACCCCTACAACCCCCGACCCCCGAGATGCCACCCCCAAGGGTCTTTCTCCCAGGTTCACGCCTTCAGGAAGCACAGTCCTTCGCCGCCGCCCCGCAAAGACCGGCAAGGCCTAGAAGCGACACTTTCCCTCCCCCGGTTCCGAGACCCCTTCCCACCTCCGCCTCACCCCAAACCTTGCTCTGCCTCCTGAACCTGGCCCCCACCTCTCCCCAAAGACTTCGCCTTCCTCCGCTCTCCCCGCCCCCCCCATCCTCCGCACTCCCTTCTTGAGGGGGCGGAATGCTCACCTGCTCGATGGCGAGCTGCACCTCGGGCGTGAGCTGCAGCACGGCTTCCAGCTCCTCCACGAACTCCAGTTCCTCCTCCTCCATCATCCCGCCACCCAGCCCCCTGGCGACACCCGCCTTAACCCCTGCCTGCACCTCCAGCCGCCTCCCAGCCTCCAGAACAGCAAGCCCCGGCTCTGTCAGCCAAGCCCAGCACTTCCGGGAAACCCGCCACTTCCGGGATCCGGGGCACTCTGGGATAGCGGAGGACTGACCTCTGGAGAAATTCCTGTCACGTCCCGGAGTCTCCCGGGCAGCCCTTGAGCCCGGCGGCTTCTGCCTGCCCTCAGCTCGTCCTCTAGATGGTGGGGGCCTTCTTCACCTCGCCGGAGGGCCCGATGCTGGGGGGCCTGGCCCCCTGGCAGGACGTCGCAGTGAGCGTAAGCCCAGCAACGTCGCGACCGACCCCCCGCACCCCGCGCGGGGCCCCCTTGGTCGGTGGCAGTAGGTGTCCCCCTGCCATCGGGGGTGAAGTGACCCCAGCTGGTAAGTGGCGGCGTTGCCAAGGACGTTGGTCGGGTGGGACGGCGTCTACTTGGTAGAGATGTTGCGCTAGTGCCCAGCCGCTAGGCAGGGTTTTCCGGGTGACTGAAAGCTTCCCTACGGGGCGGGGGCGGCGAACAAGACCGTGTTCACTTTATGAGGCTGAATATCGGGGTCCGCGGCCCACTGCACCCTGATACCCCGTGTGATCCTGAAAAAATGACTCCGCCCCGCGTACCCTGCACGGACCTAGTGAGGGTGCAGTGTGGGGGTGTTTAACCCTGTGCACCAAAGGGAAAAAAGCCAGATCACCCTGTGCAACCACTTTTCCTGCAGACACTTAAAACAATGAGGGAGTTGCGCCAAAGGAAGAGTTGCTTTACCAGTTGAACGTTGTGAAACCGTGATGGAAGAACGGGAGAGGCCTGGCCCCACCTAGCTTTTTTTTTTTTTTTTAACGTTTTATAAGAGTTGCTTACAGTAAAGGAAAAAAAAAGTGGAAATTATATATTTTCTTTTTAATGTCTAACTAGCAATTATATGAACAATACAATTTCTAACAATAAAAATGCTTAAGATATAAATTGGCTATGCCATGGAATATTACCGACCCATAAAATCATGGTTTTGGAAATTATTTAATGACATGGAAAAATGCACACAATATATTTCAGAAGGCAAAAATATACAGCATAGTCCCATTTTATGAGTGTGTATGTGTATTTTGTGCCTATAAAAATGATAGCATGGAATATTACTTTTCCAAAGGTGATGGGATATAAATTTTTTAAAAACCTATTTTTTTTTATTTGTAAGGCTGAGACAAAGACAGAGAGATCTACCCATCTGCTGGTTCATTCCGCAATTGCCCACAACAGCTGGGGCTGGGCCAGGCTGAAGCCAGGAGCTGGGAACTCAGCCAGGTCTCCCACGTGGGTGACAGAGACCCAAGTACTTGAGCCATCATCTGCTGCCTCTCAAGATGCATTGGCAGAAAGCTGGATTGGAAACGGAGCAACCAGGACTCAAACCAGCACTGATATAGGATGCGGGCATCCCATGCAGTCTTAACTGCTGTGCCAGATGCCCTCCACGATGTAAGGTACATTCTTTGCACATTTTCCCAAATGTCTACAATGATTCTTTTATACTTTTATACTCAGAAAATGAATTCCTTTTAAAAAGGCAATTATATCTACATGTCTTGGACTTTTCCATTTTAAAAATGAAGATAATTTACGTACACTAAAATGCACCCTTTTGGGTTGCCGAGCCATGAGTTTTGATAAATGCATGCTTGCTTGAACCACTGCCACAATCTAGCTCTCGGACAGTTCCATCATCGCACAAATCTCCCTCTTACCCCATTTGCTGGCAAACGCTGACCCGATTGCTGTCCCTGTAGCCTTGGCATCCCCAGAATGACCTATAAATGGAATCATACAGTGTCACCCCTTGGGTCTGGCTGCTTTCACTTGGCTTGTGCCCTTGAGATTCATCCACATGGCTGCACGGAGCAGTGTTCATTTCTTCTTGCTGAGTGGTAGTCTACCGTGTGGATATCCCACAGTACTGGTCCATTCCCTGGATGAAAGATATTTGGTTGTTTCCAGTTTTTAGCAATGATGAATAAAGCTGCTACAAACATTTATGTGCAGATTTTTGTGTGAACGTAAGTTTTCTTTTCACTTGGATAAATACCTTGAAGTGGGCTTGGTAGTTTGTGGTGTGTCTGTGTTTGTAAGAACTGGTAAACTGTTGTCCAGAGTGGCTGTGTTTCCATATTCCCACCAGTAAGGTATGGGAGCTCCAGTGGCCACAGAGCATAAGTTAATGATGATATTTCCTAGCCCTTGCGTGCCAGACACCATGCTAAGCAAATTACTTGCATTGTCTCTTTTAAATCTACACAGCAGTCCTGAGATAGACAGTTATGGTCATTATACCCATTTAACAGAAAAAGAAATGAAAATCCAGTTACCATAAACAAAAACCCCAGATTCTAAAGATAAATCTTTTTGCTATTCATTCATCCATTCAATGAACTCACTGTTCCTGTTAGTGTTAGGTGTAAGGCTAGGTTCTGGGAATTGAGAAATGAGCAACACAGACCAAGTACCAGCCTCCATGGAGCTATTTCTGTGCATGAAAAGGGTATTCAGGCCAGTGCCACGGCTCAGTAGGCTAATCCTCCGCCTGTGGTGCCAGCACACCGGGTTCTAGTCCTGGTCGCCCTTCTTCCAGGCCAGCTCTCTGCTGTGGCCCGGGAGTGCAGTGGAGGATGGCCCAAGTGCTTGGGCCCTGCACCGGCACGGGAGACCAGGAGGAAGCACCTGGCTCCTGGCTTCAGATCAGCACAGTGCACCAGCTGCAGCGGCCATTGGAGGGTAAACCAACGGAAAAGGAAGACCTCTGTCTCTCTCTCTCTCACTGTCCACTCTGTCAAAAAAAAAAAAAGGTATTCATACAAATAAATGTAGACTTGTGATAGGTCCAACGGAAGACTGGTAAAGCATATGTTGAGAGACTCTACAGATTGAGTGTGTTCTCATTGGCTTTAGGGGTCAGAGAAGTCTTCTCTGAAGAAGAGATTTTTAAGTGGAAGGAAAGGATAGGGAGTGAATATGTGGATGACAAACAAAAGGAACAGTATGTACAGAAACCATGAGGATGAAAGAAACCTGTCAGGGTGATGGGGCTTAAAGGACAAGGGAAGGGGTTGGTGGTGTGGCACACTGGGTTAAGCCACTGCTTGTGATGCTGGCATCTCATGTCTAAATGCCAGTTCAAGTCCCAGCTGCTTGGCTTCCAATCCAGCTACCTCCTAATGTGCCTTGGAAGGCAGCAGAATTTGACCCAAATACTAGGGCCCCTGCCACCCACATGAGAGACCAGAATAGCATTCCTGGCCCCTGGCTTCAGACTGGCCTATCCCTGGCTGCTGTGGACATCAGGGAAATAAACCAGCAGGAGGAAGACCTCTGTATCCACCCCACCGCACCCAACCCCCACCCCTTCTTTCTCCCTCTCCCTCCCTGTAACTCTGCCTTTCAAATAAAAAAAAATCTTAAAAAAAGATTGGTAAAGAGGAGGATGGAGGAACAGGCAATGCCAGGTGGGGAGGGTTGTGAGGGTCCTGTTAAGGAATGGGCATCCACTGAAGGACTGTAAGCAAAGAAGTGGCCCACCCAGATTTACCATCCGTGTCATCGGCCCAGGTCCTACTACTTTAGCCTCTCTGCTTCTGAGCTGCCTGCATGTTTGTGGAGTCATGAAACAAGGGTGACCATGTCCAGTGCAAATTCATGCTAATTTCCAACAAGTGCCCTTCAATGCATGCACTGTTAGTTTTCTTTTCTTCTTCTTCTTCTTCTTCTTTTTTTTTTTTTTTAAAGATCTATTTATTTATTTGAGAGGTAAAGTTACAGAGACAGAGAGAGGTCTTCCTTCTCTTGGTTCACTCCCCAAATGGTTGCAACTGCAGGAGCTAGGCTGATCTGAAGCCAGGAGCCAGGAGCTTCTTCCAGGTCTCCCACATGGGTGCAGTGGCTCCAACACCTGGGCCATCCTGCACTGCCTTCCCAAGCCATTAGCAGAGATCTGGATAGGAAGAGGAGCAGCTGGGACACAAACCAGCTCCCCCCCCCCCTTTTTTTTACAGGCAGAGTGGACAGTGAGAGAGAGAGACAGAGAGAAAGGTCTTCCTTTGCCGTTGGTTCACCCTCCAATGGCCCCGGCGGCCGGCGCACTGCGCTGTTCCGATGGCAGGAGCCAGGTACTTATCCTGGTCCCCCATGGGGTGCAGGGCCCAAGCACTTGGCCCTCCTCCACTGCACTCCCGGGCCACAGCAGAGAGCTGGCCTGGAAGAGGGGTAACCGGGACAGAATCCGGCGCCCTGACCGGGACTAGAACCCAGTGTGCCGGTGCCGCAAGGCGGAAGATTAGCCTAGTGAGCCACGGCACCGGCCAATCAGCTCCCTTCTTAACCTACTACACCACAGCACTGGCCCCTGTATTGTCAGCTTTCAATTGCATTCCCCCCATAATCCCAAATCTTCCCCTCCTGTGAGGGTCCAAACTCCATTATATTCCTTCTCTCTGCAGATAAGCTACTAATAATGAAAATAAGTTTGGGTTTAAGGGAGTTACGCAGTACAAGAAGTGCAGGTGGACACTAGCTTAAAAAAACTGCATTGGGATAACTAATAACAGGCCAGACTGATCTGTTTATGATAAGCAAAAGAGGGAAATACCTCTAATGGAAGAAGACCTGGAAAGACAGATTATATGCCTTTAAGATAAATGTGGAGGTTGATGGGTGTGAGAAATTTCAGAATGAAAATAAACAGCACGTGATACTCTCACAAATGAGCCAGCCTTGAAAAAACAAAAAACAGTCAGGGCAGTGGTTAAGATACTGGTTGTGATGCCTGCATCCCATATCATAGTGCCTGGGTTTAAGTGCCAGCCTGCTTCTGATCCTGGCTCCCGCTAATGTGCACGCTGCAAGACAGCAGGAGATGAGGCAAGTAGTCGAGTCCCTGTCACCCACGTGAAAAACCCAGATTGGGCTCCCAGGCAATTAGGGAGTAAATTAGTGGGTGAACAGTCTCTATGTCTCTCTACCTCTCAAAAACTGTCTTTTTACACTCCTTTTCTGTCACAATCTTCCTCTAAAGAGCTGGGCTTTTTTGGGTGTAACTTCTTGTTAAAAAATAATGCAGGATATCTGAATGACCTGGTCTGTATTCACTAACTGCCAAGAGACAGCACTTCTCTCAACACTGATACAACCAAACACGCCCTCGACAGTTCTTGAGCATCATCACGCTTAGATTCTGTGTTACCACGAGTGCAAAGGCGCCCAGCCCAACTTGTAGCAGGCGAACGTAGTTTAATTTCACGTGACATCTGGTTCAGAGTGTTCTCGTGGTGCTTCTTCAAGGGCTGTTTTAGTAGATGGTTGTTCATGATGATGGTTTGTGTGTGTGTGTGTGTGTTTTGGTTTTCGCTGTCCTTCATTCCTGAATTTTCTAGATACACTAGACATGGCATTTGTTTTGATTGACATTCCCTGTTTCCTCGGCACTAGCTTTATTTTGATTGGTACTTTGGTTCTCCATGCATGTCCGTTCTTGCTAAGCAGATCCTAATCTCCGACTAGCTTCAGCAGCACTCCTGTTCCCACGGTCACAGCGGAGGCACTCGTCTTGCAGAGCCTCAGCTCTCGGATGCTTTTGGGTCAGGACCCTTCCCATTGTCTACACTGAGCTCATAGTAATCCCCTCATTTACTCACTGAAGTGATAATTATATAGCACTCCCTTTCGTGCAGTTCTTACACATGCCAACAAATACAAAAACACTTGCTCTATAAAAACTGACATTAACTAGTACAATCATTACTACCATCAATTCACTGTAACTAAAGCCCCAAAGTATCTCTCAATACTACAGCCGCTCCCAGACTTCTCTCCCTGTTTCTTTGGCTGCACTTCCTGCTAAGTTCTGATGATCCCGAGATAATGATTCTGTGAGCTGCCATACTTCTCCTAGTCTAAACCAGTACTTCTTAATCTTCTTTGAATCTTGGCAACTTGGAGAAGCTAAAGAACTCCAGGGGCTGGCGCTGTGGTGTAGTAGGTAAGCCACCGCCTCTGGTGCTGTCATCCCATGTGGGCGCCGGTTTGAATCTTGGCTACTGCACTTCCAATCCAGCTCTCTGCTGTGGCATGGGAAAGCAGTGGAAGATGGTCCAAGTCCTTGGGCCCCTGCATCCATGTGGGAGACCTGGAGGAAGCTCCTGGCTCCTGGCTTCAGATTAGTGCCGCTCCAGCCATTGTGGCCAACTGCCCCTCCTCTGTGTAACTCTGACTTTCAAATAAATAAATCTTAAAAAAAAAAAAAAAGAACTCCAAACAGATTGTTTTTCCATTTGGATAACATTTTGCATGCTGTTTTAATCAGGGGGATATTTCACTGAGTATTTAACTTTTTTTTAGCCCAAATCCTCTGCTAGCCATAGGAATCTTGTGAAAAATCCTCCCCCCCCACAGGATTCTGATAAGAGGTATGACCCTCATCCTCCAGGCAGAGTGGACAGTGAGAGAGACAGAGAGATAGGTCTTCCTTTTCCGTTGGTTCACCCTCCAATGGCCGCCGCGGCCGGCGCGCTGCGGCCGGCGCACCGCGCTGATCCGAAGGCAGGAGCCAGGTGCTTCTCCTGGTCTCCCATGGGGTGCAGGGCCCAAGCACTTGGGCCATCCTCCACTGCACTCTCTGGCCACAGCAGAGAGCTGGCCTGGAAGAGGGGCAACTGGGACAGAATCTGGCGCCCCGACCGGGACTAGAACCCGGTGTGCCGGTGCCACAAGGCAGAGGATTAGCCTAGTGAGCCGCGGCGCCGGCCAATATTATTCAAAATTCTAATAGTTCCCTCCATCCCAAGCCAGTCCCTATTTAAGAGTCATTGCTTTAAGAGACCACTCATGGGGCCAGTGTTGTGGCGTAGTGGTAATGTCAATGCCTGTGATGCTGGCATCTCATATATATGTGTGTGTGTATATAAGATTTATGTATTTGCTTGAGTTACAGAGAGGCAGAAGCAGAGAAAGAGAAGGAGGTCTTCCATCCAATGGTTCAATCCCCAGATGGCTGCAACAGCCAGAGCTGGGCTTGGTCCAAAGCCAGGAGCCAGGAGCTTATTCCAGATTTCCCACGCAGGTGCAGGGGTCCAAGGACTTGGGTCATCTTCTACTGCTTTCCCAGGCCATAACAGAGAGCTGGATCAGAAGTGGAGCAACCAGGACTTGAACCGGTGCCCATATGGGATGCCAGCACCGCAGGCAGCAGCTTTACCCACTGCACCACAGTGCTGACTCTGGCATCTCCTATTGATGCCAGTTTGTATCCTGGCTATTCTGCTTCCAATCCAGCTCCCTGCTGATGGCCTGGGAAAAGCAGTGAAAGATGTCCCGGGTGCTTGGGCCCCTGCCACCTACATGGGAAACCTGAAAGAAGCTCATGGCTTCCAGCTGGCCCAGCCCCAGCGTTTGTGGCCATCTGGAGAGTGAACCAGTGGATGGAAGAACTCTCTCTCTCCCTTTCTCTAAATCTGCCTTTCAAATAAATAAAATCTTTTTTTTTTTTTTTTTGACAGGCAGATTGGACAGTGAGAAAGAGAGAGACAGAGAGAAAGGTCTTCCTTTACCATTGATTCACCCCCCAATGGCCGCTGTGGCCGGCACGCTGCGGCTGGCACGCTGCGCTGATCCGAAGCCAGGAGCCAGGTGCTTCCTCCTGGTCTCCCATGCAGGTGCAGGGCCCAAGTGCTTGGGCCATCCTCCACTGCACTCCCAGGCCAGAGCAGAGAGTTGGACTGGAAGAGGGGCAACCAGGACAGAATCCAGCGCCCCGACCAGGACTAGAACCCGGTGTGCTGGCGCCACAGGCGGAGGATTAGCCTAGTGAGCCACGGCACCGGCCTAAATAAAATCTTAAAAAAAAAAATGAGAGAGGGAGGAAGGGAGAGAGAGAAAATTCATGCGGCCATCATTAGTTTCCAAATCTTTTATATACAAACTTGGATTTCTCGCCCTAGGGTCAGTCACATTTTCAACTGCCTGTGAAAATCTTCATTTGTTTCTTTTCAGCCCTAATTGTCCTTCCAAAATACATTCATCTGTTGTGTTCAGTGTTTAAGATTTTATGGGCAGGGGCTGGCTCTGTGGTGTACTGGATTAAGCTGCCTGGAGCACCAGCATCCCATATGGGTGCCTGTTCAATTCCCAGCTGCTCCGCTTCTGATCCAGCTCCCTACTAATGTGCCTGGGAAACCAGTGGAAGATGGCCTAAGTCCTTGAGCCCCTGCAACCTGGAAGAAGCTCCTGGCTTTGGACTGGCTCAGCTCCAGCCATTGCAGCCATTTAGGGAGTGGACCAGCGGATGGAAGATCTCTCTCTCTCTCTCTCTCTCCCTGCCTCTTCTCTCTATAACTCCACCTTTCAAGTAAAATAAATAAATCTTTTTAAAAAATGCTTTATAGGCAGATGCCGTAATCCACTATTCTACATCATGGTGAGTGCTTATAGGGATTTGCATAGTGCTTTATGCAAACACCTACATTTCCATATATTTCTTAGTGTTCACCATAGCCCTTGGATAGGTAGCATCGGAGAATGACACTGATACCAGGTCTGTTATGTTCCAACCCAGTACTTTTGCAGTAGGGACTCTCCAACCTAGCCAAAATTGGTCCTAACGACAGATATTACTTGGAAAAACCAAAGCCATTGCCTCCTAAGAGCTTATGTGATACTTCAGCACTTTGAAAAATGATGACACCAAAAACATGTGCATTATCAAGTTGTGTTTTTTTTTTTTTTTTTTAAGATTTATTTGAAAAGCCAAGTGAGAGAGAAAGGGAGACAGATCTTCCATCTGCTGGTTCATTCCCCAAATGTCCACCACAGCTGCACCTGACTCAAATCAAAGCCAGAAGTTCCAACTGGTCATCCCACATGGGTGGCAGACACCCAAGTACATGGGCCTCATTTGCTGCCTTCCCAAGCACATTAGCAGGGAGCTGGATCAGAGGTGGAGCATCCAGGACTGGAAGC
The DNA here is from genome assembly GCF_051225735.1 of Oryctolagus cuniculus. NCBI lineage: Eukaryota > Metazoa > Chordata > Mammalia > Lagomorpha > Leporidae > Oryctolagus > Oryctolagus cuniculus. Next base: position 46,438,138 of record NC_142883.1, on the reverse strand, counting down.
AGCACTCTAATTAATGGGATGAGGGTGTAGCAAGTGGAAGGTTAACCTGCCGCACCACAACGCCTGCCTCATGTTGCAAAATACAATTTTTCATGTGCTCTTCAAGGCTATTCTTGCGTCATCATCGACTTTCTAACTGTATTTCACATTTGTTTCTTGTACACTCTTATCTAAGTTGTAGGATGTTTTGATCCATAGTAAATTCCTTCCCTCCTTACGTGTTCTTTTTTTATTTTTTATTATTATTTTTTTGACAGGCAGAGTGGACAGTGAGAGAGACAGAGAGAAAGGTCTTCCTTTGCCGTTGGTTCACCCTCCAATGGCCGCCGCGGCCGGCGCACCGCGCTGATCCGATGGCAGGAGCCAGGTGCTTCTCCTGGTCTCCCATGGGGTGCAGGGCCCAAGCACTTGGGCCATCCTCCACTGCACTCCCGGGCCACAGCAGAGAGCTGGCCTGGAAGAGGGGCAACCGGGTCAGAATCCAGCGCCCTGACAGGGACTAGAACCTGGTGTGCCGGCGCCGCAAGGTGGAGGATTAGCCTAGTGAGCCACAGCACTGGCCCACGTGTTCTTAAAATTTTTTAGGTATAAAAATATATGTATTCTTGAGATACACAGAGCTCGCACCTGCCACTTCATCCCCAAATGCTTGCAACAGTTGGGCCTGAGCACTGGACAGAGCTAGAAGTTGGGAACTCAATCCAAGCCTCCCCTGTGGACGGCAGGAGCCCAATTACTTGAACCATCCCTGTTGCCTCAACAGGGATGCTTACAACAGGACTGCTTACAGCAGTAAGCAGGATACTTAGAATCTAGTTAGAAGAGAACAAGCGTGACACAATCAGACCACGGCTGACATAATGAAACCATGGACTTACAACAGGAAAGAAGGAAGGTGCTAGGCAGCATCTTGACCAGCTCCCTGCTCTCACCATGCACTAATGTTATTTAAAGTCTCTGAATCCTCCTAAGACCCAGGCCGGGCAGTTCATGGCACCTGGCAGTGTGGGAATCTGCTCTGCCTGCAGGGCAAAATTCACAACAGTTGCTCAGCCTGGCCTAGCTCACAAGTCGAGCAGTCTTTAGATTGGCCAATAATAGTTCACGAGGTGGGGCAGGCATTTGGCGTAGCAATTAAGCTGCCAGTTAAAACACCTGTATCTCATATTAGGGTGACTTGGTTTGAGTTCCAACCACACTCCTGAGTCAGCTTCCTGCTCGTGTACACCCCAGGAAGCAGCAAGTGATGGCTCCAGTTGTTGGGTCTCGGCCACCCATGTGGGAGACCTGGATTGAGTACTCAGCTCCTGGCTTTCCAGCCCGGCCCAGCCCTTGTTGTTGAAGGCATTCAGGGAATGAACCAACCAACAGGAGCTCTGTTCCTCTCTGCCCCTCAAAGAAATGCAAATTATTAAAAAAAAAAAAAAGTTCACAAGGTCTATCACAAACACGTGGTAACCCTTAGCTGCCGCGTAAGCTCGTGCCAGTGTGCAAAACACTCAGGTTTTAGTTGCTCCGTTATAAACAGGATTCCTTCCCAAATATGACTTTACTCTCCTTGTCAATAATTAGCTTTCTCAGCATTGTTTTTAGATTTTGGCCATTTGGGTTTTCAACTGTAATTTTGTTGAGAAATAACACTTGGAGTTGGCGGTGCATAGTGAAAATCAACACAGGCCTAGTTTCAAAAAAGAATGGCTTTTCCTTCTTCCTTCAATTCTTTCTCTTTCAGATTTATTTACTTATTTGAAAGGCAGAGTCAGAGAGAGAGAGAGAGAGAGAGAGAGAGAGAGAATCTTCTATTCACTGGTTTACTCCCCAAATAACCACAATGGCCAGGGCTGGGCCAAGCTGAAGCCAGGAGCCAGGAGATTTTTCCAGGTCTTCCACGTGGGTGCAAGGGTCCAAGGACTTGTGCCATCCTCTGCTACTTTCCCAGGAGCATTAGCAGAGAGTTAGGTGAGCAGTGGAGCAGCTAGGATGGGATGCCAGCGTTACAGGTGGTGGTGTAACCCTCTGTGCCACCACACCAGCCTCCCTTCGTTTACCAAAGGCCTGCATAAATGTACTGCTTACTAATGGGGTTAATAGAGCACGGCCTACATAGAGAACAAACCAGATACTTAAATAGGACCTTGGGTTTCTATAGATATTATGATGCCCATTTTAAAGCCAGAAACTAAAGTGCTAATTAGTGCTAATGATCTTAATCATTTTAAGATTAAAGTTATCAGAAAAGGCCTTGTTCATGTTGTTATAACAAGGCGTGTCCATGAACAAACAGGGAAACTTCTTTCCCCTCTTTGAAAGATAATCTGTAACAATTCACATGACTTATTAAAAATGAGATTTTTGAAGTTTTAAATAACTTTGAAAATACTTATAATGTAAGTGAAGTATTGATATTTAAAATTAATTTAAAGCATGATTTCAAATATAGAACAAATGCACATAAAAGAGACTGGAAAGAGTTCTACCAAAATGGTAACAGTGATCAGTTATTGTGATTATTGTTTTCTATAGTGGGAATGTGTTACTTTATTTTAACATTTATTTTATTTATTTGAAAGAGTGACAGAGAAGGAGAAATAGAGAGAGAGGGAGATCTTCTATCTACTGGTTCACTCTCCAAATGGCCACAATAGCTGGGGCTGGGCCAAGCTGAAGGTAGGAGCCTGGGACTCCAGCCGGGTCTCTCTTGTGTGTGGCAAGGGCCCAAATACCTGAGCCATCTTCTGCTGCTTTCCCAGCAAGTGATTAGTAAGGAGCTTGATTGGACACAGAGCAGCTAAGACTCAAACTAGCGCTCCCATATGGGATGCTGGTATTGCAGGGGGCACAACATTGGCCCCATGTTTTACTTTTTAATATACTGCTTCTATGAGCAGAAAAAAAAAAAGTCAACTGATTTGAGTAAGCAAATTAGCCTCTGATTATTAGGAAGGCATCTGAATTTGTTCAAAGGGATTTTTCTGGTTCCTACTGACTCATTTCAAAGGCAATTTCCTTAATAGTTCAATATCCTTGAATTTTTTTTTTTGAACCTGAGTTTAGAAATGCTTACTTATAGGTCAGAATGACTATCCACAAACAGACCAATTTTGCATTTATCACAAAAGAAATGTGTGTGAAAGTGCTCTGTAAAAGTACAAAGGAACACACAAAGGCAAGCACTGCATAATCAGGTCTTTGTGTAAATTGTGATTTTTATTGACAAGAGTTATTATCACTGTGTATAAGCGTAGACTTCCCCTATGGTGTGCAGCTGTGCTCACTGTTTGCAGAAACCATGTGCACGGGGGTGTGACCGCGCTTCTCACACTCACAGTTGGCTTCTGCAAACAGTCTGCAACAAAACCGAGACAGCTGCCGAGTGGAGGTGAAGCCCGGCCTGGGTGCACCTTCACTGCGACAGGCGGGGGAGTGTAGGAGCTGGGAGCCGAGCTGCTGGAGTCCACGATGAACAGTAACCCCTTGCCATGCCCAGCACGTAGTTGAGCATGTGCTTCTGCAAAGTGTCTCACCTGATTCTCCTAGCCACTCTGGGATGCAGATGGAAGAAGCCCATTTGACAAGGGAGCTTAGTTCATTTTCTCCATGTCACACAACTTCTAGGCTGCGAAGCCAGGCCTGGAACTCACGTCCTGTGATCCAGCTTCGGTGCTGTCTGCCACGGCTGCCTCCGAGACAGTCCTGTCATCGGGGCACACAGTCCTGTCATCGGGGCACGTGGTCTGCTGGGAAACAAACATGGAAATAAGAGGCCAGGGTGGCACTGAGCAGGTGTTCTCACTGAGTACAAAGTGAAGGGAAAATTAAGAAGGGCAGTCAGTTCATTCACACTCTCAAGCCTAAGAGCAAGGGGCCTCTTTATCTGGCCAAATTTTTTCAAATGCATTTTGGTTTTTGTTGGCCTTAGCCTAAGGGAGGGATGTTCCCTGAGGCTGTCACTCCTGTCTGTATGCCTCCTTCTATGTCTTCCCATTCTTTTCTCCTGTTCACTTGATGTGACTGCCAGTGTCTGGATCTGGATCTGTGCCTACTTCCCTGCGTCCCAGAGTGTACCCTAGCCTTTGTCTATCTTGGTCTCTCCCCAAGGCATTGTCTTCCTGTGTGTTGTATCATTCTCACCATGTCTCTTCCTGTCACTTTATTTCTACTTTTTCTCTCCTTTCTGCTTTGTGTCTGCCTGAATTGTTCCTAATGAAGGGTGGCCCTAAAAAATAATTTTTAGTTCAGAACAGAGTGTCATTTTCTCTGACAGGATTTTTTAAAAGATGTATTTATTTATTTGAAAGAGTTACAGGGAGAGGAGAGACACACAGAGAGAAATCTTCCATTGCTGATTCACTCCCCAGATGGCTCTAATAACTAGGGCTGCGCTAGGCTGAAGCCAGGAACTTCTTCTAGGTCTCCCATGAGGGTGCCGGGGTCCAGGGACTTCAGCCATATTCCGCTGCTTTCCTGGGTGCATTAGCAGAGAGATGGATTGGAAGTGGAGCAGCCAGGACTCAAACTGGTGCCCATATTGGATGCCGACACTGCAGTCAATGGCTTAGCCTGCTACACCACAGTGCTGGCGCCTCTGATAGGATTTTTAAAGCGAGCGAGTAGATGGAGACCTCCAAGTTCTCTTTCAATTCTGGAGTTCAATATAAAGATGTTTCATGTGAGAACATCAATTGCTTTTCCTGTAGATGCATTTTCCTAGACTGGAAGACAATGTCCATGGTCAAGGACAGCAGTCCACACATCACTTCTGGCACTGGCTTGAGAATTCGCAAAGCCTGTCACAAGTAAATACAAAATCTAATTTAAGGCTGGGGACACCCGAGCACAGATATGGGGAGAGTTCCTGTAACCATCCCTTAATGGTAGCCGGAATGGGGCTTACAGAGACGGAAAAGCAGGCTCAAAGCCCTCCCCACTGGGAGCTTTACACATTCCCTGTTCAAGAGGTGAAACTGTGAGTCCTATCTTGGCATCTAAATTATCCAAGCTTCATTCTGAAACCCCCTCGAGCACAATTACAAACTCCTCCCGCCCCAGCCCCAGCCCCAGCCCCAGCCCCAGCATGGAGTAGCTGAATTCACCTGGAGCATGAACCAGAAACCCCAGCCTGGCGTGAGCCTCGCCACTCGGGAGGGTGGTAGAGCCATTTGCCAGTGTGCACTGAGGTTTCTCCATCTGTACAATGAAAACCATATGTCCGGCCTACCACACTGCGTTATTTTGAGAACCGAGTGTGAGAACATATGTGAAAGCCCTTTGAAAAATCGTAAAATTACTTATAAATATAAAATGCCATCAATAATAGCAGCACCACAGCCCATAAACTCCATCCCACACATTTATATTTGTGAGTACACAATTAGGAACAGTGGTAATTAATCAGAAACTATACTGTGAAGAATTATTTCCCTCTCCTGGCTTATCAAGTATGAAGTCAGTATAGTCATTACATATGTTGACCTTGAAGGCAGAAAGCAGAGTGCACATCTCTGCCACCAGCAGGGTGACCTTGGCAATTTTATTTACACACACACGGGTACTTCAATGAGTTTGTGGAAAAATGGAATTAAGTTTATTCTAGTGCAAAAAAAAAATTGAAATGCATGCATGGCTTTTTTATAATTAGTATATTCAGGAACTTTTTAAAAAATATTTATTTATGAGGCTGGCGCTGTGGCGCAGCGTGTGAACGCCCTGGCCTGCAGCACCGGCATCCCATATGGGCGCTGGTTCGAGACCCGGCTGCTCCTCTTCCGATCCAGCTCTCTGCTATGGCCTGGGATAGCAACAGAAGATGGCCCAAGGTCTTAGGCCCCTATACCCGTGTGGGAGACCCGGAAGAGGCTCTTGGCTCCTGGCTTCAGATCTGCGCAGCTCCAGCCGTTGCGGCCAATTGGGGAGTGAACCATTGGATGGAAGACTGCTTGCTCTGTCTCTCCTCTCTGTGTAACTCTGACTTTCAAATAAATAAATGTGGTTTTTTAAAAAGATTTTATTTATTTATTTGAGTGGCAGAATTACAGAGACGGAAGGAGAGACAGTGAACCATCTACTGGTTCACTCCCCAAATGGCTGCAATGGCTAGAGCTGGGCCGATCCAAAGCCAAGAGCCAGAAGCTTTTCCCAGTTTCCCATGATGGTGCAAGGGTCCAAGCACTTGGGCCATCTTCTACTGCTTTCCCAGGCTACAACAGAGAGCTAGATGGGAAGAAGAGCAGCCAGGACACGAACCAGCACCTATATGGGATGCTAGCGCCACAGGCGGAGGCTTAGCCCACTAAGACACAGCACAGGCCCCTTCAGGAACTTTTTGAAGACACCCCCCCCCCCACATGCATAATTTCAAAATTTTTTGCACCAAAATAAACTTATCTTTTAATTCAATTTTCTAAGAACTTCTGGAAGTACGTGTGTGTGTGTGTGTGTGTGTGCTCACAGAACTAGGATAAAAGATTTGTTGGAGGATTTGATGAGATAACACATGCAAATTGTTTGATAGAGTGCCTGGAATATAATAAATTCTGACTAAGCATTAGGTTTAAAATGTATCAGATATTTATTGAGCCCCTACAATGTGTCAAGCCTAGCTTGGGATACAAAATGAAATGATACAGTCTTTTGTTTCAAAAACCTAAGTCTGGTGAGAAAAACATACAGACCCATGAAAAACAAGAGGGTCACTACTCAAATGCAAAGGCAGATGAGAAAATGAATCCGTCTGGAAAAGACGCAGCCATCTTCTCAGAGGAAGAAGCATGTGGCTCCAAAGTTCTGAAGGGTAAGAGGAAGTCTGTGCAAACAAGGCTTGGCGCTCTGACTTCATCATTTGCCCACAGGCGTGAGATCCCTTGGAAAGCTGAAGTTCATGTTTATGCTTGTTGACCTGAACACTCCAGTGACTTCACTGAGCGGGGTGTCAGAGACTGATTTCACCTGCTCTTTCCTACGTGTGAAACATGTGTTGTTTTATTTTCATTTTACAAAGACTCCTTAAGAGTTGTACAAAAACTTCTGTGTAAAGGATAGATTGGTTCCACCACTTAAAAGGCTTAGCATTCTTGGTACAAGTTGTTGATCCCTTTAAAGAGTGGGGAGGCCCTGGAACCTCTGAGTCTGGCAAAGCTGGAGCTGGGAAGGGAATAGAAAGTGGAATGCAGAAAGATTTGTTCTGGAAAGAAGGAACGTTCACAGATGGCTATTTTTGATCTACATATAAATGCAAAACTATAGAAAGCTTTGCATTTGCCAGATACGTTAGCACCAAACTGAAGTGTCTGTCTCATTCTACAGGTATGCAAGAGGTAAACTGGAAGGCTAGAGATGGTGCCCTAATGGGCTGAAATTTCAGACATTTCTTTGGGCTTGCTGCTTCCTTAATAGCTAAATTCCTCATGTTAACAATATGTAAGAAGATGTCAAAAGCTGTGTTCACCCAAAAAGATCACAACTTAATAAAAGGAAAACAATCTTTCAGACCTAAAACACATTCTCAGACTCAATAATTAAAAACAAATTGAAATAAACAAAAAGAGCTGTGTTCACTATTGTTGCTATACCAGGAACCACCATTTAGAGTTAACGTAATTGGTAATGGAAATCACCTGCTACGTTATAGACGTCAGAATCAGGAATTTAGATCTAGAAGAGCCTTAAAGAGCTGGTAATCCAGCCTCCTCCTCATTTCACAGATGAGAGGACAGTGGCCCAAAGAGGCAGAGCCCCGTGGTCCCACACAAACGCCAGGTGTGGGGCTGTGGTCAGCATTTGAAGATATGAAGAGAACGGGGTGTGTGTGTGTGTGTGTGTGTGTGTGTGTGAGACACAGTCCAAAGCAGAGGAAAACTCCTCTCCCAAGCGAAGCGAAGCCAGTCACACTGAAACTACTGTATGAGGGCACCTCAGAAAAGATCACGGAAAAGAAAATGGAATGAAAAGATAAGCTTAGAAAGGGCATTTGGCCTATCTTTTAAAATGCTGGTTAAGATGCTTCCACTGGAGTGCCTGGATCCAATGCCCAGCTCTGGCTCCTGACGCCAGCTTCCTGCTAGTGCAGACCCTGGGAGGCAGTGGTGTTGGCTCAAGGTTCCTGCCCTGGACGTGAGTGCCCTGGATTGAGTTCATGACTCCTGGCCAGGCTGGGCTATTGCAGGCCTTTGAGGAGAGGGCCAGTGGGTAGGAGGTCAAATAAATACATAAATACCTAAAATCAAGCTAAGGTTACTTTGGTGCCAAAAAAAAAAAAAAAAAAAAAAATCCACGCTTGATTTTTTTCACAATACACATTTTTCCATAAACCTTTTGAAGATCCCTCCTCTTGGTCCACATGATTGGTGCTGAGTGAAAATGAGAGAGATTCCAATCCATTCAAGTTTAGGGCATGTAGCCCAAGAACTTTTAAATAAGGACACGTCGTCAACAACGGCAAAACAGTCACCAAGACTCTGGACAGTGTCTTGACCCAAACCCAAGGGCATCACAGGAAGCCTGCAGGCCCTTCGCGTGGACGGAGAGGAGCAGCTGGAGCTCAATACTGAGAGACTGCCCAGCAGTTGGCGGGACGTGGGACAGACAGACAGACACCTCTGTTGTGTAGAAAAACTGCTTCCTGACGTTTGGAGACGAAAGGTCAGAGGTGGCTCTAAGCCCGTCGGCCCGCGCCTTCCTTCCCCACAAAGGTGGTGCCCACCGCGCCCCTCGCACGCGGCACTCCCGGCCCGGACGTCGGCACCGAGCGCGTGCTCCTACCTGGCTTTCTCCGGCGCTCCTCGCCCGGGGCCGGGCAGGGCGGCGGGGCCGCGGGGGCGGGGGAGGTGTCCGCGGTGACGGAACAGAGGCCGGGAGAGCCTCGGCCCTTCCCGCCACTACCTGGGCCCCGCGGCCGCGCGGGAGACGGCGGCGGCAGCAGCCACTCGCCCGGGCCGCAGCGTTCGCGGACTCGGAACCCGCTCGGCTGTGCGCGCCTCGGCACCGGCCGGGGCAGCTGCTCCCGGGGGGCCGAGCCGCCGCCCACCCGCCGGCCGGCCGGGGGAATCCGGGGAACCCTCGGGGCCCAGGGGCGGCGGCGGCCAGACCCCGCCCCGCCCGGCCGGCCCGCGCCTATCGCGGCCGCCCGGCCTGGTCACGCGGAGAGCCGCGCTGCGGGCTCCGGGCCAGCGCCCGGCGGCTGCCGGAGTCGCGGCGGGCTGGGGCTGGGGCTGGGGCTGGGGCTGAGGCGAGGGCGGAGGGGAGAGAGAGGGACGGGCGGGCCGCGCCAGTCCCAGAGCCGCGCGCAGCCGACCCGAGCCACGCCGAGCGGCGCCGCTGCAGGCGGCCGGACCCCGCGCACCCATGCTGCTGACGCTGGCCTGGGGCTCGCTCTTCTTCCCCGGGCTCTTCGCGTTCTGCACCTGGGCGCTGCGCCGCTCGCGGCCCGAATGGACCGACATCGACTGCGTGATGATCAGCACCAGGTACCGAGCGCGGCGGGCGGCCCGCGAGGGCCAGGGCGCTGCCCACCCCACCAGCCGTGCGCGCCTGCCCAGCGCCCGGCCCCGCGCCGCTGCGGGCGGAAAAGGGGGGCGACAGGAAGCGAGGGGGCCGCCTCCCTGGCCTCCTTGCTCCTCTCTGTCCCGCCTGCCAGAGCTTCCCAAAGACCCTGTGGGTCCTGCCCTGGGGGGCCTGGGGGCGCCCACACTAGGCGGGGTAGGAGGCGCGCATCTCTCGGAGCCACTGCCCACCTCGCCGCCCTGGCATCCGGGGTGGGGGAAAGGCAGACCCAGGAGTTTGGCTCCGTGCTGCCCACCGCACTGGACCGAGGGCGCCTTCTTTCATTTTCCTTCTCTCCCTCCTTAGGCTGGTTTCTTCGGTGCAGGCTGTGCTGGCCACTGGCTCCGGCATCGTAGTCATCCGCTCCTGCAACAACGTGATCAGCGACAGGTAACACCGCGTCCGGGGCTGGGGCGCTTTCCGGTCTCCACGTGTTAGCGGCTCACAGGCGCTGGATCTCGACCAGCGCAGGCTGGTGGTCACGGACTAGAGTGAAAACGTGGGCACCAGAATCAGTGTCTGCTGCTCTCCTTCCTTCAGCATCCCCAGCCTACGGGAGCCCGGGAGGCTGTCAGGTGCGAGGTGGCCGCGTGGGTCCGGGTCTTCATGCCTGGGAGCACTGTTTGCAGTGGGAGTAAGGCTTCGAGTTCTTGCAGATGATCCCATTGCGGTCCCACTCTGGAGCATTCAGGGGCCAGGGTACGCCCAGTGCAAGCAGCAGAGCCCTGGCCTTGAGAGGAGCAGACCCGCCACCTCCTTCCTTGCAAATGCTGCTCTTGTTTTTCCTCTGGATTTGCTTAAGATGAGGAAGAGGTTTCTGGGGCTTGCAGAAAATGGACTTGCATATGTGCTGGAGCCCAGTCCAGCGGCAGGTCAGGAAGCATGCATCTGTCTGCAGTTTGAGTCCAACAAGCCATAAATTAAGGCCAGAATGGTCTATTTTATATGGTATTTAGAACGGAGCAGTGTACCGCTTCTACTTATTTTTAAGCCATTTTTTTCACCTGTTGTCTTAGGAAAACAGTTGCTTTTCACTGGTACACTGAAGCGTGGCCGTCAGATGTGCAGGGGCGCTTGGCCGGCCTTTCCTCATCCTTCCCCTGGTCAGACCGTGCCAGGTGTTGCTCCTTGCATTCCCGAGACTGGGGTGCAAGGGGAGCCTGGTTGAGCATCTGTCTCCCGGGGGGCCTGCAGTCGTGCTTGGCCATGATCCTGCTGTCTTCATTTTCTTTTTAAGCAAAACCAGTTATTGGTGATGAACTGTAGATGGTAAGTGAAGCTAGAACAAGCGACTTTGTATAGCACCAAAAGGCTTGCTCTGCTGGGTTCGGTTTTTACTGTAATTCAGTATTTTCCCATCTCATGCAGCAAACTCCCTCACTGACCCCAGACTGTCAGATCAAACTTGAAACCAGCCTCGTCTGCAAAGATTAAACCAAGGCAGGGGCATTCCTGCTGCATTCGTGTGAGTTAGCATGGTGGGCCGGCGGCAAGCAGCCCTGTGCATTTAAGGAACAGATTCTCGCCCATGACTACTGAGTTCCATGGCACCGCTGTTTGCCCTCAGAACCTGTGTGCTTTTGTGGCTTGAGCATGGTAGCAAGCCTGCTTGGTTTTAGGTTCCTCCTTTTATGTATCTTTATGCCTTAGAGTCCCCCCCCCAAAAAAAAAAATGGAAAGAGACACCGCATTTCTGTGCCATCCTCCTGAGTGAGGACAACCAGGGATGCTCTAGGCCCCTCCATCGCCTCACAGGGCTCCTGTAGTGGACAGCAAATCTTTTGTTGTTACACACCTACACTCACCCTCTGCCTTCATACAGAATGTCTAAGGACAGGAAGGGTATCGAGAAATCCTCCAAATCTTCTGCACGGTATAGTATGGGGCCAAGGATTTAATCTGATTCTTAAAGCAGTAGAGACCCTTGAAGAGGACTAAGTCACAAATGTAAGTTTTGTCAATTTAAGCACTTTTATTTGGATACTATATTTTTACATTTTCATACTTTGAGTTTAATCCTCACAGTAACTGTCAGAGAAGTTAGATGGGGATTACCATCTTCATTTTACAAAGACAGTAAATCACAGGCTAGTGGTGCCTAAGATTATAATCCAGATCTCATGCTAATAAGTCTTAAGAGAATTCTTCCTGCCTAAGAGTCAAAATTTCAGTTCTCACTAAATTGGTACTGTGTGCAGAATATTAGACCCTATGTGATACTCAGGGGAGGGGCCACTTGCGTTTTAGCCAAGCAGTAGTAGCTCTTTATACTTATGTTACTTGGGATTACTTCAGGAAAGCAGCTGATGGGCTGGCGCCGTGGCTCACTAGGCTAATCCTCTGCCTTGCGGCGCCGGCACACTGGGTTCTAGTCCCGGTTGGGGCGCCAGATTCTGTCCCAGTTGTCCCTCTTCCAGGCCAGCTCTCTGCTGTGGCCCAGGAGTGCAGTGGAGGATGGCCCAAGTGCTTGGGCCCTGCACCCCATGGGAGACCAGGAGAAGCACCTGGCTCCTGCCTTCTGATCAGCGCAGTGCGCCAGCCGCAGCACGCCAGCCGTGGCAGCCATTGGAGGGTGAACCAATGGCAAAGGAAGACCTTTCTCTCTGTCTCTCTCTCACTGTCCACTCTGCCTTTCAAAAAAAAAAAAGAGAGAGAGAGAGAGAGAGAGAAAGCAGCTGAGGGGCAAGCAGTTGGCATAGCAGTTGAAATGTCATTTGGGGCACCCACATCTCATACCGGAGTGCCTGGGTTCAAGTCCTGGCTCTGCTTCCAGACTAGCTTCCTGCTAATATGTACCACTGGGGATGCCAAATGATGGCTTGAGAGTAGTTGGGTCCCTGCCACCTACATGAGAGACCTGGGATGAGTCCCAGCCTCCCAGTCTGGCCTGGTACCCACCTGGCTGTTGTGAGCACTGGGGAGTGAACCTGTGGATGGAAGATCAATATCTGTCTCTCTCTCCTCTCCACACGTTTCAAATAATCTTTTTTTAAAAAAAGCAACTGAGACTATTGATAGACAGACTAATTATTGCATTTTTTTGCCTACATGGAACCTAATTAATTTTCCTACAAGTGTACTATATTTGCCATTACGATTTGTTTCCCTTTATTTCATTGTTAATTCACTAGCTATGTCGTGGTACCTGTGAGGTCATTCAGAAAGAGAGACTTGAATGGCACCCTCTGTAGCGTAAATTAGCGGTGTTGCAGGTCAGTGGGCTGGCACCTTAGGAAGTCACCCCTGAGACCAAGTGAAAATACAGGTGTGCGAGCCCTGGGCACACACTGTAGAATCTCTGGGGAGTGGAGCCTTTAACTAGCACTGCAGAGGGAATCTGATGTTCAGGTTAGTCTAAGAGCCATCAGATCATTTCTGCTAACACACGGAGGCGTAATTAAAATGTGCTGACTCAGCGAATCCAATCTGTCCCATCATGGCACATTATTTCTGTTTAGATTTTTTTTCTACATGCAATTTCTGTAGAATGCGTAATTATCACTGGGAACAACACTGTGGTTGCTGTCGAGACTCCTTGCTGTCTGCTCTGGGATACCAAGAGACTATCAGTTGGACTCCGCGAGTATTGATTCCTGCCTGGGATGGGTACACGGGAACCCCTGTATCTGTTGCAGGCTCTGCTGGTATCTAACTGCTGGTGTGTGGTGCTTGAGCTCCAGGGCCACGCCAGACTTGCTTTTCTTAACGAGCAGAAGTGGGATCAGCTATGGAACTGGAAAGAGAATGGCCAGCCTGGCTCCCAGAAGCTCCCGGAGGGGCATTGCCAGCAGTTGCAGGAGACTCGTGGGTTCGGAGTTTAAATCAGCAAACTACTCCCAACTCTTGAGCAACCAAGGAGTTAAACTGGAACGATTAGATCTGGGACTTGGGGCACCTTCCAAACCAGTTTCTTGGTGGGGCTGTTGAATCATTTGTAAGTCAGTTTGTGCCACAAAATGCCAGAAAGCCATTACAAACGAGCAGAGCAGCTCCATCAGGCAGGTGGCGAAGCTGCTTTAGCGCCCAGGGCGGAGTGGGTACCCACCTTTTGCCTCCGGCAGGCATGAGTCTGCCGTGTGATGTGGAGGACGTGGCCCACTCTCCTTACTTGCCAGTTTCAGCGCCGTCATTGTAAAGCGCCCAGAATCATAGCCGCTCAGTCAGCACAGCACGGAAGGGAGCGTGTCTGAGGAGGTGGCTTTGCGCCTTCACGCCCGACATCGTGATCATTCTTGGACCATTCCTATGCTTTCTTTCAGGCACTGGCTTGCCCGAGAGTACGTCTGGTTTTTAATTCCGTACATGATCTATGACACTTATGCAATGTACCTCTGTGAATGGTACCGGGCCAGAGACCAGAACCGTGGACACGCCACCACCTTCCGAAACTTCCTCAGTCAGAACCGCCTCATGATCACGCACCATGCAGTCATTCTGTTTGTCCTCGTGCCGGTCGCACAGGTACAGCCCTCCCGGACAGCCACCGGGCAGCCCTGGTGTCCCCGTCTCCTCCTTGAACGGCACCCCTCCTCTGTGCCAGCTGCTTGCAAGCAGTGGAGGAAAATCATGAAATCTGGAAACGTTCCCGAGCCTCGTTACCAACTGAATCGTTCTAGCAGTCCCCTAGGCCTCTGTGATTCCTCAGCAGTCGTCAGAGGTTCTGTCCATCAGACGTAAAGACGATAGGAAATACAGAGAGAGAAAGACAGTGCCCCACTAGCGACGGGGCACTGAATGCCTCGTTCTCATGTCACAACATGTCACTCAGAGCAGACAGCCACATCCATCTTCCCCACGAACACCTACCCAGCACGGAAGAGAAACAGAAATGCAGAGAAACTTACAGTCCTGAGCGCCTGCGAAGTGGCAGGCACTTGAGAGCTCCTAGCCCTATCCCGTGGGTGAAGAGTCTGGGCCTCTAAGAGTTGACTTCTGTCACTCAGTGGTGCTAAGTGACAGCTAGTACCTACTAGGCCCCACTGCTTGCTTGGAAAAAGAACAAGCAAAGGCTGTTAGATTCTGCAAGAGGCCGCTCTAGACTGTTCTGGGACCCTCCCACCTAACACACGGGCTGGACAGGCTAAGTGCCCTTGGCGTGGCTAGGTCAGACACAGGTAGGCTACACATTTCCTTCTGGCTGTCACTGAAATTCAGAGAAAGCTTGGCGTGTGATGCCGTCAGCCCCTGGATCTCGGGGAGGCAGCCGTCCCAGCGCTGGAAGTAGCGGAGCAGTCACGGGCTGTGCTCGCGCTCGGTATCTTCCCTTCCCTTCCCTTCCCGGTCTCGTGGTCACGTCACAGGGCCCCCACTGGGAGTGGCCTTCTGGTGGATCCATGCCCTCTACTCCTTCCTTCTCCTGCAGAGGCTCCGGGGACACCTCGGCGATTTCTTCGTTGGCTGCATCTTCACGGCAGAACTGAGCACTCCGTTTGTGTCGCTGGGCAGAATTCTGATTCAGGCATGTATGAAAGCAGTGGGAGGCAGTGGAGCCCGCTTTTCCCACAGGGTTTGGGGGACAGTGGGATCGGAGGCCCCGCAGCAGCCCTCACTGTCAGTCAGTCCTCCCGGCCAGGGCGGATTTGTAGCTTCTTTTTATATATATTCCCCCTGGCCACAGAGGTCCTCTAGTCCACTCTTCTGCCCTCCTGTCACCTGGGTGGCCCAGGCCAAGCTCAAGGCCACCATTGGAAGCTCTAGGAGGCTGCATGCATATATAACCGTGACAGCACTCAGACCACCTTTTCTACACCTCTGAGAAACCAGACACATGCCTTGGTGTCAGGGAAGCGGACGGCCTAGGTCCGGGTCAGTCCCCACGCCTGCTTGGCCTTTCCTGCCGTGGGACCCGGGCTGGGGATTGCCTGACGCCCGAACCTTGTGGTGACCTTGCATTCTCTTTCCCCTTCTGCAGCTAAAGCAGCAGCACACCCTTCTGTACAAGGTGAATGGAATCCTCACGCTAGCCACCTTCCTATCCTGCCGGATCCTCCTTTTCCCCTTCATGTACTGGGCCTACGGCCAACAGCAGGGGCTGAGCCTGATCCAAGTGCCATTCAACATCCCTTTCTATTGCAACGTGGCCAACGCCTTCCTCATCGCTCCCCAGATCTACTGGTTCTCTCTGCTGTGCAAGAAAGCAGCTCGGCTCTTTGACGTTCCCGAGGTCAAAAAGGAGGGGTAACCGCTCCTGGGGCTCAGGCAGGGAGGCTGCCTCCTCACAGGAGCCGCATCCTGCGCTCAGCATTCTGTGGACCAAATCCTCGCCCTGGGTGGCCTCAGCCTTTATGTATTGATAAGCAGATGGATTTGAGTTTTTCTAAAGAATATTCATATTGCCTCCCTCTTCTAACCTGCCCTTTTTGCAAAAGCACTTTTTCTTAACCATTCGATCCCGTCAGACCTCCACTGGCAGCAAGGTGGTTTTACTGCGAGCCTAAGGATGCTTCCTTGGGTCTTATCTCAAGAGCTCTGGGAGGTGGAAGCCCGGGGTGTGGAGACCAGTGGACCAGGGTGATAAGTGTCTGGGCGCCTGCCTGGCCCAAATGTTGGCGGCTGCCCACCCTTCCAGCCACTCAGGACAACATCCACTGCACTGGGCCAGCGGAGCAGACGACGACTTGGTTCTTGAAGTAATGTCTGCTTGCAGTGTAGGCCTGGGAAAATCACTGTGGGTAGAGAGTTTTCAAAGTGTTTACCCGGTAACCCGTTGGTTCTTTGCCTCACCCTCACTGCTGTGTCTACTGACTTCCAGTCAGAAGTCTCCCTGGCAGTGAGGCGCGGGGATGGGACCCTGAAGTACTTGAGTAGGCAGGAGGCCAAGAGGTCAGCACGACCTTCGCAGGCGGACTTGGTAGAAGACCAGCATCAAGCCCGAGTTTGCTGCAGTCACAGACACTATTCCCCTCTTAGCATGTCCCCTCATGCCCAGCTCTCCCCACATCCACACGCAGCGGATGCGTCCCCGACAGCTACGGGCAAACTACTCACTGGGTGATCCCGCTCTGGGCACTGTTGGAAGTGGACTTTTATGCTCCCAGCCATGAGGTGGCTCATCTAGACTGCAGGGTACTCCCCACAGAGCCCCTGGGCAAGCCAGAGCTCGTGGTCCAAAGCCCATTCCCTTGTTGAGCGTACTGCTGTTTAACCACAGGATGCTGGAGAGAGGGCAGCCTGTCTGGCCTAGTACGTCCCATGTGCTGACACCTTCACCCCATATGCAAACAGGATCCTCTGGTGCCAACACTAATCATTCCTTATCAACTAGGAGGGGTCTGAGACTGTGCTACCAGTTTTTCAAGTGGTAGTGAAAAACTAGAATTCTAGAAGTGCCTTCAACTCTTAAAAGGATGGAATGTCATGTAACAGCATCTGAAATTCTGACTGGTCGTCTTTAATGGGTGCCATTTACAAAATGTAAGATGCTACAATTTTTTATACTGTTTTATTTACTGTATCTATCTGTGTAAGTCATCCCTGTGGTGATTAAATTGCACTAATGTTTCCCAACTTACTCTCGCTTGCGAAATCCTTCGTTACCGATGTCCTGGGAGCAGCAATCCTTTGACCCAGTTTGATTGGCTGCACTGTGCTGTGTGCTGACGGCAGCAGGTGCGCCAGTGCTGAGCTGCAGGAGGACCCAGCCCACGTTACCCCAGCATGTTCCTGTGATTCAACACCCCGCGAATACAGTCTCCTGGAGTCCACGCTGAGTGGTCTCCTGTAACTTTAGGCCCTTCTCTTCATGGGTGAGTCCCACTGGAGCTGAGGGTGGAAGCCTAATTGTTGGTCACAGAGCAGGGGCTGGGGAACTGACCTGAGAAATGCCAATTTTGAATGAAGGTATGGACAGGCAGGTGATAGGACATGACCTTTTCCCTCTGTCTCCGGAAATAAACATCTCCTCAGCCAGCTGTTGCCCGTCCTGTAATAATACCCTGGACACCTTCAATTCTCATATTTACGCTCCTGGACACACTATTCTCTGCTCCCACTCATTCATCAAAACCGTGACAACCCCACCCCAGCCAGAAGATAATCACCCCTGTCCTTTAAACACATCTCTGTTTTCCTGACCTAGTTTGAACACAGCCCCCTCTGGGTCCACCGAGGGAAGGCTCCAGGGCAGGCATCCACCCAGAAGGCACCCATTTCTGTGAGGCCATTAATCTGCCCCCTAACACTTCAAAGTGTTTATTGGTCCAATCCTCTCCTTTTACAATGGTGCAGGCCTCTTGGGTGCGTAAATTACACGGCCAGAGGCAGAGCCAGGGTAGACCAGACTTTTTTCCCAGGGGCTGCTCTGAGATACTTGGTGAAATTTACTAATGAAACGTCTCTTGCAGAGGGTCTCAGTGCGCAGAGCGCACACACACCCTGCAGTATTTTTCCCCACCTGGTTTCACCTGTGGGCCTGTTTGCCCAGTTCCTCCCAGCGGGACTTCATCTCGGAGTCTCTGCCTACAGCCGTGCATTCAATCCCTGCTGAGACAGACTCAGGCAAGACGAAACTTTAACAGAATTTTATTATAGTTTGTTACAAATAAGTATGAAACTATTTCCTTTACACCATTATTGCCATATACTTTTTAATCCTGTGTACAATTTCACGGAACTGCGAAGCCTTGCTTCTTGGCCACAGCCCCTAGAGAACCCCTGGGGCGGGCCCCAGCTCCTTCCTGCCTGCGAACGTCAGAAGCTGTTGATCTTCTGCAGCAGGGTCTGGCGCCGCTCCTCCGGGCTGATGTTCTCGGCGATGGACTTTAAGAAGCGCTGCTCATTCACCTTCTGTAACAGGGAGCTGATGGAAGGGTTGGTCTTGCTCAGGGTCTCATAGCAGGTGAGGATTTCCAAGGCCAGCACATACAGCGGTTCACAGACCTCTTGGTAGAGCATGGCCATGATGTGCAGAACATGACAGAACACCTGGGTATAAACAAACAGGGTTTCCTGGGTCAGGTCCTGCTCTTGGCCTTGGGCGCAAGGGCCAACTGACTGTATCAGCCTAACGGAGTCCAGGAGGTTGGTCACACTGCTGCACAGGAGTTTGACCACGTGGCTCCAGCCTTCCATAGGAAGCCAATTACGACAACTCTGGCTGCAGAGAAACTGGAAAGCTCTCAGGAAGAGCACAGAGAGTTGCAGCTCCTGGGCAAAAGGCTTCAGGTTGAGCAGGGGAACAAACTGAATGTACTCCAGGCTATAGGGGACATGGAGGAGCTGTTTCTCCAACAGCTTCCTGGTCAGCTGGTGAAGTCGCTGCCACTCCTGGGGGCTGCACCAAGGCATGACTTGCACCAGGGCCACCAGAAAGCCCTTGCTGAACAACCGGACCTCCTCAGGATTGCCCACGTCCACCACCAAGAGGGACAGCATCTGCTCCGAGACGCTGCTGGACACGTAGCTGCACTCCATCCAGGCCAGAAGCCCTGTGCCCGGCCCATACCCTGGGTGGGCCTGGGAGGTCCACTCAGACTCAGAAAGCTTACAGATCTCAAAGAGTGTGGTGGGCACCTCGCACTTGAAGTGGCCCTCAAAGAAGTGCTTGAGTCTCAGGCCCACTGTCCAGTCCAGCTGCTCCAGCTTCCGGTGGAGCCAGGACAGGGACTTGCCCCAGGTGTCTGGGGAGAAGGTGTCCGCGTTGGCCGACACAGTGTCACAGAGCAGCACCAGGAGACGGATCACCAGATCTTTCCCATCCAGGGAGAGGCAGCGCCTCTCTTTGGGCAGCTGCCAGTACTTGCTGAAGCTGTCCAGAAGCTGGCACAAGCTGAAGAGGAGGGGGAACGGGGAGCAGGTCTGGAGCCAGTAGTCCTCCAAGCACGCGCTGGCCTCGAGGGTCTGCAGGCAGATCTTCAGGCTGAGGTCCACCTCGTCCATGTCCAGCATCAGGAAGGGCAGCACAAACTCCTTCAGCACCTCGTCCGGCTCAAGAAGGGCGGCGACTGGGATCCCCGGGGGCCTCACAGGCCTCATCAGGCAGCTCAGCAGCTCCAGAAACTGCTTCTCCTCTCTGGGTGTTGAGAACTTGGTCCAGACAGTTTCTCGGAGGCACGACACCATGAAAGTGCTGGGTGAACGCGGCCCTTCCTCTTCCGTGAACCTGAGGGCGGGGAAGGCGGTGAGAATCTGAGCCAGGAATCTGTGGGTGCCCAGGTTGATCACGGCCATGCTGCACATCTTCTTCACTGTGACCTCCGGGTACAGCACCACCAGGCGGGCCACGGAAGCTACAGCCCTGGCCAAGCCCTGCTCCGAGGTGCCCTGGGTGAGCTGGTTAAAAGTCGTATTGAGGTCTTCCTGGAAACCCTCCAGGTAAGGCAAGAGCTTTTCAGAGAGGCCCTTGCGCCCCCAGGAATGCAGCACGCCCGACAGGACTTTGTTTTTATCTGGCAGTGAGAGGTCTGCGTAACATTCCAGGATCAAGTGGATCACCTGTTTCATCTGAGATTCAGGGATGATTCTGTTGCTCGCGGTGACTTCTACCACCGTTTCTAGCAGCCTTAAAATCAAGCCTGGCTCCCGGAAGAGAGCCCTGTTGTTGGCCAGGCAGGCTACCCACTCGTCTGAGAAGGCCCACTTCTTCTCCGCAGCGAAGACGTAGCACATCTCCATGTGGCGCTCCATCTTCTGCTCGATGATGGCCATGGCGATGGAGGCCATGATGGCCTCAGAGCCCTTGTCCTTTGGCACCCTGCTTGTCTTCCTCAGGAAGCCCTGGACACACTCCGCCAGCTCGGACACCACCCGCCTCTCCTCCAGGGACAGGCTGGTGGCGTCCAGGTAGAGCTTCAGGTTCTGGCTGAAGGACGTCAGACTGTCACACAGCCGGTAGCTGTCGTAATTCGTCCCCTGGCTGCTGTTGAGCATGGCCTGCAGCTCCTCCCCCCACTCCCGCAGCAGGCTGTGCATGAACTCAAACCCCAGGAAAATGGTCTCACTCGGCAGCTTGGCCAGGGAGGTCAGGCTGACATCCCGCTCCGCCTCCTTGACCTTCTCTACCAACGCCTGTTGGTGGTACGGGTTCTGCGTGTCCGAATTCCATACAGAGATCACCGTGGCCAGTTTGTCCAGGTACATGGTCGCAGACACTTCCTGGGGGTCGTCCTCCATCAGCGCAAACACGGTCAGCATGTCAGCCAGGTTGGCCAGCGCACAGCACTTCATCCCCAGGCCCAGGATCCTGTTCTGGATTTGCTTCAACCCATTGAGCAGCATGGCCAGCAAGGGCATGGTGGGACACACATCTGGGTCCGACTTAAACCTCTTTGGAGGGTGGGAGAACTCGTCTGCAGGGTGCAAGTACTTATGGGCCATGGTCCTAAACTGGGAGAGCAGGGGGTCCTGCTGAGGGCCCTTGTGCTTCATCATCTCCCACCAGACGTCGAGGAAGAAGGCCACATCCTTGGAAGAAGTGTCAATGGCCATGTGCTCCAGGAAGCGCTCCAGTTCTGCACGGCAGACGGTGGTGGGCAGGGCCATCAGGAGCTGGATGAAGAGTCCAGATGCTTCCAGGGACTTGAGCAGCTCAAAGAGAACCGTGTGGTTGATGGTAGGAATCATGTTGCCTACGGAGAAGAATATGTCTTCCTGCCACCGAGCTTCCGTGTCAGAGGGGGTGACGGGACAGGGCTGAAGAACCTTGGCCCAGATGATGATCAGAGCTTTCTTCTTCCACGCAAAGGGCTGGGAGTGTGCTGTGGCCGAGGAGATCTCCCTCAAGGCCTCCACGATGGGCCGCCCAACGTGTTCCCAGTCAGACTTGGTCAATTCTGCCAACGCTTTGGGGCGGAATAGCTGCTCGGCCAGCAAGAAGCCCCCGTGCAGAATAGTCATTTCCTCACAGATGTTCAAAGGCCCTGCAGAGAGAGAAGCTGAGTGAGAGCGGGGGCAGTGAGAATGCCTCAAAGTAGTGAGCGCGGGTGGGAGGGAGGGAGGACAGTGGGCTGGCTGTGGCTAGCAGGGTTGGAGGGATGCTAAAGGTCTTCAGTGACACATGAGAGAGAGGCGAACAGGGAAGGTTTTAAGAGTGATTGCACTACGGCGCCGTGGCTCAGCAGGCTAATCCTCCGCCTTGCGGCGCCGGCACACCGGGTTCTAGTCCCGGTCAGGGAGCCGGATTCTGTCCTGGTTGCCCCTCTTCCACGCCAGCTCTCTGCTGTGGCCTGGGAGTGCAGTGGAGGATGGCCCAGGTGCTTGGGCCCTGCACCCCATGGGAGACCAGGAGAAGCACCTGGCTCCTGCCTTCGGATCAGCGCGGCGGCCATTGGAGGGTGAACCAAAGGCAAAAGGAAGACCTTTCTCTCTCTCACTGTCCACTCTGTCAAAAAAAAAAAAAAAAAAAAAAAAGAGTGCCTGCACAGGGGCAGTATCCTCTGGCCATGGAAACCAGAGTTGAAGCTCAGGAGGAAAGATCAGCCCAGAAATGTTATTCGAGGGGGTGTCTGTCCAGAGGAGAGCACTGGAACCAAGGCAGTGCATGAGCTCAGCACAAGTGTGGGAAAAGGAGCAGCTGGACTGTGAGGCTAGACCCTCCAGCACAGGGCTTGGCGAGCAGGGCTCAGACACAGAGACTACACAGGCCCACCACGTCTGATTAGAGGACATGCCTGCTGAGCTCGGTCATGATCAAGACACGAGAAAGGCCACGGCCCAGGAGCAAGCAGACCGGCCCCGCCCCTTTCTCTTGCAGCCTTGCGAACAGGCTGCAACCACTCTTCTGCCTGCCAGGGAAACAGTTTCTCCCATGGCTTTTTCCAGTCAGGGAAGACGCGCTACTTCAGACTTGGCTCTGTGGCGCAAACCAGGTGGTTGACAGAAAACATACAGCATTAGAGTAAGAAAAGCAATGTTTCCCCTTCAGCGGGCCATGAATTGACAAACTTATTAAGGCAGGCATCTCGGGTTTAAATCCTGGCTCAGAGCAATGTGATCTTGGACTGATTACTTCTTTGAGCCTGCCTTCCAAATACGGGAGCACAATATAGATGTCATGTTATAGCTGTGAAAATCCAATGATTCAAGCACTAGCCAGCCCTTGGCAACGGGCTGGTGCTGCTACTTCCTGATACCATCTCCCAGGGATGCGTATGGATTATAAGATACAACCACACGAAGCACTGGGCTAATTAAATGCTCCAATGAATGGTTTCTCCACACATTTCCACTGTCATGGGGGCCAGAGTGTGGTCACTATTCTGTGCTTCCCCGGCTCAGAAACATGAAAGGACACGGGTCTTTATCAGGTCCGTTACTTTGGGCCCAGGAACTAAATTCAGAGTGCAAACACTGCTCACTGTCCAGCACTGACTCCGCCCCTTCCCAGGACCCAGAGATGCAAGCCCTTGCACAGTCCCCCAAGCCCCAAGAGCACCTCTTCACCATTTCACAGGGCAGACGCCAGCAGAGAAGATGCTGAACGGGCAACACTGAATCACACAGCCCTGCAAGGGCGGCGGAAGGCCCAGGGAGGAGGCTCCCCCGCGCCTAGGCAGAACCCCCCCTTCAGCGGAGGAGCTGAAGGATCTGCCTGGGGCAATGGCTCTTCTCTCCAGCCACAGCTCTCCCACAGCCCCAAGTATGCTCCCTACTGAACTTATTCTGGCCAGCACCGGGCCAGGCTGAAGACAGCAGCTTCATCTGGGTCTCCTCCCACTGCTCTTCCCAGGCCATCCGTCCGGAGCTGGACTGAAAGTGCAGCAGCTGGGACATGAACTGGTGTGGCAGGCAGTGGCTCTGCCTGCTACGCCAAAATGCTGGCTCCTCACCTGTGACTCTTCTCGGCGCGCTGCGCCGATCCGAAGCCAGGAGCCAAGTGCTTCCTCCTGGTCTCCCATGCGGGTGCAGGGCCCAAGCACTTGGGCCATCCTCCGCTGCCCTCCTGGGCCACAGCAGAGAGCTGGACTGGAAGAGGAGCAACCAGGACAGAACTGGTGCCCCAACTGGACTAGAATCCGGGGTGCCGGCACCACAGGCAGAGGATTAGCCTAGTGAGCCGCGGCGCTGGCCAACCTGTGCCTCTTCTCAGTGTAATTTTATCGCACTATCAGCTCAGCAGAGCAGATGCATGGTCCCCAACAGACACAGGAATGTCCAAGTGCTCCCTGAACAAGCCCCAGGAACAGTTAGCAACTGGGAAAAACCCAAGTGTTTTATCACTAATGGTTAACTGGTGCCCACTTCTGATGTTTGCTAAGTGCCTGTGCACACCAGGCACCGTGCTAGCTGGTACACATGGAAGGTCTCTTTTAATCTTCAAAATAACCTTCTGAGGACTATTCCTGTTTTAGAGGTTGATGTTCAGGTATTTTGCTCAGGGTGTCACCACCACAAAGCAGTGGCACTGTGACTTACTGGTTTGAGGCCCTCCCCACCATGCACCTGGGAAAGCAGCGTAAGATGGGCAAGTCCTTTGGCCCCTGCACTCACGTGGGAGACCTGGAAGAAGCTTCCGGCTTCAGCCTAGCTCAGCCCCAGCCGTTGCCGCCATTTGGGGAGTGAATCAGTGAATGGATGATCTCTCTCTGTTTCTCCCTAACTCTGCCTTTCAAATAAATAATTTTTTTTTTTTGACAGGCAGAGTTAGACAGTGAGAGAGAGAGAGAAAAAGGTCTTCCTTTTTCCGTTGGTTCACCCCCAAAATGGCCGCTATGGCCGCCGTGCTGCGTCAATCTGAAGCCAGGAGCCAGGTGCTTCTCCTGGTTTCCCATGCAGGTGCAGGGCCCAAGGACCTGGGCCATCCTCCACTGCACTCCCGGGCTACTGCAAAGAGCTGGACTGGAAGAGGGGCAACCAGGACAGAATCCAGCGCCCCGACCGGGACTAGAACCCAGGGTGCCGGCGTCACAGGCAGAAGATTAGCCTAGTGAGCCACGGCGCCAGCCTCAAATAAATAAATCTTAAAAAAAAAAAAAAAAAAAAAAAATTCGCCACAGCTGCAGGGATGCCCCTTCCCGATCTGTCATTCCACCACCACGAGGAGCTGGCTGGGGGACAGACTCAAACCCTGCTCCACACCATACTACTATCAGCGTTTCTCAAGCTGCCTCCCGGGCTCAACCCGAGTTTAAGGGCATATCCCACAGGTTGGGACACTTGGCAGGAGCCACTGACTTCTATTAGGTCCTCCCTCCCTTTTTTCCAGACCTTGCCAGGATTCTCAACCAACAGGCAGGCAGGTTCAAAGAGCACCATATTCCAAGTGGGACACCCACGTCCCACACCCAAGTGCCCGGGTTCGAATCCCGGCTCCGCTTCCTATCCGGCTTCCGGACCATGTACACCGGGGGAGGCAACAGGTGACGGCTCAAGCACTTGGGTGCCTGCACCCGAGTGGGAGACCTGGACTGAGTGCCAGGGCATCTGGGCACTGAGCCAGCGGATCCCAGATCAGAAGAAAGCAGGGCTTCCGCAGCCGCGCGCCTCCGCCCAGGCCCCGCGGCAGGGGCACTCCGCACCCGGCGATCCCAAAGTTTACTCCCGGCCACTCGGCCAGGGCGGCGCGGTGTCGTCACGCCCACGTTATCCGGCAGGGAACGCAAGTGGGTGAGCAACTCGCTGAGCAACTCCGCGGACGCTCAGCTAGCGAGGCCGGCATGGCCCCCGGCACGTGCGCTAAGCCCGTCGCTCCCGGGACACCTCGCTTTACCGCCGCTCCGCTTCTCACGCACGACGCGGGACCGGAGGGCGCAGGAGGCCGGCTCAGGAGCGCTGCGCCCGGCCTCGCCGCCGCCCTCCCGCTCTAAGGACACCCTGGATCCTCCTCAGCCCCTCCCGACCACGAGGGCCCCAGGAGCCCGAGCCCGAGCCCGCCGGGCGTGCGCGGCGGGAGGCGGCGCGTCGCGGTCCGGCCCGGGGCAGCGTAACCGGGGCACCCACCTAGGTCCATGGCGGCGACGCGGGAGGTGGCGCGGGGGGCGCCAGGCCGCCAGGAGCGCGGCGCAGGCGCCACCGCACAATGGGCGGCGCGGGGGGGCGGCAGGCCCCGCCCACGGCCTCTGCCGCCGCTCTCGCGCCGTTCGCCGCCGACTCCCGCCGCTGCGCGCGCACGCGCGCTCCTCACCAGCGAGCTCGCGGCGCCGTGGCCGCCAAGCCCACAGCGCCCCCTCCCGGCCCGAGGCCTCCCTCCAGCCAGCAGGCAGGTTCCGGGGGCCTTCCTCTCCCGCCGCGTGCTCCGCCGGGCCACCCACCTGGCTTCCTAGGTCCCAGTCGGTGCTGTGCAGGAGCCCCCGGCCTCGTAGTCACCGTCCCACAGGACAGGAGCGCGGGTATGTCCCGCACACAGTTCACCCATACTGATAAAAACATGCACCTGAGGCCGGCGCCTCGGCTCACTTGGCTAATCCTCCACCTGTGGCGCCGGTACCCCAGGTTCTAGTCCCGGCTGCTCCTCTTCCAGTCCAGCTCTCTGCTGTGGCCCGGGAGTGCAGTGGAGGATGGCCCAAGTGCTTGGGCCCTGCACCCCACGGGAGACCAGGAGAAGCACCTGGCTAGGCCAGCTCTCTGCTGTGGCCAGGGAGTGCAGTGGAGGATGGCCCAAGTGCTTGGGCCCTGCACCCCATGGGAGACCAGGAGAAGCACCTGGCTCCTGCCTTCGGATCAGCGCAGCGCCGGCCATAGCGGCCATTTGGGGTGAACCAACGGAAGGAAGACCTTTCTCTCTGTCTCTCCCTCTCTAACTCTGCCTGTCAAAAAACAAAACAAACAAACAAACAAAAAAATCATACACCTGAACAGACACAGTGCCGTCTCCCTTTCCTTTCTAGCCAAGACCTCGTTACTGGCCTCACGTGTTTCTAACTCTTCCCCCCGCAGCTCCTGCGCCGGCTAGGAAGGCCAGAGGGGCCGCGCCTCAGGCATGGCAATGTGCCAGGTAGAGTTCGAGTTGGCGTGCGCGGCCGTGAAGCAGCTGAAGAACCCCATGAGCGATCAGGAGAAGCTGCAGCTGTACAGCCTCTATAAACAGGCCACCCAGGGCGACTGCAACATCCCCGAGCCTCCTACGTCGGAAGTGAAAGCCACGGCCAAGTGGGAGGCGTGGAACAAGAATAAAGGCATGTCCAAGATGGATGCCATGAGGAACTACGTGGCCAAAGTGGAAGAGCTGAAGAAAACTGAGGCTGGCTAGGGAAGCGGCACGGCTCCCCTGGCAGGGAGTGTGCTTCTCCAGTGCCCTGGAGGGGGGCGGGGATGGCTGGGCATCAATAAACCCTTAGACCACATGCCTGCGACTGCTCGTGGAAGGGGGGCTTGGGGCCGAGAAGCCCACTCCCCTGGCTCTCCTCTCGGCATGGGTCTGAGTGCCCGTCCCAGTCTCCCATGCCCAGAACATGGGAGCTGTTTGTCAGGGCTGGGAGGAGACTCACGGCACACGCCTGTCCTGAGATCAGCAACTTGGTCTCTAGAGAGGCTGGGGCCCTAGACCCCTAATTTCTTCAACTGACCAATAACCCAACACTAAGGGAGGGCAACAGGGCTCTGTCTTCCAGGAGCTCCACGGAATACAGCCGGGGAAAGGCAACCTTTCAGCGCCACGCATCACAACACAGCGGTTGAGAATTGGTGGGGTGCGTGGTTTTAAAATCGCAGCCTCTCAAAGTCACCTACCTAGCAGCAACCAAAATTTCTTGAAAGTATTCCATAGCTAACCCTGTAGGGAATGACACGAATGTACCCGTGTATGTGGGATCTGTTGGAGGCACACATGCCAAGCACACACAAGCGCCGGGGCTCAGCGGCTCAGCTTCCAGTCCTCAGCCGCAAGGATCAAAGCACTAAGTGGTATTCTCCATTTTCTCGGGAAAGTCAGGTCTGCGGGGGCTTGAAAAACCACAACTCCTGCAACATGCCCATTCTAAATCTCTATTTAAGCTCAAGGCACATCATAAAGCCAACACATTGCAGGTGGGTAAACAGCATTAACTTCAGTTATGCACGGTTGTAAATTTAAGAAAGGCGTTTTGATATATTAAACTCTAACGTACATAGATGTGTTAGTCATTTATTACTTACACTTAGAAAATTAACAAGCCATTGTCTAAAGACACAGAACCTTATCTGATTATATGCAGCTTGTATACTAACTTCCCCATGTATAGAAAGAAGTAAGAACTGATTCCCCGGGGGGAGGAGCAAATATAACTTAGTTTGCTGTGAAACTCATGACTGCTTCTCAAGAAAGGCAACTCAGGGTCAATGAAAAGTGTGGGGTGCTCCAGGGAAGGGAAGATGGTCTGTGAGGAGGCAGGCTGACTGCCCGCCACGGCGGCACGCCTCCCGCACACGCGAGAACAGGCCGGGACTCGGGGTCACGTCATACACACTTTTTTGCAACTGGTATCCTCCAGGTCTATCCGTTCCCTTCTCCCTCTCTACAGTCTGCGCCTGGCTAGCACTTTCAACTGAGAGACTCAGACTGGTCTAACAGTTTGATTTTGGAAGCCAATTTTCAAAAAACTTTAATAACACACCCAATACAATTCTGTTTGTAGTGACGTTTTTGGTTCTGTTCCAGTGATTAAAGCCAATTTGTCCCTTGAAACTAAACAGAAAACTACAAAAGAATTTTTTTTCAGGCTGAAGAAATCACTTAAGAAATTTTAAGAAATCTAATATGATGTTCTATCTTGGGAGGATTAAAAAAATTATATGAAGAGCATGGCACAGAGCCACCCAACACATGAAATCCCTGCTGCTGTTTCCTCTGGCTGCCCAAAATGTCAGAGCAAGTGAGATGGGGGTGCCAAGCAATTCTTTTGAAACAAGGAACAAAGCTCCTCTAGAACAATCTTCAATGTCAAGATCTGCCAGATCAAGACAAGAGCAGCTTTCCGTCATCAGGAACTCCAGTCCGACCATAACGAGCAACTGACTTGGATTTCTCTGAGCAGTTGTGCTTGTAACTCCTGCATGACTCACAGCTCATCAAAATTCCCTCCATCCCCAACCAAGGGTAGCGTCCCACGCGGCTGCCCCAGGTTGGAAAGTGACTGTCACACCTCTCGCACAGTTACACGTAGAACATGCCATTCCGGTGAAGAGTTTCTCCTCTGCATGGACTAGTCATTGAATTTCATTACTAAAATATGCCGTAGCTCTGAAAGATTAAAATCCACCTCTATCTTCATCACCAAGGCCCCCCGCCTGCCCAGCGCCTCTTGGGTGCTGGCCAGGAACCACGGCACTTGCGTCACACGATGTCTTCCATTAACCCGAAGCCTTTGGTTTCTTCTGCTTAGCAAACCACTCATCACTTTTATCCGCCGCCATCGCCTACAGAAACAAATGGAATATTTGCTTATTCTAAGTCTGAAAAGCAAAAGACACAGCCCCTGTTACATCTCACTGCGCTATCAGAACTCAAGGATTTAACACAGCTGGAGGAGTGGAGCAGTCTGTGACAGGACTGGGCAATTGCGTGGGGAGACACACCCTGCAGTCAAGGCCTTACAGAGCAGGCACCATGCACACCAGGATGTGGGCTCTTTGGCAGAAGAGAAAGTGCTGTCACTCCTAGCATCTGGATGGATGATGGGCTCTCAGGAATCTTGACGTGCTTGTGAGACTCGGCCTGATACTGGGCTTCACTAAGCTTTTCACTGGGTGCAAAGCAGCTGGGGGGCTGGCGCTGTGGCGTAGTGGGTAAAGCTGCCGCCTGCAGTGCCACATCCTATATGGGTGCAGGTTCAAGTACCCGCTGCTCCACTTCTGACCCAGTTCCCTGCAAATGTGCCTGGGAAAGCAGTGGAGGATGGCCTAAGCACCCTCCTGGGAGACCCGGAAGAAGCTCCCGGCTTCGGACTGGCCCAGCTGCAGCCATTGCAGCCATCTGGGGAGTGAACCGGCGGATGGAAGACCTCTCTCTCTGCCTCTGACTCTAACTCTGCCTCTCAAATAAATAAATAAACCTTTAACAATAAATTAAAAAATAAAAAGAACTTTAAAAAAAAGCAGCTGGATGCTTCAGCGAGCAATCCCAGCATCATTGCCTCTTGCTAAGGCCCTGAAAAGCCTGATTGACCAAGGCCAGTTCCGTCTGGTGAGCTGTGCACCTCTGCATTCAAGGTGCTGTCTTCAAAACCTTAGCTGTCACATAAGAAAAGTGTTCATTCAGTCAGTCAGGAAGCAAGTATGGAAGTCACCTTTTGAAGCAGTGGCGGTTCTGAGGTGCTACACTGGCGCCAGGCAGCAGAGGCCGAGGCCCTGAGCGGTGCACGGAGCAGCTGAGGGCTCGCATGTGGAAACTGCTATTCTGCACGCAGGGACACACACGTGTCTCAAGGCAACTTCTATGAGACATGAGTGAGGCAGGCGCAGACCCAAAAAAAAGGAGCAACCGATGAACAGGAGAGAGTGTGAAATACTCCTCTTCCTCACCCAAGTTGCAGGATAATGACTGTGGCTGAAAATCAGGGGACATTTTTCTCTCCATCTAACTAAATGTAGTCTTTTTTTTTTTTTTTTTTTTTTTGACAGGCAGAGTGGACAGTGAGAGAGAGACAGAGAGAAAGGTCTTCCTTTTGCCATTGGTTCACCCTCCAATGGCTCACTAAGCTAATCCTCCGCCTGTGGCGCCGGCACACCGGGTTCTAGTCCCTGTTGGGGCGCCAGATTCTGTCCCGGTTGCCCCCCTTCCAGGCCAGCTCTCTGCTGTGGCCCGGGAGGGCAGTGGAGGATGGCCCAAGTGATTGGGCCCTGCACCCCGTGGGAGACCAGGAGAAGCACCTGGCTTCTGGCTTCGGATCAGCGAGGTGCGCCGGCCACAGCGGCCATTGGAGGGTGAACCAACGGCAAAAGGAAGACCTTTCTCTCTCTCTCTCTCACTATCCACTCTGTCAAAAAAAAAATTAAAAATCTCATAAATATGCATAAGTTCCTTTAGGAGCCATAAAAAGTGAAGGAAACGAGCACCTAACTGGTTTGGGGAACCCAAGAAAGCATCTGAGGTTTTTTTTTGTAGTTGCAATTTTTTTAAATTTTTTTAATTTATTTATTTGAAAGTCAGAGTTACACAGAAAGGAAGAGAGAGAGAGAGAGAAAGAGAGAAAGATCTTCCATCCATTGGTTCACTCCCCAAATGGCCACACCAACTGGGTCTGGGCCAGGCTTCCATTGGTTCACTCCCCAAATGGCCACAACAACTGGGTCTGGGCCAGGCTGAAAGTCAGGAGCTTCTTTCGGGTCTCCCACATGGGTGCAGGGGTCCAAGCTCTTGGGCCATCTGCTGCTGCTTTCCCAGGCCACAGCAGAGCAGGATGGGAAGTGGGGCGGCTGGGTCTCAAACCAGCTCCCAGATGGCTTTACCAGCTACGCTATGACACCAGCCCCAGCATCTGAGTTTTGAGGGATAAGCTGAAGAAGAAGGGAGAAGGAGAAACCCTTTGGGTGGAGATGAGATGTTCTACTTGGTTCAAGTGAAAAGCTCAGAGAACTGACAGGCCAGCAGGGTCCTCAGGGAAGTCAGTGCAGGGAAGGGCTGGCCCTCTGCCAGCAGACTGGAGCATTTCTGGGATGCTGTACCTAGTGGAAGATGAGGCACTTTTCCCACTTTGATTTCTGTTTAGGAAATAAACGCTACCCGCAGGAAAGCTGAGAAGGGCTAAGCCACTCTCCTGTGACTATCAACAGGCACTGGGTGCCAGGCAAGGCTCTCCTCTCTACCCTGGACAGCACCTTGTGTCTGGGAGTCCACTTGTCCAAGCTAGAATCCTCCAAGACAGTTTTGTTGTTGTTTTTAGCATTTAAGATACTTTTTATTTTTTAAGACTTATTTATTGGGGCTGGCACCATAATGTACTGGGTAAAAGCTGTCGCCTGCAGCACCAGCATCCCATATGGATACCAGTTCAAGACCTGGCTGCTCTACTTTCAATCCAGCTCCCTGCTAATGGCCTGAGAAAGCAGTAGAAGATGGCCCAAGGGCCTGTGGCCCTGCACCCACGTGGGAGACCCAGAAGTACTTAAGAATTTAAGAGTAACATGATATGACATCTGGGATTTGCCTTAGTACTTCCCAGTCCAAAACCAGAAGAAAATTTGGGGTGGGGTTGGTGGGAGGAAATGATTGACAGATGGCATCACACAGGGATTTGTTGTGCTCTCTCTGGGTATACTGGAATCTTTAATCATGAAATATTAAAAAAACCAAAACCTGTCAGGGCCACCGCTGTGGCGTAGCAGGTAAGGTTGTCGCCTACAGTGCCGGCATCCCATATGGGCACTAGTTCAAGTCCCAGATACTCCAGCTCTCTGCTATGTCCTGGGAAAGCAGTAGAAGATGGCCCAAGTGCTTCAGTTCCTGGATCCTCATGGGATAACCAGAAGGAGCTCCTGGCTTTGGATCGGCATTACTCCAGCCATTGCAGCCATCTAGGGAGTGAACCAGCAGATGGAAGACCTCTCTCTCTCTCTCTCTCTCTCTCAGCCTCTGCCTCTCTGTAACTCCGCCTTTCAAATAAATAAATAAATAAATCTTTTTAAAAAAAAACCTGTCGGCCGGCGCCGTGGCTCAATAGGCTAATCCTCCACCTTGCAGCGCCGGCACACCGGGTTCTAGTCCCGGTCGGGGCGCCGGATTCTGTCCCGGTTGCCCCTCTTCCAGGCCAGCTCTCTGCTATGGCCAGGGAGTGCAGTGGAGGATGGCCCAGGTGCTTGGGCCCTGCACCCCATGGGAGACCAGGAAAAGCACCTGGATCCTGGCTCCTGCCATCGGATCAGCGCGGTGCGCCGGCTGCAGCGGCGGCCATTGGAGGGTGAACCAACGGCAAAGGAAGACCTTTCTCTCTCTCTCTCTCTCTCTCTCACTGTCCACTCTGCCTGTCAAAAAAAAAAAAAAAAAAAAAAAACAACAACAACAAAACCTGTCATGGGAAAACATGGACAAAGGGTTTGAACATATAATTCACAAAACATAAATAACCTATGAATAGGTGTTCCACAGCTTTTAAACAGGACAGGACAAATTAAAATCACATTGGGGAGGCCAGTGCCGTGGCTCACTAGGCTAATCCTCTGCCTGCGGCGCCGGCACCCTGGGTTCTAGTCCCGGTTGGGGCGCCAGATTCTGTCCTGGTTGCCCCTCTTCCAGTCCAGCTCTCTGCTGTGGCCCAGGAAGGCAGTGGAGGATGGCCCAGGTCCTTGGGCCCTGCACCAGCATGGGAGACCAGGAGGAAGCACCTGGCTTCGGCTCCTGGCTTTGGATCAGCGCAGTGTGCTGGCTGCAACGCACTGACGGTAGCGGTCACTTAGGGGATGAACCAACGGAAAAAGGAAGACCTTTCTCTCTGTCTCTCACTGTCTGACTCTGCCTGTCCAAAAAAAAAAAAAAAAAAAAATCACATTGGGGAACCATTTGAACATGTGCTAGAATGGCTGAAAAAAAATCAGCAAAATACTGAATGTTGGCGATGAAGCGGAGGAATGGAAACCCTCATACACATACAGTGAATGCCCAGATGACTTTGGACACCGGGAACTTTCTTTTTATGAGGAATAAAGTCTCTTCTGGGCTCAGGTCAGGAGTCATGGGTCATGAGGACTTCTGTGAACCTGAATTTCCTTCTCCACATTCTTTCTGGCCTGTTTCACAGCCTTGTAGCCTCATGTCCTGTTTCTTTCTTTTGGCAATAGATCTTGGCCTTCTCCTACCCCAGGTAGGCAAACTTTCTTATGGGCTTCAGGTGTGCAACCCTGAAGGCCAGGGGACCCGCCACCTGGTTTCTTGTCAGAGGAAGGCGACATCCCATCGGACACCCAGACGTGCTCCAGGACAGGCTGGCCTCGCTCGGCCCGAAGGGCAGCATGCAGTGGCTGTAGGCCCAGCAGTGGCAGGGGCATGGGATGGGTTGGTGTTCATTTGTCTTTGGAGGAAGCCCTGTCACTTTAACTTGTTTCTGTAGAAACTGCACGGAATGCAGGATATGATCAGTACCTTCTGGCCCAGTAGTAGCTGCATGGCCACAATGGCCATCAGGTGTGTAAGAGATGGC
Organism: Oryctolagus cuniculus; assembly: GCF_051225735.1. Classification (NCBI taxonomy): domain Eukaryota; kingdom Metazoa; phylum Chordata; class Mammalia; order Lagomorpha; family Leporidae; genus Oryctolagus; species Oryctolagus cuniculus. The sequence goes on along the minus strand of NC_142883.1, from coordinate 46,404,620 downwards.
CTTGGCCATCCAGCACCAGGACCTGCCCTGCTACCATCTTCAGTAGCTCCCTGTGCCATTCAGCATCTTCTTATGCAGAAAAAGCAACCTGGGCCAGCGCTGTGGTGTGGCAGTGAAGTGAGCGCCTGCAGAGCCGGCATCTGCCTGGGAGAGCAGTGTCGACTGGCCTGAGTGCTTGAGCCCCTGCACCCACTTGGGAAACCCGGGGCAGGCTCCTGGCTCCTGGTTTTGGTCTGGCCCAGCTCCGGCCATGGTGGCCATTTGGGGAGTGAAGCAGTGGACAGAGATCTCTCTCTCTCTCTCTCTGTCTCTCCCTCTCTCTGTAGCTCTGCCTTTTGAATACAATAAATCAATCTTTGAAAAAAAAAAAAAAAAGAATAAGCAATTTGACTCCTAGATATATGCCCAGGAGAAACAAAAGAGATATCTAGAAGAAGGTTCAAGCAAGAATATCCACAGCTCTCTTCCTTATAACATATAAAAATATGGAAACAACCCCAGTGTCCCACCTCAGAGGAATGGGTGAACACATTTTTATGTTCATAAAATTAAGTAACATTGAACAATAAAAGAGAACAAACTACAAAATATGCGATTACATCAAAGAATCTCAGCAATGTTCTGCTGGAGCCAGGCACAAACAAGAACCTACTGAATGACTGTTTGTATGAAGTCCAAGAGCAAACAAAACCAACCCACAGTGGCAGGACTCCGAACAGTACTGCCTCTGGGAGGTGAGGGCACAAACCAGCTGAAAATGGCCAGGAGGGAACTCGCTGCAGGGAGGACAATGGTGTGCACTGAGTTTTGAGCAGTGGTTCTATGACAAAACACACCACGTTCTGCAGAAAGGTATCTCGTCATCAACAACAAATACTCATCTGGGGCTCAGAGAGGATTCAGGAACTGGAAGTGAGCAAGTCAGAGAACGGCTGATGGTGGAAGTTCACAGCAGAGGTAACCAGAGTAGTAGGTGACCTCCCTTCAGAGTAGAATGTAGAATAAGAGACAGCCAAGGGCTGTGGTGCAGTAGGCTAAGCCTCCATCTGCAGTGCAGGCATCCCATATGGGCGCCAGTTCGTGTCCCAGCCGCTCCACTCTGATCCAGCTCTCTGCTATGGCCTGGGAAAGCAGAGGAAGATGGCTCAAGAGCTTCGGCCCCTGCATCCACGTGGGAGAGCTGGAAGAAGCTCCCGGCTCCTGGCTTCAGCTCCAGCAGTTACAGCCATCTGGGGAGTGAACCAGCGGATGGATGGAAGACCTTTCTCTCTGCCTCTCCCTCTCTCTGTCTGTAACTCTGCATCTCAGATAAACAAATAAAATCTTAAAAAAAAAAAAAAAAAAAAAAAAAAGAGGCAGACAGCCAAGGGGGGACTGTGGGTAAAAGCTGCCCTGGGAAACGACCCAGGAAGGGGTGCCCGGCACTGGAGAAGCGAGCAGAGGCACGAAGGGGGCTCACAGGAGGGGGCCATCGGCCGGCAGTGGTGTGCAAGGGCGAGGAGGAGAGCAGAGCAGATTTGCCAACTGACAGGCTGCTTGGTTTCTCTTTCCCTTCATGATGACATTTATAAAGGCTGTATTTTCTAGATGTTTCCTGTTTTAATTAACACTAATTGAGTTTCTGCTATTATGTCAGCAGTCTGGCAGGCTTTCTGTAAACTACACAACAATCCTATAGGGTGGACACTCTCACTGCCTCAAAGTTTCAGATAAAGAGGCTGAAGTTTAGAGTTTAATTGCTTACGGCCAGTCATGTAGATATTAAGTGATAAAACTAGGGTAGACTGATTCATTCCTTTAATCATTCAACAGAACACAGAGTATCTATCACTTGCCAGGTATGTGCTAGGTAGGAGGTGGGGAACCTTTTTTATTGCCAAGGAACCAGCAACTGCAGGCCAGACAAAATTATCAACTTAATTAGACTTATTTATCAACTGAATTTATCAACTTCATTATCAACTTAATTAGACTGCAATGCATTTACTGAATTTCGAGCCCCACCTGCGGTTGCCTTGGCAGGGCCAGCCCAGATGATTTCGCAGGCCAGACGTTCCCCGCCCTGCACTAGGGGCTGGGATACAGAAAGGATCGCTGCCTGGAGTGCCTGATAACACAATGGCTGCTGGGCGGCCAGTGATGAGTGAACAAGAGCACGTAGCTGAGTGATGAAAGCCGTGTAGAATGCAGAGCGAAGTGTAAACGGGAGGTGGGAAGTAGGGACTGCATAGACACACTGTTTAAGAAGAAACCTGGAGCAGACGTGTGGCACCGTGGTTAAGGGCCACATCAGAGGGCCTGGCTTCCAGCCCTGGCTCTGCTCCTGACTCTAGCTCCCTGCTCTTCTGCACCCTGGGAGGCAGCGGCGCGGCTCAGACAGTTGGATTCCTGCCCCCCGACATGGGAGACCCGGACTGAGTCCCAGACTCTTGGCTTCAGTCTGCCTCAGCCCCAGATGTTGCGGGCATTTGGGCAGTGACCCAGAGGATCAGAGAGCTCTGTCTCTGCCTTTTAAATAAACAAATCTAGCTGTGAAGAAATCTGGAGCAAGGATAGAAGATAACTAGAAGGAGCTGCTGGGGCTTACTAGGATGCGGGCAAGAACACTTCACCAGGCGGGCAGAGATGGGCGTGGGAGGACGGAGGAGAGGTCACCGGAAGAGCAAAGGCAGGGTGAAGGCTTGGTTTCCAGGCTTTTCCATGCAGTGAGCAGAATAATGATACAAACAGGAGCAGTGGTTCCCCAGAGCAGCCTGAGGCCGTGGGAAGCACAAATGCTGAGCCCAGAGATGACATGGAAGCAGCAATGAAGACACAGCTCCCACTACAAAAGGACACGGTTCTCTGGCCCTTCCCGTACCCACGTAGTGCTGTCCCCACCGAGGCCTAATGAGACTCACGTCATCCAACAACTTGCTTCCTTCCGGATCCACCTTAGAAAGTTCTCGAAATGCTTCATCCCCGACAAAGCAAATTTCATGTCCATCCTGCAACAGTAAAGAGGAGAGCAGTTTGTCAGAAAGACGTTGCTGGGGAAAGCACTGGCACAGCTGTCACTTTCCTAAGTAATACTCACAGGGTCGGCCAGAATGACCACGTGCACGGTTGCTTTTCCTGGAGTATCCAGACTCACCAGGGGAGTCAGAATCTTCTGGTTCTCCCTTCTCATCAAGTCTTCTAAGTCGGGCAACTTGAGGACAACAAAAAGGCACAGTGAGCAAGGAGTCACGCACTACTTTGATGGCGTGGTCCTCATTAGCTGTAGAGTAGCAGCACGTCAATTAGAAAGAAACAAAGCACCACAGGGGTTCTTGAACCAACTGTTGAACTTGATACCAAAGCCACTATCACAGTGAGCCTAAAGAAGGGAAGGCCGGAGTCAGTGCTGTGGCATAGTGGGCTAAGCCTCCGCCTACAGTGCCAGCATTGCATGTGAGCGCCAGTTTGAGTCCTGGCTGCTCCTCTTCTGATCCAGCTCTCTGCTATGGCCTGGGAAAGCAGCGGAAGATGGCCCAAATGTTTGGGCCCCTGCACCCATGTGGGGAGCCCTGAAAGAAGCTCCTGGCTTTGGATGGGCTTGGCTCCAGCCATTGCAGCCATTTGGGGAGTGAACCACCGGATGGAAGACCTCTCTCTGTCTCAACCTTTCTCTGTCTGCAACTCTACCTCTTAAATAAATAAATAAAATCTTTCCAAAAAAAAAAAGAGGGGAAGGCCAGGCTTCGTGGCAGGGTTGAAAGAGCCAGTCACAAAGCGTAAGCCCAAGATCTGCTATCAAATATTACCTCTTTTTTGGGGCAAGAAAAGGCAATTCTTCCAAAAGCTGCTGCATGATCAACTGTACCCTTGATGCCCTGTAGCTCCAGCTTACACTGAAAAAGAGTTGAAGTGGGTTGATTTTGGAAACAGTTATATGCACATATGGTAGAAACTTCAAATGGTACTAAAGGGATAAAGTAAAGCTAGGTCTCCCTTCTCCCCCACCCCAAAGGCCCTGCTAAGTGCACACATGCATCTTTTTCTTATACTCATATGGTAGCACAATTCACGAAGTATTCTGTTCCTTGTTTTTCTTTACTTAATGTTATCAGTACATAAAGACTTGCCCCAGTGTTTTTCACAGCTACATAGTAATCTATTCTATGACTGAATGCAAATTATAGACATTCCTGTAAGCCACAGGCCCCTGGGGTTCTTATCTTTCAGTGTTACAAAGCTGTGACAGATAACCTTGTACTTGCTCTTTTGTGTGTGCAAGTTCATCCTAGGAGGATTGCTGGAGCAAAGTACAAGGACTAAACAGTACTCAAATGCTAAGTTATCTAGAAAAAGAGCAGATAGGGGCCCAGTGGTTAAGAGGCTCAATGCTCAGGTCCCAACAGGAGTCCCGGGCTCTGATACCCAGTTCCACTAATGATCCAGCTTCCTGATAACGTGGACTTGGGAAAAGCAGGTAAGCAAAAGCTCAAGTAATTGGGTTCCTGCCACCCATGTGGGAAACCTGGATTGAGTTCCTGGCTCCCAGTTTCAGCCCCCGTCACTGCGGGCATTTAGGGAATGAACAAGCAGACGCCAGTTCTTTCTCTGTCTCAAAAAAAAAAAATTAAATTAAATCTTGTCTACATCTCTTCTGACTAAGCAATTCCACTTCTGAAAAGCTATCTGTGTGGTGAGGTTATCACTAATTTCCTTTCTCTGTTTGTATAAATATTGAATCACTATGAAGAAACTATGGGAGCAATCTTCATGTTAACCTCATTCATAAGCCAAGTCCAAAGTAAGAGGTTTGTCATTTCTCCCCAAGATTGCTCACCTGGTTATCTGCATAGCCCAGCAAGGCCCTCTGCTTCTCTTCATCCTTTTCGTAAATTTTCATTCCCAGTAGATTAGACCAGTAGTTCAAGGACGTCTGAAGATCAGACACGGCTAGAGTTACTTTCACTACAGAATCTGCAGGGGAAGAAACGGCAGGCTTAAGTAGGTGAGTTCAGTGCCACAGAGTCGAAGGGCAAAACTGGCCCAAGTGGAAACAGAGATGTGGTTCACAGTTTAGGACGGAAGGGCTCATTATTCAATAAATGGCACTATGATAACTAGTACATCATTTGGTGGGGAAAAGCTACAGGTTTGAACTAACTCGCAAAACATATTTCTGATAGGTTAAAGAATGAAACCAGGGCCAGCACTGTGGAGCAGCAGGTTAAGGCACCACCTTAGAGGCCGGCATCCCATATGGGCACCGGCTCAAGTCCCAGCTGCTCCACTTCTGATCCAGTTCCCTGCTAATGTGCCTGGGAAAGCAGAAGATGGTCCAACTCTTTGGACCCCTGCGCCCACGTGGGAGACCTGGAAGAAGCTCCTGGCTCCTAGCTTCAGCTCGGTGCAGCTCTGGCCATTGCAGCCAACTGGAGAGTGAACCAGTGGATGGAAGACCTCTCTCTCTCTCTGCCTCTCTTTCTCTCTCTGTGTAACTACGACTTTCAAATAAATAAATAAATCTTTTAAAAAATTAAACAAAGCAGGAGAAAAATTTGAAATATTGTTACTTTTTGTAACAAAAAATTTTAAATCACCTTTAAACATTAACAGGAAAAAGACAAACATCAAAGAAAAATAGGCAAAAGGCACAAAACAGTAATCCATAAAGGAAGGGATTAGAATGGTCAACGAACGTATGAAAAGACATAAAACCAAAGACACTGGAAAGCATATAAAATATTTTGTTATCTAAGGGGCAAATTGTTTTCAAAGTCAGCACATTGCTGACTTGTTCAAACAGCCTGAGCACACTGCTTGCTTTGACAACATAAATTCTAACATTTAAAAACAAGTTAGCGCAGGGGTAAAACTCACAATTATCACGCACGTGTGAGTTAGTGCATTCCTGGGCAATAATTTGACAGAATGCATCAAAAGCCTTAAAAACGTCCATTCTCAGCAACTCAAAATGTAACTATGGATGTAAGAAGGGCTTTCGTCGCCAGACAGTCCTCACAGAGCTGCTGGGAACAGCACTGGCACAGCACAGCCAGCCAACACCAGCGCTGTAGCACCATGCAATTCCTACAGTGGAATGTGAAGAGACAGACCGTTCTCTCCATACATTTGAGTAAAAGATTAGGGAGATAAACAAAACTACTAACTGCAGTCATGTCTGAATTTAAAGGTACTGTTTTCTTTTTTCTGCCTTTTGCTTCTGCTCATCTAAGAAAATAATTTTATTTTGTACAAAGAATACAAATTAGAACACCTGACATCACTGCAAACTTTTGTACTGCACAGAGACTTTCTAAGGAGCTGTTCCACATCTACATCTGACTATGAAAAATTCAAAATATGTTTCTCGGGTTTTCTCTGCCTTAATCCTGTTTGCTAGGACAGCAGCACCATGACCAAGGCAAGGTGCTCCTCACAGTGTCCCTGGCTGAGACTGGAATTCAGTTTTCCCACTCATATCTTTGTTTGTTTGTTTGTTTAAAGATTTATTTATTTATTTGAAAGTCAGAGTTACACAGAGAGAAGGAGAGGCAGAGAGAGAGAGAGAGAAAGAGAGAGGTCTTCCATCTACTGGTTCACTCCCCAATTGGCCACAACGGCTGGAGCTGTACCGATCTGAAGCCAGGAGCCAGAAGCCTCCTCTGGGCCTCCCATGCAAGTGCAGGGGCCCAAGCACTTGGAACATCTTCTACTGCTTTCTAAGCCACGGCAGAGAGCTGGATCAGAAGTGGAGCAGCAGGACTTGAACCGGCACCCATATGGAATGCCAGCATTGCAGGAAGTAGCTTTATCTTCTACGCCACAGTGTCACCCCCCCAACCCTCCCCCCATTTCAAAATCAACAAATCCCAGTGGAACTGGAGCCTGGAGGGATGCAGGGACAGGAATGGGAACAGGCGGGTAGAACCACATAGCAGGGAGTGATTCCAGGGGACAGAGGCCAGCGGGGCTAACAGAGTCCACTACATCACCGACCAGAAGCTAAGGCCTGAAAAGTGCGGCCATTTCACATTACAGCAACATGCCAGGACGGTCGTGCAGGTGGGAACGCTTGGGCCCAGAGGTGTTTCAGACTCTGGAGTTCTTCTCATTTCAGACCATTTGCATAGACCTGACTGGTTAAGCACTGCTGATCTGAAAATCTGAAACCAAAATGCTTTCTGAGTGCTGACACTTAAAAAGGTTCAAATTCTAGAGCAGTTTGGATTTCCGATTTTCAGGCTAGGGATGTGCAATTGATACTGAAAGACCACGTAAGCCTGGAGAAGAAGACACAGTGGAGTTGGCTATAGGAGTTAGGGTCAGTACATAAAACAATCACTGGCAGCAAAAATAACAACAAATCCCTTCCGCTGCCGGGGAAGTACAGGACCGCCAGCTCTCTGCAAGTCCCACTCGGCCACTCCGCCTCCCAGGCTGGGAACTGGTCTGTGTTCTGCTGAGTGCCGGATGAGAAACAAGTCCAAGTGAACATGAACGTCAGAGCCAGCAGGAGGGCACTCGGCTCCCGGGGCAGACACGCGGGGGAAAACACAAATGATCCGGCTGCCATCGCAGGCCCAGAGGGAGACGGGAAGCAGAACCACCTGGGTCCATCCCCAGCACTCCCCCACCCCAACCTTTGTTTTGCTTTTGTTTTTGATTCACAGACTACATAGCTGAATTTGCAGAAATTAAATACACACAGCGAGACTGTCCCTGCCACGTGCGAGACACGCCTTGCCAAGTTTCCTTCCTGCCCCAAGCAGCTGTCGGTGGCGGGCTGCTCATGGCCGTCCCATCCCTGCCTCCCTGCCGGCCAACACTGGAGTCTGGGAACTGACCCGGCTCCAGGAGGTGGCTAACTGGTCTAGGGACAGTTCTACGTCCTGCGCCAGTGGCGGGTACCAAGTCTGACTGGAGGTTGGCCCAGGGGTTAGGTGCCACTTGGGATGACTGCCTCCCCACCAGGGGCCAGCGCTCTGAAGCAGAGTTCTGCCTCGGCTTCCTGCCAGTGTGCACCCACGTGGGAGGTCCAGGTGGAGTTCAGTCCCCGTCTTTGTCCTGCCCCAGTCCCAGGAGTGAACCAGTGGGCAGGAGATCTCTGTCTGCCACTCTGTCTTTTAAATTAACTTAAAAATGAAATTCTCAGAAAAGGGCAACAAGGAACCAGTTGTGAATGTGGGAGCACGCAGCACCGACCGCTGCTGGCACGAGGGGACTAGTCCTAGGAGGAGCAGATGGAGGATAACAGAGTGGACAAAGCAAAATGCTGGGTTCTGGGTGCATTGCTGAGCTGCTCAATCAATGAACCCTGACATCTTTCTTACTATAGTGTCTACCCTCTGAGCTAGAAAATATCCCTGTGGTTCAAACAGCTTGAGCTGGATTTTCTGTAATTTGCAGCTAAAAGAACCTAAATAGATAGGTTACCAGTAGGAGAACAGCAGCAGTCTAGCTCCCTTACAGTTATATACTCAAGTCTTTCTTTTTCTTAATTTTTTACATAATTATTTATTTGAAAGGCAAAGTGCCAGAAAGACCCAGAAAGAGAAGAGACCTTCTATCTGCTGGTTCACTCCCCAAATGCCCATAACATCCGGGGCTGGGCCAGGCTGAAGCCAGGAGCTGGAACTCAATCCAAGTCTCTCCACTGTTGGGGAGGCTGGGCCCAAACAGCTGAGCCATCATCTGCTGCTTCCCAGATGCATTCGTCAGCAAGGAGCTGGATCAGAAGCAGAGCAGCCAGGACTTGAATCAGCGCTCTGCCAGGGGATATGGGAGTTCCAAGCAGCAGCTTAACCTACAGGACCACAATGCCTGTTCCTTTAAAAACATTATTTACTTATTTATTTAGGAGGGAGGGAGAGAGAGAGAGAGAGTTCCTATCCTCTGGTTCACTCTCCAAATGCCAGCAACAGCTAGGGCTAGGCTGGTCCAAAGCTGAGAGCTGGGGACTCCATCCAGTTTCCCTTGTGGGTGGAGTGACCCAAGTACGTGAGCCATTACCGCTGCCTCCAAGGGTGTGCACTAGCAGGAAGCTGGAGTCAGGAGGCAGAGGGAAGGACTGAACTCAGGTCCTCCAATGTGGGGTACATCAGTCTGCACCACTGGGTCAAACGCCTGTGCCCATACCCTGAAGTTCCAACAAGAGAACATAATTCCTAAGAGAACAGTGAAGGCACTGGCTTGGGAAAAGCATGTCATGTGAATAAAGATTCCACAAGGGAAAGAAATCTTGCATCCTCTCTCCTTTCCATCAAAGACGCCTTTAGACAGAGGCGTTATGTCCTAAGATAATTACCTGCCTGAGGCGCACTGTGCTTCTGCAAGTAGAATCTATATCCTCCTGGGGCCTCGGTTTCAAAGACGCCTTCGGCAACTTCCGTGAGCGGCCACTCCAGCTTCTTGGCATTGCTGACGGCCTGGCTGGAAGCCAGTGTGATACCCTGTGAAAACAACATCAGCCCCGTACATAACTGCAACGGATCTCTGATCCAGCACGACGGCGAGCCAAAACCCCACTCTCCTCGGGCCAAATCACCCAAGGCTTCGCTGGCATTGCTGTGTCTTCCCAGTGATTGCACCGAGGGTGCTGGACGCTTTCTCCCACAGGGACAGACCTCCGTCCGCTGTAGGAAGCGTGCTCCGTTTAACACCACAGACAACCTCTTCTGATTTTAAAGCTCTATCCTGAAAAATCTCATTCTTACTTACTTTGGTTTACCAGCTACCTATGAGGTAACTAGTTTTTACTTTCATATTTTAAGTAAAAAAATTTAAACAAACTATCGAAGCATTCTTTGAGTCTAATCAAAGTATCCAATAATGTACACTTATGCCTCTGATAAGGCCAGCTTCGTTTCTAGCTTGGATTACGTTTAACAGATGCTCTGTTTCAGTCTTGTTCTGCCATCAACCATTCTGTAGTTAAGAGTAAATTTTCTAAAACACACCCCTTAGGCGGCTGGCATTGTAGTGCAGCAGATTAAGCCACTGCCTGTAATACCAGCAGCCCATATCAGAACACCAGTTTGAGTCCTAGCTGCTCAGCTTCCAATCTAGCTCCCAGCTAATGCACCTAGGAAGACAGAAGGTGGTCTGAGTGCTTGGGCCCTACCACGCACTTGGGAGATGGAGTTTCAGACTCCTGGCCCAGGTCCTGCCACGGCAGCCATCTGGGGAGCGAACCAGCAGATGGAAGACCTCTGTCTTTCTGTGGGGCTGGCATTGTGGTATAACAGGTGAAGCCGCTGCCTGCAACATTAGCATCCCATGTGGGTGCAGCTTTGAGTCCTGGATGCTCCACTTCCGATCCAGCTCCCTGCTAACGGGCCTGGGAAAGCAGTGGAAGATAACCCACATGCTTGGGCCCCTGTACCCTCTCTCCTTCCATTAAAGATGGAAGACCCAGGTGAAACTCCAACTCCTGGTTTCAGCCTGGTCCAGCCCAGGCCATTGTGGCCATTTGGGGAGTGAACCAGTGGGTGGAAGATGTCTCTCTGTCTCTCCTTCTCTCTTGGTAGATTTTTCAAATAAATCTTAAAAAAAAAAAAAAAAAAAAGAAAGAAAAGAAAGGCTGGCGCCGCAGCTAACTAGGCTAATCCTCCGCCTTGCGGCGCCGGCACACCGGGTTCTAGTCCCGGTCGGGGCGCCGGATTCTGTCCTGGTTGCCCCTCTTCCAGGCCAGCTCTCTGCTGTGGCCCGGGAGTGCAGTGGAGGATGGCCCAAGTACTTGGGCCCTGCACCCCATGGGAGACCAGGAGAAGTACCTGGCTCCTGCCATCGGATCAGCGCGGTGCGCTGGCCGCAGCGCGCCGGCAGCGGCGGCCATTGGAGGGTGAACCAACGGCAAAGGAAGACCTTTCTCTCTGTCTCTCTCTCTCACTGTCCACTCTGCCTGTCAAAAAAACAAAAACAAAACAACAAAACACACACACAAAAAACAAAAAAACCGAAAAAACCTCTCTGTCTCATTCTAACTTTGCCTTTCAAATAAAAATAATGCTTAAAAAGAAATAAAACAGACCACGTCCCATGGTCTATTCTCAAGACAACGGGTGGACTCTGCTTCTCCTCTGCTCAAAACCCCTGATGGTTTTTCGCTTCTCTCAGGGATAGCTCATAATGGCTGCAGAGGCCTGACCCACTGTGAGGCCACCTCCTACCCCTTCCCCGGCCCACCCCACTCGGGCCGCACGGCTTCACGGCGGGATCCTGAGCACGCCAGGCACTGCGTGAGGGCCCTGCCCACACTGCCCACCCCTGCCCGGGACACTCCTCCCTCAGAGATCCCCACGGCTAGCTCCCTTGCCTCCTTCAAACCTGGGCTCCCATGTCACTTCCTCACTCACACACACCTTCCCCACCTGACCTCAGATTAAAACCAGCCATCTGCCCCGGCCAAAAAGTAGCTGGAACCAAACACTGCTCACCAGGAAGTCATTGCCAAGCTTGTAGCTGCCAATGCCATAATTGTACGTCAGTTCTGCAACAAAATGATCATCCTCAGGCCCAAATCCCACCATGGTTTTACTCCATCTCCCATCGTAAGGCCTAGAAGGGGCAAAGAAAACAAGCCCAGTGACCGCAAGTAAAATCTGCCTCCCGCTTCCCCCAAGGAACTCTCTGGGACACAGGTGGGCGCTCCCTCGGGTCCCACAGACGGTGCTGAGAAGGCTCCTGGGCCGCACCGACAAGCTCCAAAATCACCTATCTGGCACTGACCGGGGGAAAGATCCATTTACCTTTACTTTAAAGCAGGAAGCAGAGTCCCAGACAGCTCCCCGGGGAACCTTCGTTTATTTCCTTGCCTGTCCTTCAATAAGCAGGCAATGGCCTACAGGCCTTGGAACTGTGCGTCTTGCCATGGCTGCTAAGCTTCAAGGTAATCGTCAGGCAGTGCTCACCCAGAGCCTGCATTTACTTGTTCACAGTAGGACATAAAATGTATTTAGTCTGTGTCCCTGGCTCCTGTCACCCTTGAAGCTCCGAGTGCCACGGCTGTCTTCGTTACTCAGTCAGTACCTTCACAGAACCCCTGAGTTTATGCTAAGGAACTGATTCAGCCTGAGTCCCTGGGACGGCCTCGGGACAGCCTCAGGACGGGGCTGGTCACCAGAAAGAGCCAGTGAGTGAAGCGGTGGAAAGACCAGCCTCACTCCCCTTCGGCAAGGCAGGGCCCGGCTCTGTTCCTCCGTACGAAAACTCCTGACCAAGGCTGAACGAGTTTCTGGGCGGCCGGCACGGCAGGGGCAGGGAGAGTGGTGTGCCCCCACCATGCCTCGCTCTGTGCGTCTCCGCTATCGGCTGTCTCTCAGTTGTATCCTTTAGAACAAACTGGTCAACAGTAAAGTGTTCTGAATTCTGCGAGACATTTCAGCAAATGATCGCATCCGAAGAGGGCTCTTGAGAATTCCGTTTACAGCTGGCCGATCAGAAACACCCGAGGCTTGGACTTCCGAACTGGGGGTGGTCTTATGGGACTGAGCCCCTGACCTGTGGGACCTGACACTGACTCCAGGAGGACGCAATCAGAACTGAATTACAGGGTAGGATACCCAGCGGTATTCAGAGCGCTGGCGAATTGCTTGGGGTACCCGAAGCACCGTGACACTGTAGAGGAAGGGTACTGCCCAGTGCTCCTGAGTGGCTTTGCTAACTTACTGCCTGTTGAATTTACTCCTGCCTCCTGTTCTCCTGGGGATCAAAGCCCAAAGGAGACTGTCAGACACAGGGGGCATACCCATTGCAGGAAGCTTTGCAGCCTTCTTCAAACTCCTCGTGCCGCAGAACCTGCCAAGGGAGTTCAGACAAACGACACAGCTTTACTTCCACTGCACCCGGCGAGTGTAGCTCAGACAAAAGGTCGAAATACAGGTACTACCATTTGCAGGCTTTATTTGTCCAAGAAGAAGAAGAGAAAGAAGGAAGAAGAAAAGGAAGAAAAAGAGGGGAGGGGAGGGAAGGAGAGGGGAGGAGATTACCTTCATGCTCTTCCTGGGCTACTTGGCCGATTGGTTACGACCCCCCATTCTACATCAGAGTGCCTGGGTTTGATTCCCCGCTCCAGCCTCCCTCCAATGCAGTCCCTGGGACGCAGTGGTGGTGAAGCACAGCCCGATAGCCAAGGCCAGGCTACCCAGCAAGCCGTGACATCAACTGAGGCTAGGAAGCAGTGCCGTGCTGTGCAGTGGGGAAGTCCGGCCCCAGCCTCAGAGCAGGCTGGGTCACTGACGATCTGGGCCTCGGCCTCCAGGATGCCGTGGCGGCGAGTGTGTAACTCACTAAAGCAGCTGCCACTGACCTCAGACACGGCAGGCGCCTGTGCAGGAGGCTCTGCGCCAGGTCAAACTCTCAACGCTTGTCCTGAAGACTCAAATCACAGCACGAGACGAGGTCCCTACAGCACCGTTCTCGACACATCGCTGCCCTGTGCGAGGGTGTTGAGCAAGCTCCCTCCTCCCAGCAGCATAAAGTCCAAATTCCTCGGCTCGGTGCTGCTATCAGAAGCAATCCCAGCCTCTAACCCTGATACCCCAGCTCCTCAAGCCCAGCCCTGGCTAAAGGCAGACACGACTGCTGTTTCCCAAACACACCCTATCCTCACATCGCTTATTCAGTGTGTGTAGTGTAACACCTCCCTTACATTTTTTAAAAAACTTGGGTTTGGAATTGTGGCACATGCTGGAATTTCCTATCAAAGTGCTGGTCAGAGTCCCGGCTACTCTGCTTCTGATGTGGTTTCCTGTCAAGGTACCTGGGAAGGCCACGCAAGTTGGCCCAAGTTCTTGGGCCCCTGCCACTGATCCATGTAGGAGACTTCGTGGAGTCCCTGGCTCTTGGCTTTGGCCTGGCCAAGCCCTGGCTGTTGCAGCCATTTGGGGAGTGAGCTAGCAGATGGAAGATCTTGCTCTCTTTCTCTTCCTACCTTTCAAATAAATGAATTAAATAAATCTCTACAAATCTTTAAAACTTATTATTTTTTGAAAGGCAGAGAGAGAAAGAGAGAGAGAATCCAATGGTTCACTCCCCAAATGCCCACAGCCAGGGCCAGAGCCAGGAACTCAATCCAGGTCTCCCACGTGGTTAGCCAAAACCCAGTTGCTGGGGCCATCGCGGCTGCTTCCCAGGGTCTGCATTGGTGGGAGTCGGAAATGGAAGCCAGGCACTCTGATGTGGAACTGGGGCGTCTTAACCGTTGGCTATACGCCTGCTCTCCCCCCTCTAACCTTGATCTTGGAAATCCTATCTATTTTTAGAGGTCAATTTGATTATTTCCTGATGACACAGGTTGGGAAACCTGTCCTTCTGTATTTTTATAATAGAAACACATAACACGTATCAGTCAAAATCCTACACAGAGAATCACGCATAAACCTCACAACAACTCCATGATCAAGAAGAAAATACAACAAGGAAGAGCTCTGTAGTGTTCTACTATCACTTAGGCAATTAGGGCTTTCAGTTCTGTTCTATGTACAAACTCAATGGCCACCCCACCCTACCCCAGATCATGAGCTCTAAATGAGGACAGATACCAGGCTCACGTGCACCTTGTTGCAAAAGCTCAGCCTTGCACCCCAAAACAGAGCAGACATCTAAAAACTGACAGTTGGATTCCCAGAAGGCTGTCTGCAACCCTCCTCTTCGGCACGGCCTCGGCACCGCCCAGCGCTCCTGCACCTCTGAAGAGGTCCTCGCTGGCGTGTTCCCTACCTCCAGCTAACCAGGAGCTCCCAGGGAACGTCCACTTAACGTTTTCCAGCCCAAGAACCGTTGCAGAATCGCTTCTCAGGGCTGGAGAGAGGCTGCTATCGGGTACCCGGGAGGAGAATGGATTCCGACCCCCCGCTTCGATGTGGGCTGATGAGAGGACCCGGGGCACTTACGCAGACAGGCTGCGGAGCCCGAAGGGACCACTCAAGCCAGCCCTGTCAGGAGCAAAACCTGTTATTCAGGTACCTACACTGAAAGGCTCCCCTTTCGGAAGAGACGGAGTTCCCGTTCGTTGCAAGAGCGATCTCTTTTTGTCTGCTCACGTCGCTCCGACCAGGCTGCGAGCTCGCCAGCGGCAGAAGCTTAACAAATACTTGCGCAAGAATTTTGTGTGCCAGCCCCCTCCCCCGCCAAAGGCCTCCTAACCCCAAATCGGCAGTTCGCACCGCTTTGCGCGGCGCCCACGGCAAGTCCGGAGCCTAAGCCGGGCCCCCATCCCCACCCCTCGCCCGCTTCCAGTCCAGCACCTTCATTCCCAGGACGTCGCGATAGAAACGCGCCGTCTCGAAGCGGTTTCCCACTTTGAAAACGAAGTGCAGAGCTCGTCGCGATGCCATGACTCCCGCCGCCCACACCGCCGCCGCGCGCCGCCAGCGCCGCCCCGCCCCGCCCGCAAGCCCAGCCTCGCGCCGATGACGCCACCGCGGCGCGCGCTCGTGACGCAGCTGCCGGCGCCGGGAAGATGGCGGCGCTGGCGGGGGTCGCACGGCGGGGCCTGCGGCCGTTGCTGTCGCCGGCGGTCCAGGCTGGCGCCCTGGATGCACGGCGCTGGGTGCGGGCGCTGCGACGGAGCCCCGTGAAAGTGATGTTTCCATCCGGACAGGTGGTGGGACGGAAGCCGCCCCGCACGGCGGCGTCCGAGGCCGGTGGCCAGGAGCAGCGACAGAAACAGCCGCCGCACGTGGCCGCGTCCGGGTCGCTCAGCACTTGGGAAGAGACCGGGCTTCGTTATGATAAGGCTTTGCCTGGAGACCGGAGGCTGAGGTGATGGGCTGCTGGGGCTCCCAGCGGGACCCCGTGGAGGACGTCCCCCCGGGAGAGCGCGCTGGGTTTTGTTTTGCGCGGAGTGTCCGTCTTCGGCATGCGTTTGTTGCTGTCCCTGCGAAGCCAGGTGGGTCTCAGAAGCGGGATGCTGACCGTCACTCGTGTCTCTCTGTTCCCGCCCACAGCAGTGTCATGACAATAGTGAAGTCCAGGCCGTTTCGGGAGAAGCAGGGGAAAATCCTGCTGGAAGGTCGCAGGCTGATAGCGGACGCGCTCAAGGCTGGAGCGGCGCCACAAGTTTTCTTCTTCAGCCGTCTGGAATATATAAAGGAGCTGCCGGTCGAGAAGCTTAAAGGGGTCCGCCTCGTTAAGGTGAAATTTGAGGATATCAAGGATTGGTCCGACCTGGTAACGCCGCAAGGAATAATGGGTCAGTGGTGAACCCAGCTTGGGCCTCGGGGTAGAGACCTAGGCTGACTTGCGCGCTCATACTTGTCTCACGGCAGCACATTTTAGTTAACCCAGACTCAAAATGTAACTGCCCCGTCTTTTCTTAAGACCCGCAGAGAGCTCGAGCTGTCGCCTCGCTGTGCTTTGCCCTCCGTGTCCCAGCGGCAGCGGCAGCCACTGTTCCCCTGCGTCTGTATTTCGGGTCTTCGTCGTCTCCAGGAAGAACTGGCGGTCCCAGAGCTTGCACTGTTAGGTCACTTCTTCAGCTGTCCTAGTAAAAACCGAAAAGGTTTGCAGGCAGGTTCAAGCCCTCCGTTCACAGAGCCCCTGCCAGTGTGTTGGTGGCTGGCCGTTAGCCGCCTTGTTCCAGAAGCATCCCTGAGGAGGGGCGCGCTTGATTGCCCTCGTTAGCCCAGTGAACAGAAAAGGCTCTCTTCATTGGATTGGATCTAGCTCGAGGTTTTATGTATCTGTGATGTTCTTGAGCACCTCAGGCTAAATATGGGGGAAGATAAATTCTTTATACCTTGTTGCCGTTGGAGTTCTAGTTAAGATCTGAGGCCCAAATGGCAGCAAGTGTGGAGGCTCCCCTTGGATGGTGAGGGGTAGTTGGAGGAGGGAGAGTTGTCATCCAGCTTGTAAGGCCAGGTCAGGACTTTCCACTGAGCGTGTTTCATAGTCCACGTGCTGGGCTCCCAGATTCCATCCTGAACTCTGCGGCCCCTGGTTGGGAGAGGAGATTTTGGGGTGCTGGTCTCTGAAACCCAGTGAGCCACAGGGATCTGTGCCCCTACACTCAGCCCATGGGGTGGAGACTTGGAATAGGAAAGAACCTGGAGTTACACCGAGTGTCCGTGTCTGCTTGCTGCCCCTCTTTAATTTGCACCGCGTGCGTCAGTGAGCGTCATTCATTTGTGCCACGCTTGTCGCCTTGGGCATGTGTGCTCACAGTGGCCGTCCACCTTGGACTTGTGGCCTTCATCGTGACGACTGTTTTCATCATTTCATGACTTAAAGATTGGTATTACCTAGCTTCTCCGTGTGATGCTGTTGTGGATTTGCGGAGGGTAGAGAGAGAAACGGATAGCACTGCCTGGCCAAGCTGAGACGCTCTGGAACCCGTGGGCACAGCGAGGCCTCTGCAAGTAGCAGGTCCCCTCACAGTAGATGCTCAAGGAGAAGGGAGGGACATCTGAGGCTCATGCCCCACTGAATGGCCTTGTGGCCATCTGTGCAGGAAAACAATGCTCATTTATTTTATATTTATTTGAAAGGCAGACAGAGACAGAGATACATCTGCTGGTCCCCTCCCAAAATGCCTGCACCAGTCAGGCCTGGGCCGTGTCGGAGCCAGGAGCTCAGTCTTGGTCTCCCATGTGAGTGGCAGGAGACTGCAGTAGAGTAGCTGGGACTGAAACCCAGACCTTTAGATCCAGGTATGGCCGTCCCGGTGGCGGTTTAGCTGCTGTGCCAAACCCCTGCCCCGAGTGTGGGATCTTCACGGCTCCCAGATGCCCAGTGCCATTCCATGGCCCCGACAGGTGGTGTAAACTTTTTACCTGCATTGTCTCTTGGAAAAATCCTCAGTTCTTTCTTGTTTCCGTGCAAGTACAGTCATTCTTTCCTAACCCCAGAGACCATTTATTGAAGTAATTATATACAACAAAATGTTCATAAAATTTTCAAGACTATGCAGTGCCTTGTGAGCATTCTTTAAAGGACTGGGATCTTTATTTGAAATCAGTGCATGTGAGGAGCTTTGACTGGTGCCCGACCTAAACAGTGCTGGTTGCTGTCATCGCCTCTGTGGTCAACGCCGTGGCTGGGCAGCGCATCCATGACAGTGACTTCGTTACACCAGGCGTTTCATGTACCCTCGAGCCATTTTTGTTCTAGTATCATAATCAGCCTGTCTTCAATACCTTCCATAAGGAAGGTACAGCGTGTGCTCCTGTGTGAGACGGAGGACAGAGGGACCAACAGGGCAGTGGCTGTGCCCGTTCTAAACCTCTCACGCCTCTGTACTTGAGCGAGAGGCGGGGCCGTGATGCACGCCCTCACGGTACTCCCAGCCCTTGCAGAGCGTGTGCTTAGATGGTGCTTCTGAGCCGGGGTCTTTCAGGAGCAGTCATCAGCTGGATGCGTTCACGTTCTTGGACTCAGGTTCTTTTCCTAGGACTGCACTGTTTGAAACGTGACGAAGGACGGACAAGCGTCAAGTCAGTATAGCAGACTGACAGCTGCTTTTGAGTATAGTGAAGCCAAGCCTACAAATAATTTTTCAGAAACCCCAGCCAGTGGGAATGTGGGCAAAAGTTAGAGCACCAAAGCAGATGAGACAGGGGGAAGCATGAATGAGGGAAGGAATCACCCAGAGGGGCTCACAGTCAGTTACCGGGAGCAGGTGTGCAGCCTCCCTGGAAATCAGGGACATGAGGTTAAAATGACGAGTGGGGGAGTGTGTTCTGTGCAGTGGCTGAGTCACCACTTGGGATGCTCGTGCACGTGTCAGAGTGCCTGGTTGAGTCTGGGCTCTTCCACTTCAAATCCACCTTCCTGCCAAGGTGCCTGGGAGCAGCACATGGGCCCCTGCCATTCACATGGGAATCGCATGGTTCCTGGAGTTCCTGGCTCCTGAGGCCATGTAGGGCCTGAACCAGCAGATGGAATATCTCCCTCTCTGTTTCAAATAAAATGAACAGAAATAAATAAAAATAATGAAATGCCTTTTTTTTTTTTTTCGTTAAAGTGACAGACATTGAAACAACTGCATAGTATATGCTGTGCTGGCATGGCCTTGAGCTGGAAAGCAGCCACCTGTGTGTCCCAGTGTGGACAAGGAGGAACAGGAACGGTCTGTGGGGAGGGCAGTTTGGCTCTGCTTGCTCACAGTGAGAGTGCATGGCCCCATGTGTCCGTGTCACTTACCTGTTCATGCAAGGGAAGTGTTTGCACGTGTGCACAGGGACACTCACTGCAGAGCTTGTGGTGGGGAACTTAAGCAGCGTAACCGTCGGGAGGGGGAGAGCCAGATGAACCCGGCACCTTCACGTGAACCGAGTGCCGTGCGGCAGTTGAAAGAATAAGGGGGCTTCAAATGAATGATGTGGTAAGTTCTATATGACTTGTTACTGAATAAAATAAGCAGGTTACAGAATGATGTGTAAGGTTATTTATTTTTTTTTTAAGATTTATTTGAAAGGCACAGCGTCAGAAAGAAAGCTTTCATCTGCTATTCAGACCCCAAATGGCTACCACCAGCTGGGTCTGCACCAGGTCAGGCCAAAGCCAGGAGCCAGGAACCCCGTCTGGGCCTCCCGTGTGGGTGATGGGGGCCCAAGGACTTGAGCCATTGTCTACCTTCCCAGACACATTAGCAGGAAGCTGGATAGGAAGTGGAGTGGCCAGGACTTGAACCAGCACTCCCATGTGAGAGACTAGCTTCACAAATGGCGTTTTCACCCACTGCCACGATGCCAACCTTGGGTTTTTAAGTTAAAAAAAAATATAAAATGCGCCTCTACAAGCCTTTGGGTGGTTGTACCTGGGTGTAGGCGGATGCACAGAACGAGTTCTGACCGGGGACACTCCAGGATTGAAACAGCTGCGGAGGGGAGCAGCACTAGTAGAGTGTTCATGGGGTTTGAATGTATTTGTGTTCCCTATAATTAAGAATATATGAGAAAATGATAAATGAGAAGTCAGGTTATTCCCAAATGTACCTCCTGTTGTGTTTCCTCAGGGATTTTTGCGAAGCCCGATTACAGCAAGATGACTTATCCAGAGAGTCAGCGTCACCATTCGCTGCCTCTGCTCTTGATTTGTGACAACCTCCGTGACCCTGGGAACCTGGGGACAGTTCTCAGATCTGCTGCTGGGGCAGGCTGCAGCAGGGTCCTGCTCACCAAAGGTAGGAGTGCCTGTTACTGCGTGGATTGCTGGCTGCTTTTAAGTGAGCAAGAGCTCTGGGCAGACATGGGTTCGAATCTTGGGCCACCCCTCAGTAGCTGTATGCCCTTGAACAGTGTTCTCTGTCAGTGTCCACACTGTAAAATGAGAGTAACAGAATCTCCCTTGTAGGGTTGTTTTCAGGATTCGGTGAAATGCTGAACAAAGCATTCTGTAGCGTGCCCGCTGTATCAGTAATTCTGTGACTGTTTATTACTTTTTTTTTTTTTCGACAGGCAGAGTCAGACAGTGAGAGAGACAGAGAGAAAGGTCTTCCTTCCGTTGGTTCACTCCCCAAATGGCTGCTACGGCTGGCGCCCTGCGCCAATCCGAAGCCAGGAGCCAGGTGCTTCCTCCTGGTCTCCCATGTGGGTACAAGCACCCAAGCACCTGGGCCATCCTCCACTACCCTCTGGGGCCACAGCAGAGAGCTGGACTGGAAAAGGAGCAACTGGGACTAGAACCAGTGCCCATATGGGATGCCGGCGCCGCAGGCGGAGGATTAACCAAGTGAGCCCAGCACCGGCCCCAATGTTTATTACTTTTAAAAATCATTTTGAAACCTGGTAGGTTACTGAAGAATGAAAGTCATTCAGGGCAAAGACATAGATGCCATCAGGTCCTGTATGGATCTTGTGGTCCCAAAGGTAGGTGAGGCCTATGTGCTCCTGACTTCTGGGTCCTGTGGAGGAAGTGAGGTCGGCAGACCATGACACACAAACGGAATCCTTTGGCCTCCTGGCCGCCGTGCGCCTCCGCCTGCATGTGAGCCTTGCTACATTTCTTCCTCTTCCATCAGGACAGCAGATTAATAGCCTGGCTCTGCATGGACCTGCCTGGCAGCTGGGACAGGCCTGAAGTGCCTGTTAGGACACCCTGAAGGCGGATGGGAGGGGCCGACCGTTCCGCCTGCTGCCACTGCTGAGACTTGCCTGCATGGCTCTGTGCGCCTCTTCCAGGCACACCTCGGTGCTTACCTCTCCCTGCCATGGTCGGTACCACGCTCCTCAGCCCATTGTTGAGTGCTGTGATAGCAGGTGTGGGCACAAGGATCGTGGGGGCTGGCACGTGAGAGGCGGGGGAGAAAGGGTAGGAGGACTTGGCATGGTGCCCAGCATCAAGGATGTGAGGGGGAGGAGGAGGGGCGATGGCTGCCCTCTCCCTGTTACCCAGACTAGAGGGCGCCTCCCGCAGATCTGGGCCTTGCCCCTCACCTGTTGGCCTCCAGCCCAGCTGCCATCTCCTGTCCCTGCCTGGTAGAAAGCCCATGGCTGGGGTGTGTGCGGGCCTGCTTCATTCTCTGTTACCCTCCTTCCTAGATCCGCCTTGCCTAGCTCATCTCTCCTGAGCTTGATAAGCTAACGTTAAAAATAACTTGTCCTGAGGAGACGGGTGGGATGGAGTCGGGGAAGGAAGTAGGTGAGTGGTGCGCTCACAGGTGTCCTGCCCCCAGCTGGCGCCCAGCAGTGGGCGCGCCTAGCGGATGAGAGGGGTCTGTGGCCCGCACGGGTGACAGGAGAAGCGGGTTGTGTGTGAGTGGCAGGGCTGCTGCTGGGCTCCAGTCCCTGGAGCACGGCACTGCACTGTGGCCTCACTTCCCATCTCTGCTGTCTTCCCTGCCGCCGTCCGGGGCTTCTTCCCGCAGAACTCGGTCCTGCTGGGCTGAAAACCTTCTGTGGCTTCGCCAGGCCAGCCTCCCAGCTCCCGCCTGCCAGCAGGCCTGCTCACCGCCCCGCAGCTCCTACACGCTGGGGCTCTTTGGCCTCCAGGTTCGCCCTCTGCCTGGGCCTGCCTCTGACTGGATCCTCAGTGCTTCACGAGCCCGCTCAGCGCTGGGTCTCGTAGCTGGCTGTGCCTCGTAGCCGCTCCGTGCAAGGGTGTTCCGTGACCTGCTCATGACCTTGTGCCTCAGCTTCAGCGAGCGGCCTGCGTACACGAGCCTGATACCGCCGCCTGCTCCGTCATGAGTCCCTTGAGGTTGGGGACTTTGTTTTTTTAGATTTATTTGAAAGCCAGAGCTACAGAGAGAGATTCACTGCCCAGATGGCCGCAGTGGCCAGTGCTGAGCCCAGCGGAAGCCAGGAGCTTCATCAGGGTCTCCCACGTTGGTGTCAGAGGCCCAAACACTTGGGCCATCTTCCCCAGATTTTCCCAGGCCGTCCACACGGCGTGGATTCAGAAGTGGAGCCACGGGGACTGTAAGGGATGCAGCGTTGCAGGCCACAGCGCCGGCCCCTGGGCTGTGTGTTCCTTCCGTTTGCATCCCCTGTGCGAGGTGTGGCGCTGTGTACAGAAAGTCTGCTCTCAGCAGAGGCAGGGGTCAGCCCTGTAGGCCCTGCGCAGGGCACGGCCGCACGTGGGCCAAAAGGTCCGGGAGCTCGTTCTTTACCACCCATCAGAATCGCCTGGATTTACACGAGTTCTCCGGTCTGGGCAGGGCTGTAAAATTCTGTGTTTTTCTTTTCTAGGCTGTGTGGATGCCTGGGAGCCCAAAGTGCTGCGGGCAGGTATGGGTGCGCACTTCCAGGTGCCTGTTATCAACAACCTGGAGTGGGAAGCCGTGCCGGAGCACCTGCCCCCCAACACCCGTGTCTACGTGGCCGACAACTGTGGCCTCTATGCCCAGGCCCACGCATCTGATAAAGCCGGTGTGTGTGATCCTCGCTTCCTCAAATTTCACAAGTCCAAAGAGGAGGTGGAGGAGCTAGAAAATGGAGCCGGTAAAGGCTGGCTCCCTGAACTTGAAGTCCAGAGTTACGACTTGGACTGGACAGAGGCCCCAGCAGCTGTGGTGATAGGCGGGGAGACCCATGGCGTGAGCCTGGAGTCCCTGTGGCTGGCGGAGCACACTGGGGGCAAGAGGCTGCTGATCCCCGTCGTGCCCGGTGTGGACAGCCTCAACTCGGCCATGGCCGCAAGCATCCTGCTGTTTGAGGGGAAGCGGCAGCTGCGGGCGAAGGCGGAACTCGGGAGCAGGAGCCAGAGTTACCACTGACGGGGGACTTCCGCCCAGCCCACCCTGAGGAGGCTGGCAGAGCGGGTGCCTGTGGCTCCCCAGGCCACGTTTGAGAGGCAAGAAGTAGGTAAGGTACCGTTCACTGTGCGGCTGTTGGGAAAAATAAACATCTCCATGAGTTGCTCAAAAATAACCCGGGTCAGCACTCCCGAGATCCCCGTCTCCATCAGCTTTGGGCGCTCCTCCTCCGGTGGCAGCACCTGCAGATGAGCCTCATAGCTCCCCTCGGATGGACGTTGTGAGAGATCACCGCTGAGGGGAGCCCCCTACCCACTTGCGGACGCTTCGCAGTCGTGAGAGCGTCCCTCCGGCTCTTCGGCCTGGGAGATCCGGCCCCAAGACGTGCAGAAGTGGTGCGTTCCCGGGGAAGGCCGGCGAGCTCAGGTTTCCGCGCCTGGCTGCGTTTTGGCACAGTGGGGAAGCCTTGCCAAGAGTCGCTGCTTCACGCCGGCCGGCAGCGGCGGTCCTGTCTGTGGGACTGTTTGTCCAGGCCTTCACGGAAACAGCCACTGTTGCTGTGCGTTTCTCCCCGTAAGGGCTGCTTATGTGGGAAAGAAGGAGCCGAGTTTAAAATCTTCGCACTGCGGCTCATCGCTGTGTGACAGGCCAGGCTGGGTGCAGCCACTGCTCACAGGGGGACAGCGCTGGGGAAGGCGCCGGGGCCCAGGCTGCGGGGAGCGGAGGTTCTGAGGATGCCCGCTTGGGTCCTTGGGCCCGCAACACTGCTGCAAGCCGTGCTCGTCTCACACCCCGGGGGACCAGGGCAGCTGGAACCCTACTTCCCAGGTGCCAGCCAGGAGGCAGCCAGGCTGCGAGCGTACTCATGAGCGGGAAGGGGGTGGGCGGGTGGAGCACAGGCCTGGTTTCAGGCACTGCCTCACACCCGCAGAGGGTGGGGTTGGAGACGCTGGAGTGGAGGGTGGCAGAAGTGGCTCTACCACAGCCCTTCCGTCCCGGGCTCCCAGAGTGGTCCACGTTCCGTGGGAGCCCGTGAGCTACTCCTTCTGGGGAGATCCCTTACGGACTCGTGAGGACCCGTGGACGCCCTTCCTTCCTTCCTTCCCTCCCTCGACACTCCCCCAGCTCCCCCGGCTCCCCAGTAAACTGTCCTGAGCGCACCTCAGGGCCGGGGTGGAGTTGCAAGGTGGATGCTCGGGTGGCAGCCTCCTGGCTGAAGCACTGGTGCCTCGTTCTGGCCCAGGCCTGCCTAGGGGCCCACACAAGTGGCCTGTGGTCTGTCCTCAAACCCTGTGCCCCGGTCAGCTCTTTAAAAGGCAGCTGACCCCAGCCTTTGCGCTGCACGAGGCTGAAGCACAGCTTCACAGGAACCCACGCCACACAAGTCCGGGGACATCTGGTCTCCCTCAGCGCCTTGGGGAAGCGCTGAGAAACAGGTCACCGAAAGGCAGCTCACGCCTGCAGCATGAAAGCAGCCCTGTCATTTGTATCCCTGACAGCTTTCCTCACAAAATAAACACAAAGAGTAGGACATACACCTTATCCTTGTTTACAGAAACAGCGGTGCGGAATACTAGCCAGTCACTCCAAGTCCACCTGATCACCCTGGGAACGAGAGAAAATAAGTGACGTCCAGTCACGGGCCTCAGCCTGGCAGACTGTGGGCACAACACGGGCCGGGGAGGCTGGTGTCCTTTGTTTTTAAGTGACCAAGGGGCGGTGAAGTCCTTATTTGCATGGTGATACTGCAAAGTCACCATCTTGGATTCTTCTGTTTTGAGGCCAAAATGTGTTATCATTTTCCCAGTAAACAGCAATAAAAACTGAGCTGTGTATGACAGGAAAAACACTGCTTGGCTGAGAAACGGTGAGAGTTGGCCAGGCCCCTCGCCTTTGTGTGGAAGCAGAGCGGTGATGCCAGTTTCTGCCACAAGGTGGCAGCCACGCCTCAAAACCCGCTCTCAGTGCTGCAGGGAGGGGTGGGGACTTTCCTGGATTTAAGTTGAAAAATGGGAAGGATGCAAGCCTGTGTGCCCAAAGGCGTGAAAGGGGGATGCCGCGCAGACTGTCCCACGTCTTGGCAGAACCAACAGTCACTGCAGCAGAGCATCAGGACATGGGGTGGCCAAGGCAGGAAGAACGTGCCCCGTTTCCCCTGGTGCCTGGAGCTCCTGCTGGGAGGCCCCCGCAGCGCCCTTCAGCACCGCGCTTTGCCCTTGATCCAGCCATGGGTACTGGGCCCTGCTTAGAACCTAAGGAGGAACAGGCCTCAGGGGACCTGCCGTCCGCTCCAGGGTTCCCTGCAGCCTCCCGTGTCCTGCCACACAGCTGAGCCCAGGAACAGCGTGGGAGGGCCTGCCGTGCCTGCTGGGAAACCTGCCGCACGGCCGGGACTCCCCTCTTGGCGGCTGCCTCGCCTTGGAGCAGGCCTGAGGTGGGCTCACCTGTGTGTGTGGAGGAAGCGTGGTGCTGCTTATAAACCCCAACGTGCTACCTCCTCTGTTTCCATCAGTGAGCGTAGTAAGGTAACAAGCTGGAAGCCACATCAGCGGCTGAGCCAGCTTCTCACTCTGGATGACTTCAAGTCTACACAGCTGAGCAGTCCTCGAGGCACGCCTGGGGACGCACGGCCAAGGCTCAGCAGCCAGGGGGCTGAGTGTCAGGTGTCACAAAGATACTGTTCTCTCTTTACGGTGCGTTCGGCGTCGGGAGTCCCGATTGCTCACTTGGGCAGAGCCACCTGTCGCAGTCTCAGAGTTGAGGTGGGCCAGGGCCACAACCAAAGCTGCGGCTTCCTCAGAGTGCTGGGCAGAAGGAGTGGATGCCGGCCTCTGAAGGCAGGCTCCATGACCGCAGGCCTGCAGGGCGGCCCCTGATTCCTCATAGCTGGGACCTACATGTCCTCTGATGACCACAGGAGATTTTAAATGTCTGTTTTTTTAAAACTCTTGTTTACTCGGAAGGCAGACAAGATAGAATAGATACACACACACACATATGTATATATAGAAAATAGATCAATCCTCTTTGTACTGGTTCACTTCCCAAGTGTCTGGAACAGCCCAGGCTGGGCAGGCCAAAGCCAGGAGCCTGGGACTCAACCTGGCCCCTCCCGTGGCTCAGGGACGGAGGCTTTCACAGGCTGCCACATTAGTTACTGAGAATTCAACAGTGCTGCAGAATGAGTACCACCCAGTCCTACTCACATCTTCCCTTACCCTGGAAGTACTCCAGAATGCCAGGTGGCAGCCCCCTGACAGCTGGCACATTCGCTCATCTTTGCACTTTGACATACAAGGCACACCTAGGCCATCTTCGTCATGCTTGCCCCATAGAAGGGGGAATCCTAGACATAAGGCAGAACCAGGGGCCGGTGCAGTATAGGGGTAAAGCCACCACCTGTGATGACAGCATCCCATTTGGACACCGGCTCAGGTCCTGGCTGCTCTACTTCCCATCCAGCTCCCTGCTAATGTGCCTGGGAAAGCAGTAGATGGTGGCCCAAGTGCTTGGGCCCCTGCACCCACGTGGAAGACTCAGATGAAGCTCCTGGCTAGGCCACTTGAGTGAACCAGTGGATGGAAGCTCCGTCTCTCCCTTTCTTTGTAACTCTTTCAAATAATTTTTTTTTTTTTTTTTTTTTTTTTTTTTTGTAAAAAGAAATAGCCAACATGAGAATCTCCTCCACCCGGCTTTTGGGTCCTAGGAAATACTTACCTTTGTACAGGCTCACAGACCACTAGCACAAATAACGAAGCACACAGCTGTGACTGTCCCCGAACCTGCAGTTTCCCGGGGAGGCCACAAGGTGTGCTCTCGTCCTTGCTGGCGGCTGCAGCGAGGGATTAGGTAAGGTGCTCACTTCAACACCGGCCCAGGGGCAACCTGGAAAGATCTCGGGCTCAGCATCCCCAGGTCCACCCTGGGGCCCTGGAAAGCAGTGCAGGGGTCCTCCTGAGCCTCGCCGTCCAGCCTGCTTCCCACTGTGTGCAGTCCTGTGGGGCAGGTGTGGGCCTGCCAGGAAGGCCGGGAGGTGGCAAGAGCAGAAGGCACCTGTGGGGTTGGAGCAGGTGGGACCCATACTCGGTCCCACACGTGCAGCGCTCCTGCGCGGGGACCCTGAAGGTCCCACCGATGGGTTCCCGGGCCATATCCTGCCGTCTGCACCATGGCTGGATTCCGCGTGTGGCCCTGGAACCAGGCAGCAGGAGGCGGAACAGCTTTTTCATGTCTTCAACCAGGCAACAGGAAAAAACAAAATCTGCCTGGAAACCACCACTTGAAGCTAGCCTGATGCCAAAAAGCAGGGCTGGCTCCTTCTGCTCAGTAAGTGATAGCCACTGAGTTCCGGGACACGTGGGGGTTGGGGAGCGATAGCAGGAAGCCACCTTGCTCCTGGGAAAGCAGCTGGCTTCCGTCTGCCCACTGGACACAGCAATCCCAAACACAGCCTCCTTTCCTTAAACAGATCTTTAACATGGGGAGACAGGTAGGGGAAAAAAGCCGTCTCCTCTCCGTCGTGCGAAGGAGAGGGATCTGGAAGTCATCGTGGGGCGCACAGCTCTGGGAGCCCAGCACACCGTTTTTACAGCCCCCCTCCTGCCTCCACCTGCAGGGCACGGCTCCCCTTGCTGCTGGCGTCGGGAGCTGCTGCCAGTTAGCAGGGCTGGCTGGGAGGGATTCCGGAGCTGCCCTGCCGCCCGTTTGCTCTGCACCATGGAGAAAGGGGCCCTCCCCACAGCAGCCGCCATGGGGGCCTCAGCCCTCCACGTGCACCCTAAAAGGGCACTCCTGGCGGCCGGGATCCAACTACGTGCAGCTCAGAACAGCCAGCCCAGGACAGCCCCCAGGCTCACAGGTGACCTACTTTTCCCGTGGCAACCCGCTGGACTGTCTGCTCCCAGAGACCTGGGATCACCTTTCCCCGAGGCAGTCCTAGGATAGGACACAGAAACCCTGCCCACGTTCTAAGGGCCGTCAGCCTCAGCTTGTATCCCGGAGTCCGTCCGGCCCAGGCCCGGGACACAGCGGGTTTGAGGGTCCCCACCTCCTGCACCCTTCTCAGAGAGGCCCTCTGTGGGCCTTCGCAGGCTTCAGGGCATTGGCTCCCTGCAGGGAGGGGAAGAGCAAGAACGTCCGAGGTGGGGAACTAGGAACTCCCTCTCCATCAGGGGCCGCACAAACCAGGAGGGACGGCGGCCAGCACAGGAGGGGCCTGCCTCAGGCAGCCCAGGACAAACAACCCCATTAGGGCTTGGGATTCTCGGACAGTTTGGAATGCAGCCACTAGGTGCCCGGCCCCAAAGAGTCACCCCAACCCCCACCCCCACCCAAACAGGTAGAGCAGACTTCACATACCAAGGACAGCAAAGGCCACGTGCTTGACAACGTCCAGATGCCTGCTTTATTTCTCGCTAGGTAGATGGCGTCTCAGGCCAGCAACATCAAACAACAGTCTAATTACCAGCTAAGTGTATACCTCTGAACTACAGATGGACAATCCAGTTCAGCAAGGGGCAGCCGTGCCAACAGCTCCTTAGCGCGGCCGGGTTCTCCAAATGGACGATTCCGGTGCTGAGTGGAGCCCAGGGTAAGGCCTGGGACTGTTTCACGGCCCTGACACCCATCTGAGATGAACACCCCGAAAATCCCAGGCCAAAGTTCACCGCCCAAATCTTAAGAACACGGCTGCTGTTTGGGGTTTTGTGCTCAATTCAGGCCCTTCGAGAACCCAGGCCGCCTGGCCTCGCACAAGGGACCTAAGGCTTCCGCTGCCAGGCCCCGGCCCCCTCCTGCTCCAGGGCACAGCGCCTTCTGCAGGCTCAGGGGAAAGCGAGGCGTTGGGAAGAAAAGGGAGTGACAGGGTAACCCGAGGGGGGTGCAGGGGCCTCGGCAGAGGTCCTGTGGCCTCAGACGCAGCACTGACCGTGCCAGCGAGGTGTGCCCAAGGGGTGGAATTCAGTCCCAAATCCCCAGAGAGGAGGAGCTGTTCTCTGAGCAGGCAGAAACCTGGGGCGGGTCAAGAGCAAGCAAGGGACGAAATGAAGGAAAGCAGCTCTCCTCTCACCGTGGAGCTCAACAAAACGGCCACTGCAGCCACTCACGCTTCCCACCTGAAACACCCCCCAAGCTTCCGTTCAGATTTGGAGATCCCTGCCCAAGAACCCACGGGCGGAGAAGGATGAGGTCACTCAGGGACGCTGCCGTCAGCAGCTCCAGCCACGGCCTCTGCTCCCCCGACACGCGTGTCACCGAGCAGCTCCCCCTGCACCGCCCCAGCTGTGTGGGGCCGTGTGTGTGTGTACGTGTGTGTGCTGACTCTGTGTTAGGGCCAGAGCCCTGATCCGCTGTCCCCGCACACACCTGTGCGGGAGAACACCCTGGCGGACCCGTCACCCACAGGCAGTGACCTGGACGGAGCACAGCCGTCCTAGTCCCAGGCCTGGCTGGGTGATGCCATCCCCACGAATGCCCAGCAGAGCTTCCCAACACCGTGGGTTCTACTGCTGCCAGGAGGACGCGCACCCCAGGGTGCTGGCAGAGGAGTGAATGCAGAGACAAGGCACCACAGAGAGGTGGGACACGGGGGCTGTGTGACTCGGGCCGCACCAGGAGAGTCCAAGGGCCAAGGGAGGGAAGGGGAGGAGGAGGAGACAGTTTTAAATAACGCCCGGAGGTGGCGGCCCCACTAGATGGGCTCAGGTTTGAGCTTCTCTGCTAGGAAGTCATTCACAAAGGCCTCCACGATGGCAGGGGTGATCTCCTCCACGTCCATCACGTACTTGGCCCGGGCCGACATGTCCAGGATGGTGAGCAGAGGGGCGGCCTCGGGCAGGTTGGTGTAATCTCGCAGGGAGTCGGTCATGTCATCCTGGAAGTCACCGAGGGGACAGAACACCAGGGAGTTAAAGAAAGAGGGTCCCCTAGGCCCGGCCTCCCCAGAGGGCACGGAGGTGGGACTGCCCCATCATCCTGGAGAGCAGGCTTCCCTCAAGGCTGGACGGGGTCTCAGCGTGGGGAGCAGGGGCCCCTGCCCACTGGGGAAACGGGGGCCACCTGGTACACTTCCCTCTCTGCATTCCCCCAGACCGCCAGGCGAGTCCGCCGGACGACCACGAAGGCAGTGTGCTCGTCTTCCACTCTGACAGATGTGATAGCCTTAGACTGGCTTAAAAATGTCCACTGATTTGAAAGAGAGAATGAGAGAGAGATATCTCCCATCTACTGGCCCTCTCCCCAGACACCTGCAACCAGGCCCAGGGTTGGGTCAGATTGAAACCTGGAGCCAGGATCTCCACTGGGCTCTCCCGCACGGGTGGCAGAGACTCCAGTACCTGAGCCCTCATCTGCTGCCTCCCAGAGTGTGCCTTAGGGGGAAGCTAGATGGGAAGCTGACCAGCTGGGACTTGAACCGGGCACTCTGATACGGCACAGCTGTGCCACAGTGCCCACCCTGGGTTGCTCAAGTTTGCAATCAACTCTCATTTATTTGCAACCCCACTGTGGATGATCTGAGGCCAGCCTGGACTCCCACCCCGCAGTGTTTCTAAACTTGTTTGCCGGGGCCTTCAGGGAGAGTCAGAGGTGCACAGGCAGCCAGAGCGCACACTGGCCGGCCACATCGATCCGGGAGGGAGGCTGGCACTTTCTCACGTAGTCCCAGCGGCCATCCAGGTGAAGTTCTCCAGCATCAGATACAGCTTTGCTCAAATATAGAGACAAACAAGGAGAACGGATCTGCGAGGCCACACCAGGAGGCTGCCTGCCCTGGGAGAGGACTCTGCAGGCCCCACGAAGGGCTCGGTGAGTGGGAGGCAGGAACTTTGTGCCTCACCAGGTTCTGAGACCAACACCCCACTCCTTTCTGAGAAGGCGCATCTTCAGGAAGCCTGTTATGACAGCCCTCTCCCCACCTGGAACCCACGCACCCTTGCCAGCCAGGCCTGGTGAGTCGGCCTCCTAGTGGTGTTCAGGCTCTCCGGGGCGACGGGTGATGGGCCTAGCAGTTAAGCTGCCAGTTGGGACACCCACGTCCCGTATCAGTGCCAGGGTCCAAGTCCCAGCTCTGCACCCAATTCCAGCTTTTTGCCAGTGTGCACCCCAAAAGCAGAGAGGATGCAACCCATGTGGGAGACCTGGATTGAGTTCCTGGATTTGGCCTGGCCCAGCCCCAGGCATAGTGGACATTTGGGGAACCTGATGATGGGAGCTCCTTTGTCTGTCTCTGCCTTCCAAATAATAACGGAAATCTTCTTGGTAAACAGAACGGAGATAGCTGGATAAATACTATGCATCTAACTCCCTGTAGGAGCCCAGACCAAGCCACGCACTCCACTGCCTCTGAGCAACTCACAGGGAGGTGAATTTTCTTGTCTAGTAAGGCTGCAGAGGGGAGAGGGGAAGGGATCACGCAGAAGAGAGCAGCCATGGCCGCAGTCCTGGGCTCAGAGGGTCTCAGTCAACGCCTGCTCTTCCCCGTGCCCACCTCCCTTCCATGTTGCCTGCCTTCTGAGCACACGGACAGAGAACGGGACCAAGGAAGCCCCCAAGGCCAGGAGCCCAGGTGAGGCACACAGGGAGAACGGGCAGCCAGGTGCAGAGAATAGCTGGTGACCCGGCTCCTCTTGTCCAGTCTTCTGGGCCAGGGACCCTTCTTCCTGCTCCTGCCTGTCACCCTTCTAGGCCTGGGCAAGTCTCCATTTGTCGGCACCTGAGGACAGACTGGAGCCCGGCTTCTGGAGTTACAGTGACCTCGCAGGCAGCCCCTCTGCTACCTACTTCCTGTGTGACTGGCAAGGCACCGCTCGGAGCCCAGGTCCAAATGCATTCAGCCACGGCTCCGAACACGGGGGGCCGATGACAGGAGGAAAGCAGCTGGCCAGCACCAGCGGCACTTCCCTCTGGGGGTCTGGGGAGCCGGTGCAGGTGGCACCCCCTGGCTGGTGCTGACCAGTTCCCAAAGCCCCGCCTGGCCCTTTCTGTTCTACACCCATCATTCCTCAGGGCCAATCTACAGTGGAAAGCGTGGCAAGGGCAGAGTAGCGCTGTGTGTGACACAGCTGGGGCACCCGAGGCAGCGCCCTTGAACCCTCTTTGTTCCGCTCTAGCTGGGGGAGGGAGACTTGAGCCGCTTACGAGGGTCCCTGCAGGGACAGCAGGGCCGGCTTTTGAGGCGGTGATGAATGGGTGCTTCAGGGCATCTGGCCATGTGCCTGTCTTTTGAGTACCTCTCCAGGGATCTAGACGCAGCAGGAAACAAGAATGGGGGGATCTGGCTAACTGGGGGTGCAGGAGTGGCTTCTGCGAGCAGGGTGGGACTGCAGACAGAGCATGCGTGCAGGATTCCTTGGGTGGGGGGAGTGAGTGGACACAGAGTATGGTCACCTTGCAGAAATGCCTGTTTGTGGGACCCAGACACCGACACCACGGGGGGCCAGGCACCTGCCAGGGTGGCTCTGCTCAAGGGTTCCCCCACCCCGGCCTTCTCCCTTGCTTGGTGCAGCCCAGCTGGGGTCCCTCAGGCAACAGACTTTGGGTGAAAGCAATTGCCTGCCCCGACTGTCCCAGCCAGAGTAGAGCACTAAGCCCGCTTTGCTTTGCAGGCCGCTGGGGAAGGACCAGCAAAGCCCATGCTTTTTAAAGCATCAGGGGCCTGGTTCTGACCCAGCACCGAGGGGAGTGACCCAGGTGTTCCGGCTGCTGTGCTCTGTGGCAGCCCCGGTGGGAACCAGCCCCAGGAGGGCTTCCCGCTGCAGAGGCCGCTGCCTGAGAGGGGCAGGACGGGCCTCCGCCACCAGTGACACAGCGCCTCTTGCCACCTCCCCGCTTGGGTCTGGCTGCTTCAGCCCGCCCCTAGACTGGTACTGCTGGTGTCCCGAATGCCCTTCCCACCCACGCTCACCTCCCCAGCCACAAAGAACAGAAGCGGTGCCTCCTCCTCCTTGGCTTTGTACTTGGCAATGACTTTCTCGGCTATCGGCTGGATCAGCTGCTTGGCTGCCTCAGACTCTCCATCATCCTCCGAGTCTGCCATGGGGGAGGAAAGACAAGAAGCGGGACCCCGTGGGGCCGGTTTCAGGGCCGGAGCTGCAGAAATGGCCGTGTGAGTAAGCTCTGAATAAAAAAGCAATTCCTCCTGGGACGCAGGCCTCGCTTCCTGCATGCGTGAGTGTGCACACATGTGCACAGACACACACAGACACGTGTGCACGCTACGTGCCAGCAGCAAAGCACGCTTGCACAGCGCTCTCCTGTGTCTGGCTCCCTGGGAATAACTCGCTTCCCCGGGGGGCGCCGTTGCCCCGCGGGGTTCCCAAGCCCACCCTGGAAGCTGAACTTCCCCTCTACAGGCCCTGCTTTTCTCTCAATCGTGGGACCTCAGACCTGTGGCTTTCTAGGGAAACTGGCACAAGGATCGGTGGTGAGGACTGAGGTGTGGTCCAGCTTTGACGGTGTTGGTGTTGGGGGCACCACAGCTGCGGGAATGCCAGCTTCACAGCTGGCAGCCGGATGGGCCTAGGGGTGAGGCTGAGTGCACCGGAGCCACAGACCAGGCCCCTCAGCAGGGCGCCAGGGCTCACTCTTGTTGCAACCTGTAGCTGAGAGCAAGAACAACACTCCCAAGTGGCCAGAGCAGGGGAGGGCACAGACAGAGGGCATTCACCCAAAACACCACAGCGCCAGAGAGACCATGGGTGCCAGACACACCCGGCGTCCACATCGGATGGGCGCTGTGACACCGTACAATTCGCTTGGCCTCCCTGGGACCCTGTTTCTGCATTTTTGCAGACGGCCACAACTTCCTCACCGAGCAGTGGGCCAGAAAGCCCCAGGGCGAACAATTCCTCAAGGCTGCCTCTCCCCAGGGAGCACAGACCCAGGCAGCCGTTCAGTTTCTTACAGGCAGGGGGCACAGTGGCCTTGGCTGGAAGCTGCTCAGTCTACACAAGGAACCAGGGTCAACCCCCTCCCCCCAGGGCCTGTGGACCCTAGATGGCTGCTCCTCTGTCCTGCCCAGGCCCAGCCCAGCCACCCACCTGAGCAATGTGGTTGGCCAGTGAGGACGGCTGTACCCCGAGGCCCCAGGCCAGCTCTCTCAGCCCCTGGAGCAGTTCTCCGGAGCACAGAGGGTCTGCAGAAGCAGCTGGAGTCAGCGTTGGCCCTCTGCGGCTGCTGTGCCTGCAGCCCTGCCTCTTTCCACCAAGGGCTCTGGTCCTGTTGGGGCTGAGGACACCCTCCAGGCTGACCTGTTCTGCCCAGCAGGCAGCTGCGGTGCAGCTCCCGGGACACCTCCCGCCCCGGCAAAGCCATGAATAAATCACTGGGGTCAGAAGCAAGGCTGGGGGGAGAGACAAAGGCCCAGGCAGTGCTGCCAGGGACAGGCACCAGCCACGTGAGGGCCACCCTGACTGGGGTCCCCAGTGAGTGCCATACCTACGAAAAGCACGAGGCAGGGGCCCTCGTTGAGCTGCACGGCGTTGGAGTCCGAGAGCTCCAGCACGGGCTTCGGGTGCCACGGGAACTCCCTGCAGTCCTCGTCGTTGAGCACCTCCACGCGCCCCTGCCGGGTGATCACCTCCCCCTGCGGGTCCAGCACGATGAGGGTGGGGATGCCTGCAAGAGAGAGCGCACCGGCTGGGCCCAGGGCACACACGCAGGCTCGATGTGGGGAACCCAGGCCAGGAAAGCCCCAGGCAGAATCCAGGCTCGGCCACGAAGTGGTTGTATGGAACCTTCCTGTGTGACCCTGATCAAGTCCGTTTGCCTCTCTGGGCCCTGGTGTCCTCAGCTGCCATGTGAAGGCCCTGTCATTCTACCTCCCACGAGGTGAGGGGCAACGGGTAACGCATTAAAGCACTCGGCACAAGGTTTCAGCTCAAGGCGCCCTCTAAGGAGATCCCAGAGACAGAACCATGGTGATATGACACCAGGATCTTGCCATGTTCCGTGCTTGTTAGGGACCCAGCAGCCTCCACACTCCCGACACACACACACACACACACACACACACACAGAGGAGCAGATGTAATGGGAGTCCTCACCCAGGCTAGAAGTGGAGCAGGGCGCCACCAGGCAGGAGAGGAGCCTGGGGCCAGGCTGCAGCAGGGGAATTGGGGGAGGATGACAGCTGTCTGCCAGAGAGCCCCCAGCCCAGCCACTGCCTAGAAGATTCCAGTGTCCACTGCTCTGACGGGGACAGTCCTTGGAGGCAGTAGGGCACTGGAGTCCCAGGCTGGAGTAAGAAATGCAACACAGAGGCCAGCGTTGTGGCATGGCTGGGTAAGCCACTGCCTGCGGTGCCGGCATCCCAGATGGGAGCGCCAGTTCAAGTCCCAGCTGCTCCACTTCTGATCCAGCTCCCTGCTAATGTGCCTGGGGCTCCTGCCACCCACATGGAGATCTGGAGTTCCAGGCTCCTGGCTTCAGCCTGACAAAACCTCAGCTGAGTAGCCACTTAGGGAGTGGACCAGCAGGTGGAAAATCTCTTTCTCTCTGTCTCTTCCTCTGTCATTCTGCCTTTCAAATAAAATAAATCTTAAAAAAAAAAAGAGCTTGAATTCATGCAGAAGATATTTAAAAAGAGACTATAACAGAGAGAGCAAGCGCGAGAGCAACACAAAGTTCGTGCCCGAACCATCACACTTAGCGGACTCAGAAGCCACGCCCCGGCTACAGTGGCCTTTGGGTCTGCCAGCCCCCTGCTCTTCGCCTCCTGCACCCCGCTGCTTCTGCTCCAGCCAGCGCTGACCCCAGCGACCGCAGCCCACTGTGTCTGCCTGGCCCTACCCTCTGGGGCCCCTTGTCTTCACTGGCGGCTGGTGCATTATCCTTGCATTATCCAGACTCGCCTTGTGTAGCCTTCTGGGATAGACCAGAGCTTGAATTCTCTATGAAAGCCAGAGCAATTTAATATTTATAGGTTCCAAAGCAGTCGGTCAGTAATTTGCTCCACTGACATTTCACTTCCCGGTGGGAGGGATGCCAAGGGACTGGGAGCATGGCCTCAGCATTCTGGAGCCTGTGGCGTAGCCGATCCGGTAGGTGTGCCATCAGCCCTGCTGTCACAAGGAATACGCGACCGCTTTAGGCTCACAGCTGTTAGAAGACGTGGCTGGGGGGCCAGCACTGTGGCTCAGTGGGTTAAAGCCCCGCCAGCATCCCACATGGGTGCTGGTTTGAGTCCCGGCTGCTCCACTTCCCATCCAGCTCTCTGCTATGGCCTGGGAAAGCAGTAGAAGATGACCCAAGTGCTTGGGCCCCTGCACCCGTGTGGGAGGCCTGGAAGTAGCTCCTGGCTCCTGGCTTCAGATCAGCTTAGCTCTGGTCATGGCAGTCATTTGGGGAGTCAACCAGCAGATGGAAGACCTCTTTCTCTCTCTAGCTCTGTACCACCATAGTCCCCTCCAACAACACCTTGGCACAGCTCCTGGAGCAGAGCTGGAAGAGGGTGATGGCAAGCAGGGGGTAACCAGAGCCTACTGTGAGGCCAGACGCAGTAGCAGGCCTGCGGGTGGCCAGCTTCCGCTCCCAAGAAGGGATATCGAAGGCAGAGAAGCCCCTCCCCGCTCAGTGCCTCAGTTTCTCTGAAGGCCCCTCATCACACCACAGCTGCAGCAGAAACTGGGAGAGTGGAGCAAGGAAACGGAGCCCCTGCTGATCCACTGAGGAACAGCTCCCCACACCTCCCCTAGAGCTCAGCCACTGCAAGTCCCCTCTTGCTTTTGATGATTTGAGCCCGTGTCTAAGAGCCCAAGACACGGTGGGTGTTAGACACTGCCTGCTTCCCATATCAGAGCGCATGGGTCTGAGTCCCAGCTCCACTGCTGCCATGCAGCTCCCTGCTAACGCGCACCCTGGGAGGCAGCAGCAGATGACCTGAGTACTTGGGTTTCTGCCATCCATGTGGGAGACCGGAAATGAGCTCTGGGCTTCAGCCTGGCCTAGCCTTGGCTGTTGTAGGCATTTCAGGAGGGAACCAAAGATGGAAGATTCTCTCTCTCTCTCCTCTGCCTTTCAAATAAAACAAAAGTAAATGAATACAAAACTCAGAAATAGGATCTCAGGACGATGAGGTACACAGGGGCAGGGGCAGTGCTGGGCATGACTGCATCAATAAAATCGAATCAGTAAAATCAGCGCAGTTAGACCTGGACCCAGGGAAGCACAGGTGTCTGATACATGGACAGGGTCAGCATCTCTACTGCGTGGTCCAGGCCGCCTCCTCACCACCCGATCCTGGGCTAGCTTGGCCCTAGAGCCTTCCCCAAGTCAGGGACCAGAGGGCCAGGAAAAGGGAACTCCCCTGTGCAGCGTGTCTGCTCTGTGCCAGGCACAGCACAGCTGCCGCCCCAGGTCATCCTCCTAACAGATGCTGTGGGGCACCACTCTCCCCAGCCTGCAGGAGGTAGTCGCCTGCCCAGGGCCCCCCGGCCCGTCGGTGGTCACGCTGGGACAGAAACCCTGGTCTGCCCATTGTAAGAGCTGCTGCTCTTCCCCTCCCTGCCAGGCTGCCGACTCAGCTGGGGACTCGGGTGAACAGGACAGGGCAAGGCCTCCCTCGGCTCAGGCTGTGGGAAGGAGGCTGGGATCATACCACGTCTTCCCTCACCTCCCGTCGGTCCCACTCCTCCGCCCTTGAAGCGGGTCCACGGACGTGGACACTTCTGGAACGCCGCCAACAGGAACCCTACAAGGCACGGCGGGGATTTCCAATAGATGCCTTTAGACACCCCAGCCAGGGGCTCCCTGAAGGGAGTGAAGACGGGGAGCGGCACAGGCTGACCTGAACCTGCCGATCCCAGCTGGGAGGGCCGGGAAGAACGGGCGGAAGGACAGGCCGAGTCCGGGGAAGACCCAGGCAAGCCGCTGGACTTCTCCGAGACTTCTCGCCACGGCTGCCAGGGGATACGGGGACTTTCTCATCGTGTTTGGTTGTTGTGAGGAACAAACAAGACATGTAAAATGTCTTCCACCCAAGTGGCTGCTATCCAGTAAGGCCCCCCCAAGTATCTGCTAGTGCTGTGAACCCGTTTCTGTTTTTTACAAAAGCTTTCCTGAAGCAGCGTGGCTCCTAAGAAGGGCAGACGGGTCCTTGCTCTGGTGAGAGCAGCAGAAACCTCTGAGCCGGGCTGGAAGACATTAGCTCTAGAAACAGAAAACAGGCAACGTCACGGCCACACCGAGAGCTCCAGGAATGCTGACGCCTGCCAAGCCTGCGGCTGGCACTCTCCTCCCCCCACCAGCCCAAGTGTAACTTTTGGGCTTACAGTGTATACCTGGTGTCCCTAGAGCAGGCTCAGCCCCAAGACCCCTGCCCTGGGGAGGAGGGCGGGACCACAAGCAGCACCTAAAACCCCTTCGCTGTCACCCACAAAGCGCAGACAAAACAGGGCGAGCCCTAAGCACTCTTTCTTCCCAGGAGGAACCCACTTGTGAGCATTTTAAACCATCTGAAAGCTCAGCGTGCCGACTGTTCCATGGGTTAGGTTGCTGGTTTTTCTCCTGCCAAGGAGATGGAGTTTTAAAGGGGAAGGGACTCCGGGGATGGAGATCAGAGCCGGGGAGGGGCCGAGCGCCAGGCAGGGCTGTGACCCAGCTTTTGTGGCATCTGGGTGGCAAGAGGCTCTGAGGGGGCTGGGAAGGCACCACAAAAGACTGCTGGGGCTTGGGGCCGGCACTGTGGCGCAGCGGGTTAAAGCCCCGGCCTGCAGCACCAGCATCCCATATGGGCACCGGTTTGAGTCCCAGCTGCTCCACTTCCGATCCAGCTCTCTGCTGTGGCCTGCGAAAGCAGTAGAAGTTGGCCCAAGTCCTTGGGCCCCTGCACCCATGTGGGAGACCCAGAGAAAGCTCCTGGCTCCTGGCTTCAGATCAGCTCAGCCCTGGCCATTGCGGTCATCTGGAGAGTGAACCAGCGGATGGAAGATCTCTCTCCCTCTCTCTCTCCCTCTCTCTCTCCCGCCTCTGGCTCTACCTCTCTCTGTAACTGTCTTTCAAATAAATAAATTTTTTTTCTTAAAAAGAAAAAAAGACTGCTGGGGCTGAGAGAAAAAAAATGGGAGGAGGAGCAGATTCTGGGACAGGAAGAGCAGGGAGAACATGGTGGCTGGCAGGGCACAAAGTGGGGGTACTTCAAATAGTTCAGGGAAAAACAGGGGCAAAAGACAGGCTTATTTTGGTGCAAAAAAGCTTTTGGAATACATGCATGGTTTTTTTGTTGCCATTTCCATGAACTTCTGGAGGACCCTTCATGTTATTTGTGCAAATGGTTGTACGGGGGCCAGTGCATGATGCGGCGGGTTCAGCTGCCACCTGCGGCGCCAGCATCCCGTATGAGCACGGGTTCAAGTCCAGCTGCTCCACTTCTGACCTAACTCCCTGCTAATGCACGTGGGAAGGCGGTGGAAGATGGCTCCAGTGCTTGGGTCATTGCACCCATATGGGAGACCCAAATTAAGTTCCAGGCTCCTGGCTGCAGCCTGCCCAGCCCTAGCTGTTGCAGCAATTTGGGGAGTGAATCAACAGGTGGAAATTCTCTTTCTCTCACCCCGTCCGCTTCTCTGTAACTCTTTCAAATAAATAAAATAAATCGAAAAAAAAAAAAAAGAAAAGAAAAGGAGGAAAAAAAGCCAGACAATGGCTGTCATGAAGGCTGCGGCAACATGGGTCACCCAGTGCAGTGTGTCCCTTACGATGAGGGGTATGGACGATGCCAAAAGGGACTCAGAAAAGTGACACAGTCAAGAGTGTGGATGGGGACACAGCTGAACCTGGCCAGCGGGTCCTCGAGACAGGCACAATGACACCTAACAGCAACACCCCTGTGACACAGGAACTCCAGAAACAACCCCTGCCCGTCGGGAGTGGACGTCAGCTGTGGCGTGCTCAGACAAGGAAACACTCTTGAGCGCTGCACATGAAAATGAACTAGACAGAAATATCGACAAGGGGAAAGCTTGTAGACTTAGCGATGAGCCAGATGAGCCAGAGAAGCAAGGCGGTGTGCGGCACGGGACCATTTTAAGCAGGCGCCTAAAAAACACCCAGAGCAGAACTGTGTGTCTTGCACAGATCACACGTCGCAGCGGAAACGTGCTGAAGACACGCTCAACGTGTGGAAGT
Organism: Oryctolagus cuniculus; assembly: GCF_051225735.1. Taxonomy (NCBI): domain Eukaryota; kingdom Metazoa; phylum Chordata; class Mammalia; order Lagomorpha; family Leporidae; genus Oryctolagus; species Oryctolagus cuniculus. The sequence continues at coordinate 46,364,389 of NC_142883.1, read as the reverse complement.
GCTAGGAAGTTAGAAAGGAGCCTATGCCGTGTGAGGGGGCCTGAGGAAAACAAAGACCGTTGGAGGCAGCCCAGGATCTTATGCCTGGAAGTCCTGCCTGTACCCCAGTAACTCCCCAGGTGGTCTCAGCCCTCCCCCAAGGAAAGCTCTCTGCCTCACATCTGCATTCTTTCTTGCATGAAGACAAGAACCCACCCCACCCATCTCCGCTAGGAGAACACAGCAGGCAGCGGAGGAGCGGGCACCTCACCTGTATCTGCCACCAGGCTCCTGCTGGTTTATATTTTAAATACCTGAGCAAAAAACACCCATCCGGGGCACTGGTCACATTTGGTCCCATTTTTAAAAATATAATAGATTCCCCAAATTAAACAAGGCCCACACAGCAGCGTGCCAGGACGGCTCAGCCGGCACCCGCCCCGTGAAGGCTGAGCCTTCACAGAAACCTCGAGGGTGGCCGCTTGCCCACTGCTGATGGGGAAGAACCATCTCCAGATGCTTCGTTTCTCATGGAAACAGATTCCACCTCCAGTGGGTTTGTGGAAGGGGCAAGGGAGAGGGTAGAAGAAGGGAGAGAGAGAGAACGGCGGGAGGCAGCAGAGGAAGAGGGGGGCAGCAGGAGGGAGGCACAGGCGCAGAGAAACAGAACCAGATGCGGGGGAGCAAAGGGCCCGCCCACCACGGCCTCCCCGCCACCAGGCCCCAGGCCGTGTGCCCTCCTCCAAGGCTGGGGGCCCCGGCCCTAGAGAGAACACAGCGTTCTCTGACAGCCAAGGGTCACTGAGACAGTTGCTAATGAGACTTGCCTTCTGCCAAGTGTGTCTAAATGCTTTTCTCAAAGAGGCCTTCTTAAACAGCTCACGGGGCTACACGAAGCACGGAGATTGGGGGAGCCCAGGACTCGGGGGGAGCCAGCTGCTCCCCTGAGACACAGGAAAGGCACGGAGGTCGAATGTCAGGCCCTTCATGCACTCGGGTGACCCTGGAAAGACTGCTGGTTCCCACGGCTGGGTTGGCTCCAGGGCACCCACGCCCCTGCCCCCCCAGCAGCAGCACCAGCGGGCCTGGCGCACACTCAGCCTGAGGCCCGAGGCAGGTGTCGGCACTCTGTAAAAAGCCCGACCCAAGGCCCACCTGCGCCCCCACAACTGTCAGCACCGGCAAGGCCTCCCTCTCTCTGGGGCAGAAGGGGGACAATTGGAGTGCAGAGAAGCCTTAAGCCCAGCTCCCAAGATGCTCCACTTCCTGTTTTCACCTGGTCAGGTCAGGTATCTCCCCCTCTGCGGGGCACAAAGAAAGACCAGGAGGAGGGGTCACCTTGGGAGCGGGCAGGGGGATGTGTGCCTGGTGCTGCTCTGGGAAGGCACTGTCATCAAAACACTCCAGGGAGAGGACACAGGTGGCTGAGAGCCCCGTGCACACAGAGCAGGGGCTTTCCCGGGGACCACCCTGCAGGATTTGCTGAGACCAGACATTGAGAGAGCTGGAAGCCTGCTCAGACTCCGTGTCAGAAACATTCAGCATTCGATCAGAAACAATAGGAAGATGGGGTGGGTGTTTGGCCTGCGTCGCACACAGCGGTGCCTGGGTTCAGCTCCCAGCTCTGGCTCCTGACGCCAGCTTCCTGCTAATGCAGACCCCGGGAAGCAGTGGTGATGGCTCAAGTAAGTGGGTTCCTGGCACCCACGCAGCAGATCTGGACTGCATTCCCAGCTCACGGCTTTGGTCCCAGCCCAGGCCTGGCCCAGCCCTGGTTACTGTGGGCATTTGGGGGTGGGGAGTAAAACAGTGGGTGAAAGCACTCTCTTCCTGCCTCCCAAAAAATAAACCAATTTTAAGAGTTTTGTGATACTGTGGAGAATAAGAAGGAACACACAGTTCCTTTGGGTTCAGAGGTGTTTAGGGCTACAGAAACAGGCAATCATGAGCCGGTGCAGCGTGGGGAGGAGCCGCCAGCGTCTCAGTGAGAGGGACTCAGACCCCAGTGAAGCCAGGGCTGTGCACGACCAGGGCGAAACCCGGTTTGGGAGGCAAGGGTGCGGCCCCGAGAGCAGGGCCGTCGGCACGGCGGAGCTGGGCACACGCACCCTCACGGCCCTGAGCAGACACTTCCAGAACCGCGTTCCCTCCTTAGCAGGTGGACGACTGTCACACCCGGGGAGACCTGCGGTTGAGTTCAGAGACGTGAATCGAGCTCCTGCTGCTAATGTTCTCGTGTGTCAACAAATCGATACGTATTCGGCATGTGGCTTCAGGATCTGTTTTTTTTTTTTTTTTTTTTTGACAGGCAGAGTGACAGTGAGAGAGAGGGAGACAGAGAGAAAGGTCTTCCTTTGCCGTTGGTTCACCCTCCAATGGCCGCTGCGGCCGGCGCGCTGCGGCCGGCGCACCGCGCTGATCTGATAGCAGGAGCCAGGTACTTACCCTGGTCTCCCATGGGGTGCAGGGCCCAAGCACCTGGGCCATCCTCCACTGCACTCCCTGGCCACAGCAGAGAGCTGGCCTGGAAGAGGGGCAACCGGGACAGAATCCGGCGCCCCGACCGGGACTAGAACCCGGTGTGCTGGTGCCGCAAGGCAGAGCATTAGCCTAGTGAGCCGCGGCGCCGGCCAGGATCTGGTTTTAACAGAATGTCCCCTACTAGAGTACCAGGCCCATCCTCGGATTCCGATATTAACGGATTCTTGATTTTAAAGTGGAGGCCCTGACAACAGTACTGCCACACACAAGAGAACCTAGGTATTTCCGCTTTTATGTGTAACTTGCTGGAGTGAGGCAACTTATTTAACGACTTGGGAACATTTTGTTTGTCCTTTAAGTATTTTAAAAGGCTTAAAAGCATAAACCAGTTTAAAATGTTTACAGGAGGTTAATTTTGTGAGTCTAAAAGATCTCTAACAAGGAGACACTAAAATTTCCTAGACACATAAATAGAATGAAAAATTCAAAAATGTATATTAGAAGTGCAAGTAAGGTTGAGGATTTTTTAAACTTGTATTTTAATCAATCAAATATGAATTTTTAAAATCGAAGTAAACCTCTGCATAATCTTTTTCATGGATAAAAGGCTGCCAAGCACACCACTGGTGGCACAAGACGCAGGGTGGGAGCAGCAGGCCGGCCCGTGGCCCAGACGGGCTCAGAGAGCCAGGCGACGGCAGCCCAGGACGCCCGAGCCAACCGCAGACCCCTTTGAAGCGGAGCATGGAGGCCAGGAGCCCCAGCTTTCCTCCAAACCGGGCTCCTGCAGGGACTTCGGGACAGAGCGGTCAATCCTGCCTTTTTGTCGGAGGAAGCAGCAGGTCCCAAGGAGGGGAGGCGACTTGTGTGCAGCCGCACAGCTGCTGAGTGGCAGGGCTGAGCCTGGAACCCTCTACAGCGCTGTTTTTTCTCCCAAGCCCCACCTGCCCCGAGAGCAGCGAATGGGGGTGGCTAGGAAATGGTACCAATCCACACCCCCAAGAAGGCTTGGCTGGGGCACCCTGGGTCCTCCCCAGCACTCCCTGTGCTGCCCCGTCCCCTGCCACAGGGCCAGTGTGCATCACCTTCTCCCCTGAGAACCAGGCCAGAAGCCAGGCACTGACTGCTCTGCCTGTCTCTCTCTGCAGGAGTTTAGGGCCCATGAGGTCAGGAGCTTTGTGGTTCTCTTTCTTTCTCTCTCTCTTTTTTTTTTTTTTTTAGGTTTATTTTATTTTATTTGAAATGCAAAGTCACAGGGAGAGAGAGAGAGCTCTTCTATTTGCTGGTTCACTCCCCAAATGGCTGCAACAGCCCTGGGCTGGGCCAGGAGCCTCTTTCAGGTCTCCCACAGACGTCTGCTGCTTTCCCAGGCGCATTAGTAGCGAGCTGGATCAGAACTGGAGCAGCCAGGACTCGAACCAGTGCCCATATGGGATGCTGGCATTGAAGGCAGCGTCTTAACCTATGCCGCAGCACCAGCCCAGGCTCTGTGCTTTTAGTTCAGGAACAGATAAGCCCCTGGCAGACAACATGTATGTAACCATGTCTTGTTTAAAAAAAAAAATACATGAATAGGAAGTCCCTGGTCTGGGAAAGAGAGAAGAATGGTAGCTGCTATGGACTGAATGGCTCTCCCAAATTCACATGTTGAGGACGGGCATTTGGCCTAGCGGTTAAGACACCTGCACCCCATATCCAAGTGCCTGGGTTTCACCCCCAGCTCTGTGCACCCCGGGAGGCAGCAGCAGGTGATGGCACAGGTAGTTGGGTTCCTGCCACACACACGGGAGACCCGGACTGAGTTCACAGACGTTGGCTTCAGTCTGGCCCAGCCCCAACCACTGCAGACATCTGGGAGCGAGCAAGTGGGAGCGCTCTCTCTGTCTCTGCCTCTCAAATTAATTACTTTAAAACAAAAATCACATGCTGAAGCCCTGTTCCCCAGTGTGGCAGTATCTAGAGACAGAGCCCGTGAGAAGGAGGTGCTAACGGAGGCTAAGGTCCTGATCCCACAGGGCTGGGGCCTCTGGGAAGAACACACACCAGCGCCCCCTCCTCCAGATGTGAGGTCGCAGCCAGAAGGCCGCCATCTGCCGGCTGGCCGGGGAAGAGCCCACACCGTGAACCTGAGGGACCGCTGCACTTCCCAGCCCCGAGAACAGAAACAAACTTCTGTCTGTGTCCTGGTCTGTGCTATTTTGTCATGACAGCCCCGGCGGACAGAGACAGCCACTCACGGGGTGGCAGGATCTTTCCTATGGCTGAGAGAGACCTGTACATCCCTGGAGTAGAGAAGCAGCTGATGGAACAAGACGAAGACCCCCGAACAACAGAGGCAGAATTGCAGGCGGTGGGGACGGCAGGGCTAACAAGCGGACAGGGCTGGGGGAGGCCCGTGGCCTTCCGAATGGTGGGGGCTGCTGAAGGAAAGGGCTGCTCCGTGGCGGGGGGGGGGGGCGCCGAGAGAATGCAGGAGAGCTGGCTGCTGAGGCCAGACGCCAGCCGAGGAGCAGGGAAGGGGGTGAGACACCGACAGCCACAGGACCTCTGCCCTGGTCACGGAGTGAGGCCCCTGCTCCACAGCGCCTGTCACTCTGCCCCCGGGCCAGCCTGGGAAAGCTCTAAAAGTTGGTTCTTGGCAACTCTGCCCCACCCCCCGACATCAGGCAGTGGGTTTTCTTCTATTTTGGGAGTCAGAGGCAGTGGGATGCAAAACCTTGCCTAAATTTCTCCTAAAGCAGTACTTGTGTACCTGTGCAATGCTACTGACCAATAAGATCAAGGCGAAACGCTACAAGAGAACTCGCTAAGAACGCGTGCTGCTGCTGGGAGCAGTCACGGGATGCACATGGGTCACACACGCCCCCCTCCCACTCCCAGCCATCCTGGAGCACAAGCTAATAGGTGGCAGTGTAGGGGCAGGGAGCCGAGCACTGGGCCGTCTGTCTCAGCGCTCCAGGAGCAGCTGGCCCCTCCCCACAGTCAGGTGGTAGGGGCTGGGCCGCAGTCCCGGGCCCGCTCACAGCGCCCATCAGAAACCTCCCGGGACGACCAGCCTCTGCGATGTCTCTCTCCGTCTAGCCTAAACACCCCCATGGCACTGATCTCATTTAATCCAAACTTTTCAAAAGGCTCTAAGAATTCAAACAGTCAAGTCCAAAGATCTTGGCACTGCCCTCAAGGCCTTTGGTGATGAGGCCCCAGCAACCTTTTCCCACACTCTGCCCCCAACACACGCCACAGTCATTCCCATTCTGGACTTTGCTCTGCAATGTCCCAAACCCCTCATTTAAACCATACCCACTCTGTAAGGGCCTGTTCCAGAGCCACCTCCTCCAAGAAGTCCTCTTGGTTCAACAGCTCTAAGATGGTCTCCTCTGAACTCATTAAATGCTAGCTTGAGAAAGGTTCTGAGGGGTAGCCTATGGAATCAGTGGTCAAGGAAGCAGGGACACAAGACATTGTGCTGGGGAGAAACTGGGAACCGGAGGATGAGGAAGCAGGGAATGGGAGAGGCTGGAGTGGAGCCAGGAGAGGAGGGGGCTGAGGGAGGGCCGGCTGCAGGGTGGGGCTGTCGGGGGCCTCAGGGCCCCGAGCAGTGCCTAGGTGAAGCACCCCCTTTTCCCAGTGTGGACTCACTAAGCTCTTGCTTGCCTGGGGACAGGGCCTCTCGGGAGCAGCTTGCTGCTCCTGTAGCTGGGGACCACATACACACTTCTCATCCCCGTGCTGGCCAAGTGCAGGGGCCGCGGGGGGCCGGGCCGGCTCTCGCCCCTGGGGAAATGTCAGTGTGCCAAGGCCTTGTGCACGGTGACACTTATTTGAGCAGCACATGTGGGCTCTCTACACTCCGCGCCTGAGTTCTTCCCCTCTGGAAATCCCATCTCGCCCACTCAAGGACAGCACCGGGCCACCCTTCTAGTTACTTCCCTCAGAGCTCAGCTGCAAGGAGTCTCGACTGGTTAGTGGGAACTGAAGACATGGAATCCTACACATTTCAATCTGGGCCACCTGTTTTTCCCAAAAATGATTGGAGGAGGCATCATCTAATCCAATAAAAATAGATGAAACTATCACCCTACGGGGAAGGCAAGGAAGAGACTGGAGCTGGGGTCAAGGTGCTGCCAGGAGCGGCGAGCTCTGCAAAGCTGCTAACAGTGGCCGCGGCCCTCGACGAAACTCAGGACACACAGCAACCTCCACAAACAAAACCCCACTGCTTGCTCAGGAGCAGCTCAGCGCTGGCCGGGGCTACACGGTCACTTCCTGGAAGTGGGATTTCCTAGGTGGATGCTTAGGGCTGCCGAGCCGCACTTTGCCAGCAGTCTGCTTTCGTCCCTGCACTGGGGACTGGTGTATTTTCTGGAGGGGGTGGGGGTGTCCTTTGCAAATGTGATTCTGTGTTTTCATCTGTAAATGATGAAGTTATGCTGAGTGTTTTTTATAACTGTGCTGACAGTGTGTATTCTAAGCTGCCTGCTTCGTGTCTTGGATATATTTTCTACTAAATTGTCTCTCTCTTTTTAAACTGGCATCTGGAGAGAGCTCTTTTTCTAGGAATGATATTGATTCTTTGCCAAACGTATTACTAACATTGGTTACCTTTGTTTACACTTTTTGATATTTAAAACAATTTTTTTTTTTGTTTTTTTGTTTTTTGACAGGCAGAGTGGACAGTGAGAGAGAGAGACAGAGAGAAAGGTCTTCCTTTTGCTGTTGATTCACCCTCCAATGGCCGCCACGGCCGGCGCGCTGCGGCCGGCGCACCGCGCTGATCCGATGGCAGGAGCCAGGAGCCAGGTGCTTTTCCTGGTCTCCCATGGGGTGCAGGGCCCAAGCACCTGGGCCATCCTCCACTGCACTCCCGGGCCACAGCAGAGGGCTGGCCTGGAAGAGGGGCAACCGGGACAGAATCCGGCGCCCCGACCGGGACTAGAACCCGGTGTGCCGGTGCCGCTAGGCGGAGGATTAGCCTAGTGAGCCGCGGCGCCGGCCTTTAAAACAATTTTTTTAGGTAGAATAAATTTTTTGTTTTATTTTTCTGAGTCAGTCAACAAATATTCGCTAACTTGTCTGCCTTGTGACCCACACTGAAACTTCCTAAACTTACTGAGAAAACAGAGGTCAGTGCACTTGATCAAGGCCATTCATCTGTAGGTGGGGCCCACTGAGGGGCTGCCAGTGAGTGCGGAAGGGAACAAGGCCAGAATCAACGTCGGGGCCAGGAGCCAGGAGGGGTAGGACAGGTGACTTCCATCCTGGCCTGATTAAGATGCTTCCCAGAGCACTGTGAAGGTGTGCTCCGAGGCCCGACCATGTCGTACAGAGCCATGTTCTGTGCACATTTGTGTAACACACACACACACACACACACACACAAGCAGGGGAGATAAGAGATGCAGAATCATGGAGGAAGGGGCTTTGTTAGGGGAGTCGGAGGAGAGGAAGCATCCAACATTGGCTGGTATCTAAGGGGAGTGGAGATTAGAAAAAAAATCCAGGAGGATCCCAAAAATGTTGAAGGGCTGAGGTGGAAAATCCATGGTGACGCGAAGGTCGGGGTGCAGCTGCAGGGAGGCAGAGGCACGGAAGAACGGCCGAGCCGGTGACACTCAGCGAAGACCTGAGTCCTCCCGCCCCCCTGAGGGCCTCCAGTCATAAGCCAGAAACGGAGGCTAAGCAGCAGCCCAGGGGCTAAACGGCTGGGCGGCACAGTTATAATGTGACAGTCACCTCTCCTGGAGGGTGCGCAGTCACTCCCGGGGTAGGGACCTGAGTCCCCTGGGCAGTAGGGCAAAGCCCAATCCCACATGGTTTGTGAAGTGCAAACAGCACTGAGGACACACTCCAAACCCTCCACCCCGCCTGGCCCTGTTCCTCCACAGTCCTTGTGAACATCAAGAGCAGGTCTAGCCCGTGACGTCCAGGCTCCTTCCTCAATACTGTTTCTTGGCAGGGCCTTTGAGCTGATTTTCCTTAATGTTCTCAGCCTTCTTGGATCTCCCCAGCGAGGCCAAGTTCCCTACTACAGCCCCCTGGCTCCCAGGGCCTACCCTTCGAGCACTCACAGTTACAGCCAAATCTGTATAATGATTGACTGATTAGGACCAGGCTCCTCTCTGGAACTTTCAGCTCCACAAAGGCAGGAATTTTATCTATTTTCACTTGAGATGAGACGACCAGATTACGTCTCTGATGTCTGGAAGAATGCAATGGTGTCTAGCCGGTCCTCCTTAAGCACTGAGTGAATGAATGAATGAGTGAATGAAGAGACTGAACTCTGACCCCTGCCAAGTGGCGATTCAATTCTCCGCTCAGTGCCACTGGCCCAAGGCCATCCTGACACTCATCTCGAGGAACGCGCTCCTATCCCAAGGCACCCGTATTTTCAGCCTTGCCGCAAGAAAGCATGGGAGGAAGGAAGTCTGTGGCACTTCCTCTAAGTCGCCCGCTTGGGTGCCTTTCCTTCTGGTCCAATAAACGTCACACCATTCCAGCTCTGTTTGGGAAGGGAACTGCTTTCATCCTTGTTATTCACCCGAGGCGTGAGGCCCCCAGGTTCTCAAGAGGGTAGGCGGATCGACACTGTGAACACTTAAAGAGTGGTCCCGGGCCTGCAGCAAGGGCCTCACCTGGGAGCTGGCCAGAAAGAGGCTCCCGGCCCCACTGCATCCGCGTCTGCTTTTTCATGGGTCCCCAGGCAATGCTGGGGCACAGCTGAGACTGAGTCACAGATTTAAAATGAAACACTAACGTTCTTGAAACTCCAGCTCCAAAGCCATAGGCTTACTCTAACTGGTGAAGAGCCTAATGGGTTTCCTTACAGGCTGTGGGATTTCTTTTTCTTTCTTTCTTTCTTTCTTTCTTTCTTTCTTTCTTTCTTTCTTTCTTTCTTTCTTTCTTTCTTTCTTTCTCTCTCTCTCTCTCTCTCTCTCTCTCTTTTTTTTTTTTAAGATTTCTTTCATTATTTTCAAAGTCAGAGTCAGAGAGAAAGAGAATCTTCCATCTGCTGGTTCTCTCCCCAGATGGCCTCACCCATCAGCACTGGGCCAGACCAAAGCCAGGAGCCAGGAGCTTCCCCAGGGTCTCCCACATAGGAGGCAGGAGCCCAAGCCCTTAGACCATTTTCCACCACTTTCCCAGGAGCGTTAGCATGGAGCTGGATTGAAAGTGGAGGAGGTGGGATTTGAACCAGTGCTCATATGGGATGCCGGTATCATAGGCGGTGGTTTTACCCACTATGCCACAATGCCAGCCCCAGGCTATGGGATTTGAGGGTAAATCTTGATTTGTCCTTTTTTCTCCCCCTATTCTAACACAAGGAGCATGGAGAACTCAAATATTAGCTGTATTAGTCCAGGGCAGACTAGGAATTAGTCGTATTGGTAAAAAGGGAATGAGTTCAACTCTTAGAGTGGACAGTTAGTTGCTTCACCAAGGAAAAAACCTGGCTGGGCAAAGACTGGAAAGGCGGAGATGCACACACCATAAAGAATTAACAACTGGGACCAGCACTGTGGCACTGCGGGTAAAGCTGCTGCCTGCTACACCAGCATGCCATATGGTCACAAGTTCATGTCCTGGCTGCTCCACTTCGGATCCAACTCCCTGCTAATGTGCCTTGGAAAGCAGCGGAGGATGGCCAAGTCCTTGTGTCCCTGCACTCAAGTAGGAGACCCAGAAGAAACTCCAGACTCCTGGCTTCTGCCTGACCCATCACTGGCCGTTGCGGCCATCTGGGGAGTGAATGGGCAGATGGAAGATCTCTCTGTCTCTCCTGTGATTCTGACTTCCAAAGAAGTAATAAATCTTGACAACAACAAAGGGTTAGCAACCGTTCGCCTCACCAGGAATCACTTCTGAGCACAGTGACTAGTGCCGGAAGTCCTAGTTCTCTAGGTTCTCAGGAAGTGTTCTCGCCTGGAGGGGGACGCCCACTCAGCCCTCACCATCAGGCAAGAAGTGCTGCATACACACTAGGCGTTAAAGCTCGATGCCCCCAGCAATTCTCTGCAGCAGGGATTCATTGTGTCCATTTCACAGATAAGGAAACTGAGGCTCAAAGACTCAGAGTGACTCTTGTCTGTCTGACAGTGAAACCCTGTGGGACCGGTTTTTGGCCAAGTCACCTAGGAGCTTGTGCTGCATGGTCCGAGCACGCCAGAGCCCACAGTGCCAGGGGGTGAAAAACTGCTATCGTGCCAGGGCAAGTGTGTATTTTCCTTTCTAAAAGTACAGCTATAATGAGGTATAATTTACATACCATAAAAGTCACTCTGAATAATTTTTAAGATGACGAGGAATGTGAGTATTCCTGGAAATAAAGACGTTCTTTTTCCTCTGAAAGGGAAGCCTGCGATGCAGTGAGCCCAGAAGAGCAGGTCTCCGTGCAAGGAGCCCCACGGAGCCGGGGCCTGGAATGCCTACCTTGGATGCCGTACAGCCGGTTGAGGCGTGACCGCCGGGCCTCATCGGTGTAGGGGACAGCCAGCCAGGGCATCTCGCTGAAGTACTGTTTGAAGGACTCCTCTGACCTATGGTGACACACAGGAAGAACAAGGGTCTGTTAACCCTGAAATACTACCACTGTCCTCATCTGGTACCCCAGTGCACCAGGACTTTTTTTTTTTTAATATTTATTTATTTATTTTCAAAGATTTATATGTATGAGAGATCTTCCATCTGCTGGTTCACTCCCCAGATGGCCACAACGGCCAGGCTGGCCAGGCCAAAGCCAGGAGCTTTATCTGGGTCTCCCACGTGGGTGGTAGGGGCCCAAACACTTGGGCCATCTTCTGCTGCTTTCCTAGGCCACGAACAGGGAACTGGATTGGAAGTGGAATAGCCAGGACTCGAACCAGCACCCATAAAAGATGCCAGCATCACAGGCAACAGCTTTACAAGATAGGCCACAATATCAGCCATTGGGAATCAAATGTCTAATCTCTATTCTCCTCGAGGCTACGGAAGTGTGCTATTCTGCCAATTCTGGTGTTCACCAGGAAGCTACTACTTCTGTAACAGCAGGTGGATCTGGCCTGTGGCACAGCAGGTTAAGCTGCCACTCATGTGTCAGAGCGCTGGTGTAGGTCCTGGCTGCTCTGCTTCTGATACAGCTCCTGCTAACGCACCGGGCAGCAGTGGACGATGCCCAAGTACATGGCTCCTTGCCACTCATGTGGAGACCTGGATAGCTCCTGGCCCAGACCTGGCTGTCGTAGCCATTGGGAAAATGGAAGATCTCCTCTTTCAAATAAACAATTAAAAAATAAAATAAAATTAAAAAAGGCCAGGCCCCTTCAGTGCCACTCCATGACATCTTACTGATTATATTCACGCCCATCTTTTCATTTCTTACGCAGACTTACTTAGATACACAAAGCCACATTTCCTGTGATACTTCTAATTTGCGCAGGGGACCTGCCGTGCACAGGGCCACATTTAAACCAAGCAGACACCTTTGATTCCACGCATAAGAAACTTGAGGAAATTCACATCTGACCAGGTGACAGAAAGCAGACCAGGGGTTCCATGGGCCTGGGGGGTGGGGTGGAGACTGCCCAAGAAGGTGTGCAAAGGAGCATGGGAACGCTCTACAGCTGGTCCGTGGGATGATGACTACACAGGCGCCTGCCTTACGCAAAGCTCACTGGCCTGGATTCCCAAAAGGATGCGTCTTCCTGTATACGAGCTGTGCTTCAACAGCTTGTTTAGTTTCAAAAACAAAAACAAAAACAAAACAAAAAAAAAAAAGGTGACTGCTCCGTCTGGCCTGCCTTCAAGCTTGCCCCACTTACATGTGCTGAGATAGGAGCTAGGGCAAAGCGGAGCAGAACCGCGGGCCAAAAACCCAGCATGCTTATTCTTAATGTGTTGTATATACATATTAATGGTAATACTAGTACGCAAACAGTACTTTATACTTTGTGTATCTATGTGGGTGCAAGCTGTTGAAATCTTTACTTAGTATATACTAAGTGGGTCTTCTGTATATAAAAATAATTAAAAATGAATATTAATGAAGAATGGGATGGGAGAGGGAGTAGGAGATGCGGATGGGAGGATGATTATGGGGGGGGGGGGGAACCACTATAATCCAAAAGTTGTACTTTCGAAATTTATACTTATTAAAAAAAGTTGGAAAGAAAGGTAAGGCAGAAGAGATGGCCGTTAACCACCGACCAAAGAGGAAGCCGCTTCCTCGCACGCCTTACCTGTCCGCACTGACGAAGATGATCTCGAACTTCTGGCCTGCTTCCTTGATCTTGCGGTAGGACTCCACCAGGACCCGGGTGAGGCTCCGGCAGGGTGGACACTGAAAGGCAACAGCAGGCCCCTGCTGTGGGACGCACCGTCTCTGTCTCCCAGCCTCTGTCTCCCCTCAGAGGCCTGGAGGCAGACAGCAAAACCCTGTTTGCCAAAGAGGTGCAAATAAACTTGCCTCTCCTAATGGCAAGCACTCAGCACGGGTTCCTCCCAGCCCACAAAGGGGGCACCAGCGGACAGCATTTCAAACAACCCCCGACAAACCTCCCTGCCCCAGAAGTCTGATCCGAAGGGGTGAGGAGGAACATTCTTTCAGATCAGTGACAGTCAGTCATTTTCTTGCCGCTATGGCTATCATCGTCACAACAGTACGTGCTGACTGCATCAGGCAAGGAGGCATGAAGGCCAGGAGATTCCTGCCTGAGCAGTCACACCTCCAGAGGCCAGCCACGCGGGGCCTGGTGGTGACATGGCTGCTGTCTTCTGTGTGGACTGAGAGGGGTCCACTCACCCAGTGCGCAGAGAAGTAGACGCCCACGTGCGACCCCTCCAGGCTGCTGCTCTCCAGGGACTGCCCGTTATTTCTAAGCAAGGGCCCTGCAATGACTTCCCTGAAAGGCTTGGGCCCCCAGGGGAATTCCAGACCTGAAATAGGAAACAGATGGTGAGAATGTTAAGACTCCTCATTACAGCCAGATGCCTCGGACCCAGGAGGCTCAGAGCCGCAGGCAAGACAGCTTTATCACCAAACAGTGTTTATGTCAACACACCCACAGGACCTGTAGCTATGACAGGAATAAGAGTAGAATCAAGCCTGGCAGAGCCCTACCTACCCTAGGGCAGTTTCCAAACCTGCATGACCACCAGGTCTGTCTCGGATGCCCAGGCCCCGTCCCTCATCCTGGGGCTCAGCTGCATGGCTGAAGATGTATGACCAGAACAAAACACTACAGGCTCCCCCATCTGGTGATAGGGCCAGGTCTGGGAAAATCGCCGCCTGGGATGCAGACCACGGTTCAGCCACAGCCCTAGCATCTCAATGGATCCTCAACTCTGACTGCACTTTGGAATCAGCTGGGAGACCCACAAATATGCTCCTGTGCCCCACTTCGCCCCAAGATTCTGCTTCAACGGGTCTGGGTTGGGGCTCAAGGGCCAAGGGAGAGTATGAGTCTAATATAAAGAAAGGGTAAAATCCACCCACCTGGGGCCACGCTGTGGCGCAATGGGTTAACGCCCTGGCCTAAAGCTCCTGCATCCTATATGGGTGCCGGTTCGAGACCCGGCTGCTGCACTTCTGATCCAGCTCTCTGTTATGGCTTGGGAAAGCAGTAGAAGATGGCCCAAGTGCTTGGGCCCCTGCACCCGCGTGGGAGACCCAGAAGAAGCCCCTGGCTCATGGCTTCAAATCAGCGCAGCTCCGGCCATTGCCACCAATTGGGGAGTGAACCAGCAGATGGAAAACCCTCTCTCTCTCTCTCTCTCTGCCTCTTTTCTCTCTGTGTAACTCTGACTTTCAAATAAATAAATAAATCTTTAAAAAAAAAATACATGGGTACTTCAAACAGTTCATAGGAAATGGAATTAAAAGATAAGGTTTTTTTAAAAATAAAAAATCACCCAACCCACACACACAGCCAACATTCTGACCACAATCAAGCTCCAGGGAGAGTAACACGCCCCCAGCTCAACAGAATGGGGTTTCCTCACAGGGCAGTCCAGGTCCCACTGCCTCAAAATCATCTGGGGGTTCAGGGTTGGGAGGAAGGAGCACAGAATGGGTACAAAAGCCCACACTGAAGCTCTCGGGCAGGGCTGGGGAATGTGCACTTGTAGAGTTGTGTATGTCGCTGCTTAAACTTGAATGGATACAGATGCGTTCTATCAAGCTCCAGTTCCTTGCAACAGACTCAAATCTGGACAATCTGTGACCAGGGTTGAATCCTCCAAGTGGATCCGTAGTGATGGACAGCCCTTTCACCACTGCAGTGCAAAGGGGAAAGCAGCAGGGCACAGCCACCAAGCAGCCTCCCAGGTGCCTGCCTGGTGGGTCAATAAGCCCAAGAGCAGCAGCCAAGACATGAACCAGCGCCCCTCCATATGGGATGCCAGGGCCGCAGGCCGAGGTTTAGCCTACTATGCCACAGTGCCAGCCCCAAAAGCTGAGGGTTTTTTAGATTCTACCTCTTTTGGCCCACAAGTTAAAGCCCCCCACCACCACAAAAGGGGCATTCTGATGCCTTTGAAAAACAGCCCTGGGGGCCAGCACTGTGGCGTAGCAGTGCTGGCATCCTATATGGATGCTGGTTCAAGTACCAGCTGCTCCACTTCCAATCAAGCTCTCTGCTACAGCCTGGGGAAGCAGTCAAAGATGGCCCAAGTCTTTGGGCCCCTGTACCCGCGTAGGAGACCCAGAAGAAGCTCCTGGCTCCTGGCTTTGGATTGGTGCAGCTCCAGCCATTGTGGCCAATTGGGGAGTGAACCAGCAGATGGAAGATCTCTCTCTCTCTCTGCTTCTCCTTCTCTCTCTGTGTAACTTTGACTTTCAAATAAATAAATAAATCTTTTTTTTTGAAAAAAATCTTAGCCCTGGCCTATAGAGCATTCTAATTTCATCAAGTCTGTCTTCTATAGCCACGTAAACCCACTTGCACACATTTCACTGATAGCCCCTCTAGCAACGAGGAGGAGAGTGGAGAACAAGAATGGAACGGGAAGTTGGGAAACAGGGCAGACATGCTGAGGAATTACCTTCCGGGTCATCACGGATCACCAGCAGCCCATTCCTGCACACGACCTTCCCAGTGGTGGCGTCTAGGAATATTAGCGACGGAATGTTGGAAATTCGGTACTTGTTCCAAAGTTTAAGCTGTCAGAGGAAAAGTAAAAGAAGGAGGTTGGTCCAAAGCAGGCTAATGAAGGGTTCCTGTGAGCCCCTGAGGCCCGAGGGGCAAATGAACACAGACGCACTGAAGTACGCATAGAGGGAAACGGAGCAAAGCTGGGCCAAGGGGCCAAGTTAACTTCAGTCACATGGGCCCCTGTGGTCTCTGGTCTGTGACAGTGCAGGTGCTCGCGAGGCCCACCCAGGCTCCAGCCTCCACACAGGCTGGCAGAAGATCACACTTACTCTCTCCTTCCTCCCCTTGGGGGCGTATTCTCTGAGTATTCTCCTGCACTCAGGGTGAGAAGGAAGGGGCCAGCAGGTCATAGCAGCCACTTGCTCCCTCGCTTCCCTGACCTGCTGTGCCCCTTTAGCGCTTGGGGAGAAGGGTCAGGCTTTGCAGTGGAAGACCAAGGAGTTCCAATCTGCCCCTCTCCCCGCTCCACCAGGTGCCTGCACTTGGAAAACCCCAGTCACTATGGCTGGGTGCCGTTTGGCCTGCCAAACACCAGGGAGGCAACATCCTGAGCCAGCCCCAACCCTCAGCTCTCGGTGCCACTCTCAACAACCCCCACCTACTGGCAGGGTCCCAGGTCCAGGGTCTCAGGAGTCGTGAAGGCAAGAGCCCTGGGCTGGAAGCCAAGAGAGTCATGAGCCACCTGAGGACATTTCAGGGACTGACCGCATCTACTTCCACAGGGACACTGGACGGCCCTGCTGTGCAGCTGCGGACACTGTCTCGCTTTAGGAAGTAGCCAATATGATATGCCCACAGAACAACGAAACCGCCCAGGGACGTACTGCTTGAGATGTGTTCCCATCACTAGGTGACCTGCCACTGTGTGTGCAGTCTCCCTTGAAGGCCCACTTCCACAGGGGGAACATGCCTAGGTGGCTCCCTGGGTGCCCTGGAACTTAATTACCAAGCCCACAAAGCAACATCATTAAATAAGATGTCTTAGCAACACACCTCCAGAACAGACAGCTCCAGGGCCCCTTATGAGGCCAGGGAGCTGGGGGACCCCCTGCTGGGGGCCCAGAGAGAAGGCTGCTGCCTGAGCACTGATAGAACAGGACACAGAGGTGTCCTGCATGCAGCAGAGGGAAATGCCCACGGGGCTGGGACCAGCACTGCTTTTTATTCTATTGCAAACAGGAAAGGAGCAGGCCAGGGGATCTGCTGAGAAAGGCAGGGAGGGTTAGGGGACTCCACCCTCAGCCTCAAACCGGGTGGGCCTCACATTTCTGGGGGCTCACAAGCCCAGCCTGAGAGCAAGAGCAGCTCTGCACCTAGTTTCCAATGGCCGGGATTGCACCATCGCAGAGACCTGACTGGGCATTCAGATCAAACATTCCTAAGAGCAGAGCTGTCTCAACCCCAGGATAAGACAATCCTGCTGGTGGGATTAGCCTCGGAAGTATCCTGTGCAAGGGTCCAGCCAGGTTAATTTAAAAACCAAAAAAAAAAAAAAGGGGGGGGGGAGATTAAGATTGTTACGTTTTTCTTGTTGAAAAAGTAATTCCAGGATGGCGGGAGTAACCACTGGGGAAAAAAACGGGAGACGTGGCAAGCCACAAAAAATTGACGTAAAAATCACCCATGACTCACCACTTAGGGAAGCTCAGCCCACTTCATATTCCCACCAGCGGCAAAGGAGAGCCCACTTCCCAGTGTCCTCACTAGCATTGTCACAGAGGTTAGCTTTCCCAATTTGATATATCCCAGGCTTGTCTTTCCTTGTAGATGTTCAGGAGATACTGCGTTATAAACACTATTCTCCACCCGTCCCCCACAGTGTGGCTTACGTCTGGTGAGTGCTGAATTTCACTCAATGGATAGAGAGCAACGGAGCACCTACTGTGCGCAGGGCACAAGAAAGATCAAGGCAAAGTCATGGCCCTCATGGAGCTTCTACACTAGTGGGAGGGAGGGAGGGAGGGAGGAAGAGACAAGCGAGACCATGAATAGGAGAGTCATGTCAGAACAGGCAATACAACAGGTCCAGAGCAAAGCACGACACGCATCTGAGAGTGTGCTCTGGGGGAGGAAACGTCCGGGAGCTCAGGCCTTCAGGTGGAACCCAGCAAGTCGGGGGCCCTGTGCGGGGGCCGGGAGGCTGCCTGCAAAGCCTGGCCGGGGGGGGGGGGGGGCAGGGCAGCCTGGGACAGGGGCTGTGAAGAGGTCAAGGGGCACTCATGGACCGGATCTTTAAGGCCCTGTATAGACTGGGGTAAAGACAATGGGGTTTTATTCTAAGAGTAATAGGAAGCTACTGAGGCTATCGGGAGAGTGGTATGACCTGACTCACGGCTTAAAAGGTCACTGCGGCAGCTGGGAAGGAAGAGACCGCGGGGGAAGAGGAGGAAAGGCGGGAGAACAACTGGAGAGGCTAAACGGCCTGGGCAGGGCGTGGGAGCAGACGCGGGCCTCAGGGACAGCAGCAGACGGAGGGCACGATCTTAAAAATAAAAAAAAATAAAAAGATTTAAAAGACAGAGTGACCCAGGGAGAGGAGAAGGAGCTGCTGGTTCACTCCTGAAATGCCTGGAATGGCCAGGGCTGGGCCAGGCTGAAGCCAGGAGCCAGGAGCTCCATCCAAGTCTCCCATGTGGGTGTGAGTGTCAGAGGCCCAGGGACCTGGGCCATCATCTGCTGCTTGCCCGGGCGCATTAGCAGGGGGCTGGAGGGGATGTGGAGCAGCCTCAGGACAGGGTCTATTGTGAAGAGAATCAATAGGGTAAACAGAGAGATTGAACAGAGAGAGAAAGACCAAGGAAACACCTGGGTTAGGGCTTCAGCAAGTATGTCTAGGACGGTCCCACTAACCAAGGACAAGGAGAGAGGGGCACGTCTGAGGGGGAAAAACCAAGACTGGATGGGACAATCTTGCGGTGCCTGGTAGACGTGCCCCAAGCGGAGATCTCAAGTAGGCTTCTGGGTTATAAATCTGGAGTGTGGCAAGGATGGAGCCTGGGATCTCAACCAGGGATCAATGACTAGAAGGTATTTAAGGTCATGGCTCTGCCTTGATCATCTGCCTTGATCCTGATCTCTGCCTGAGATCATCCAAGGAGAGGACAGGGCTACGGAAGAGACCCCAGGGTGGAGCAGGAACCAAGGACACAGAGGGTGTCTGGAGTGGAGCACAGAGAAGTGGGGGTGGAGGGATGAAGACACTGGTGTCCCGGGGGTAAGGGGACACACTTTGGGGAGGAGAGGTTAGATAGTGCTGGGATGCTGAGTAAATGACAGAGAGCTGACCACAGAACACAGCCAACAGAGGCACACAGGGGTCTGGGCAGCAGGGGCACAGAACGGGGAGGGAGGAGCGGGGTGGGGGGAGAGCGGCAGGCAGACAAGGGGCAGAGGGAGCAAGGACGTGGACACACAACGCTCTAAGGGCCCCTGAAATGGGGCTGCAGCTGTGAAAACCACGAGGAGTTTAGGTCAGAGGCAGGAAGTTTTAAAGATGCTACAACATCTGCTGAGTGAGATAACCCAGAGGAGAGAGGAAAGACTGGTGAGAGGGAGAAGTCGAAGAACGTGAACGGGCAAGAAGGTGAGAACCAGGCGAAAACAGCTGATTTGTGATCTACGCTCTTAGCTCAAAGTAGTTCTCAGTCCGAGCAGAAGGCAGAACCATTTCCAAGCAAAGATTACCGTCTTTCCAATGGCTATGCCATTTCTTTTCTTAAGGAACTGGCACTTCCAAAACAGCACGGAGGAGCAAACATCCTCATCTTCCACCTGACTACAGCTGATGTGTCTTTAAAATCTCACTCTCAACTGAAACATAAGCCATCGGTTTGACACAGATACTCCTTAGTATTTATCCCATGCGTCCCACCATCCTATATACAGGATACCTATTAAGACTTAAACTGAGCAATAAATATACCATTTATGGTAACCTTGAAATAAATATTATGTTGTTGAAATATTCACAAAATTCACTAGGATCCTATCTTCCCTGGGGCTTGGGGTTCCCACCAGCAAATGATATCCTAAAACAGGCCCCTCCTTTTGTG
Source organism: Oryctolagus cuniculus (assembly GCF_051225735.1). Taxonomy (NCBI): domain Eukaryota; kingdom Metazoa; phylum Chordata; class Mammalia; order Lagomorpha; family Leporidae; genus Oryctolagus; species Oryctolagus cuniculus. The sequence goes on along the minus strand of NC_142883.1, from coordinate 46,344,750 downwards.
TAGCACTTGTGCTACCCAAAGCAAACTGCAGTCCGTGAGCCTCACACCCAAACCTGGCCAATGCGACATGATTATGACAGAGTGGTCTGCGTGCGGGCACCACATCCTCACTGAGGCGCCAGCGTGTGCGTGGCTCTTGCTCAGCTGTTCTTAAACCAGGGGTGGTGAGACTCTAAATACCGAGGAGACACGCTGTCTGCTCCTTGCCATGGAAGGAAGAACCCAATCTCTCCTGGATCCCTCATGCTGGCAAAAAGACTTTTAATACCCACCCCTGCAGTGTCCCAAATCACAACAGATATATCTTCTTGAATCGTCATGGCAGAGGTAAGAAACTGTAGCACCAGGACTCCATCTCCTCCCTCCCTGCCTAAGGACACTCCGCTTCCTTTCCCAGGGGGTCTCAGGAAGAGAGCAGCTCTTGGCTCGTGCTTTCTCCATTTGTGATGAGATCTTTGTTTCCAAGTAAAAGTCCACGGTTGGGGGTGGGGTGGGGCGGGGAATGTGGCTACTGACTCACGTCTGAAAAGCTGATCCTTTTATAGATTAACCCACTGTGATCTAACATGGCCCATATGACAGTGGTTTATCTAGGAACTGACGCCATTCATCCGCGAGCTTTGTCTGTGGGATGGCATGGAACCGTCTTTCTCAGGCTGCAGCATTAAGGTTACTTGGCTCTGAAAAACAGCGCAAGACACAGGCATGGTCGTCCCAACCCCAGCAACTTCCACACGTGGCCCGGAAGCTGACTCTGATGTCAGAGAAGTCACCGAGGCCTGCTTTGAGGACGCCGCTATGCCGACGGAAATGGGAAAAGCTCAAGTTTAAAGAAACTCATCACCCCTGTGCCTTTGTGAGTGTGGACGTGGTATCTCAAGTCCACTAAAGGTTTTCAAAAAGGCCTCTGAAAACAGTGTTTCATACCCATTTTTGGGTCACCTTTGAAGATAAAAGCTACGGATCCTTTCACCACAGAAAAATGCACATACACAAAAAAGTCTGTGTGTAATTTTACAGAGTTCATGAATCCCTTGAAGCCTGTTAGTGGGACCTGTCTGATCACAGAAGGTCTGTGGACCCTGCATAAAGACCCCCTTGCCTTAAGAGTTCATTTTAGTGCAATCTTGGCCTTGATTCAATTGGGGGAGCTACAATACTGCCCCATTTTTATTCCTACGATTAAAACTTCCTCCAGGGGCTGGCATTGTGGGTGAAGCTGCTGCCTGCAATTCTGCATCCTGTAGGCACCGTTTTGTGTCCCAGCTGCTCCATTTCTGATTCAGCTCCCTGCTAAAGACCTGGGAAAGCAGTGGAAGATGGTCCAAGTGTTTGGGCCCCTGCACCCACATGAGAGACTTGAGGAAGGTTTTAGCTTCGGCTTAGTCCAGCCCTGGCCGTTGCAGTCATCTAAGGAGTGAACCTGCAGATGGAAGCTAGCTCTCTCCCTCTCTCTTTCTCTCCCTCTCTCTCTGTAGCTCTTTCAAATAATAGGCTTTCTTTGAAAAATTGTTTAAAAATTGCTCCAGTAAAATCAGTATTTGTCTAAAACCTAAGAGGAGGCCACAGTGCAAAAAGCTCACTATTGGCGTAGGTGTTAAGTGGAGGCTAAGATATCAGCTGGGACACCGGCATCCCATATTGGAACACCTGGGTTCAAGTCCTAGCTCCTGCTAATGCACACCCTGGGAGGTAGCCGGTGATGGCTCAAGTGTTTGGGCCTCTGCTACCCATGTGGGAGATCTGGATGGAGTTCCTAGATCCTGACCAGGCTGTTACATGCATCTGGGGAGTGAACCAGCAGTTGGGAACTCTCTCTCAAATAGATATTTTTGTTTTTTAAACTCCTCATCCTGCTGCAGCTAAACCTCCTAAACTCATTCAGGGCTGATGACTACCTGTGGTCTCTAACTCGCCCCTTTGCCTTCAGGATGGTGAATACCAGACCCACCCAGGACTGAGCACCAAGTACCCCCCCCTTTTTTTTAAAGCATCCCCAATATATGAATTCACTTTCTTCCTTGGCACATTCTATCACAGAAGAACACTTAATCCTCAGGGTCTCCTCCTTCAGGGGGAAGAAACACGGTAGGGTAGAAAGAAAAAGGCTTCCAATGGGGTTGGGCTGACATGCGGGCCCTGTGCCTTGTTACTTGCAGGAGGTGAGCTGGTACCAGAGTTTGCAGGCCACGTGCCCTCTCGGTGCACGGTAACACCCGCATCACAGGCACGGCATGCAGCTGAACCAAGAGGACGCCTGTGGAGACAACTGTGGCCCCCAAAGCATTGTGCACATGGGATGTATCACTCGTACTTGAATTTGATTTATGGCTATTTCTCCCTTGTCTTGTCAGCATTCCCTTCAAAAAGGGAAATTCTCCTGCCAGCTGCTTTAAAGCCACTCAATCAGTCGTGTAGATAGTGGGCTGCAGACAACACCGTGCAGCGAACGGGGATTTCCTTCGGCAGCACATGGCGTGTGCCACGAGAACCTCTGCAAAGCGCATGCGTCCTCGGATTTGGGCCTGTTTGATGTGGCCTGTTGGCCGTCTCCGCTCTCCTCATGCCCTCACCCCCGTGTTTAGATCTGCAGATCTTAAAAGCGCATCTGGAATATTTTTTCAGATGAGTTCTGTGGGTTCTGCTTTTCTCTGAAATGAAGAGGACGCCTACCCCACACATCTGATTCGGCAGCATTTCCCCACCTTCTGGCCTGGACGACTAACGCACGAAGCACGCTGCCATCGACTGCAAAGGCGCGTGGCAGGCAGGAGGGGCTGAGTCAGCCGGCTGCCACTGCAGCAGCTCGGAACCGCGGGCAGCGGAGGGCAGGAGCTCACGTTCCACCGGCCCAGGGAGGTTTCTGAAAAGGCTAACGGTGACTTACGCACTTTGGAAAGGCTACCGCGGCTGACCTGCTGCAGCTGGGTTGACCACGCCAGTCTCACACCCAGTGCTTGCTCTCCCTAGGGACAAGTCTGGCAAAAAGTCCACCTGAAGTTCATTTTGAGGATACCTTTGACTGCCCAATCACCTTCTTCCACGGCTGCCCACCAGCCAGGTAACTCTGATGAGTATGGCCCAGCAAAACCCCAAGCAGCAAGGCAACAAAGATGAAACAAGAAACAAGAGCAGACGGTACTAGCTACACTTGGCGAAAATCAAAAAGGATGACAAAATGGGCTATCCAGTTACTTGAAAGTTTCCATTCCTCGGCCTGCTGGCTGGTTCTGATTCCAAAATCATGGTTGGAACTATCACGCCAGGAATGCCGGCCAGAAATGCATTGACAGTGGCCCACGAAACAATGAAGCAAACATCGCAAGGGACAGTACTGGCCACGGGGAAACCGTAAAAATGCAACTGAGAAAGTCAAGCTCCTGGGAAGCGCGGGTGGGGCCGGTCAGCACCCGCAGATGCTGCAGGGAAACCTGGCGGTATCTGAGCAGCCCCAGCTCCTGAGGGCCACACAGGATCCGCCCTTCAGCTTGAGGATCAGGTCTTGAACTTGACCGGGGGTCTGAGCTGCTATTTCTCAACAGCTGCTGCGAATCTGTGGGAGGAAGCCAAAGCTAACACAGATGTAGGATTCATCAGCACACCCCCTGGCCAGGTCAGCGGAGCCTTCTCAGGCAAGCTGTACTGCCGCTCTTCCACCAAGTGCTAACTGCAGGCAACACTGCCTTCCGGTGAGCAGCATCTACAAACAGATCCTTAAAGCTGTCCCAACCTTTCCTAACCAACCTGACCAATGCCAGTTTATACAGTCCGACAGGAAAATGTCCCCTCGTCCCACCCTCCACTGTCAAGGCATCATACACCCTAGAGGCGGCTGAGCACGGGCTCTGGAGCCAGCTACCCACTTGCTAGGCAGACTGCCAATGGTTTCCTCATCCGTAAAGTAGGTAACAGAACCTATACCTCACTGGACAGTTAGAAAGATTATATACGTTGCATTAAGTGCTTAGAACAAGGCCTGGAAGGCAAGCATTTGGCCTAACGTTTAAAGCTGCAGTTTGGGACATGGACATTCCATATCTGAGTGTCAAAGTTCGAGTTTCCGAAGCTCTATTTCCAATTCCAGCCTCCTGGAGCAGGTGGTGGCTCAGGTGGTTAGGTCCCCATCATGTACATGGGAGACCTGGGTTATGTTCCAGGTTTCCAGCTCCGGCCTGGCCCAGCCTCAGTAACTGTGGGCATCTGGGGGGTGAACCAATGGGCAGGAGCTCTGTCTGCCTCTCAAATAAACATTTTTTTTTTTTGACAGGCAGAGTGGACAGTGAGAGAGAGAGAGAGAGACAGAGAGAAAGGTCTTCCTTTGCCATTGGTTCACCCTCCAGTGGCCGCTTCGGTCGGCGCGCTGTGGTCAGCGCACTGCGCTGATCCGAAGGCAGGAGCCAGGTGCTTCTCCTGGTCTCCCATGTGGGTGCAGGGCCCAAGCACTTGGGCCATCCTCCACTGCTCTCCCTGGCCACAGCAGAGAGCTGGCCTGGAAGAGGGGCAACCGGGACAGAATCCGGCGCCCCGACTGGGACTAGAACCCGGTGTGCCAGCGCCGCTAGGTGGAGGATTAGCCTAGTGAGCCGCGGCGCCGGCCTCAAATAAACATTTCAAAAGCAGAGAATAAGGCCAGGGGCGGATTAGGTACCACGTCAGTGTTAGCTGCTAACATGAACATCAGTTATTGCTGTTACTTCAGCATCGTCTTCTAAATGTCCCAGCAGGCCCTTGCCCCCATACCCCCAAAGTTAACATGAACTCTTTGATGTCCTCGTCCCTTAGCAAGATTCACAGTGCATGATTTGGTCTGTAACTGAAGTTTTCACGGCCTGGCAGAGCTGTTGGCCAGGTACTGTTGCTGTGAGAACTAACTGGATAATACATGTGCAACTCAGAACACCGCTTGGTTCCCCCGTCAGTGCCAGGCAACGTTAGAAATATTGGCAACGATGATGGCTCAAGAGAGCAAAGCCTTTGCTTCTTCTCCATAAGCGGGAACCGACGTCCCCTGCAACCCCCGCTCAGCACCTGTGTCAGCTACAGGCTTCCACTCTGGGGAGGAGGAACGAGAGGAGGACTTCTTGAGGGACCTAGAGACGACCCCAGGTAGTCAATGGCAGTGATTCTCAGACGCGTGTGCCGACCTCTTATGTTAGAAGCCTCGTTTCGCTTGCAAGATACTCGCTGACGACAGAAATCACTCGGCTGCTAGCATGAGAGGCAGAGGGCCACTTCCTCCTTTTATCTCTTTATCCAACAGATGCCAGTCACCTGCACAGCCGGCCTTTCCCGGCACCTCGCTGGCATGTAGCAAACTATGTGGCCACTTCACTTGTCGTTCCAAAGTGCTGTCAAATGCACGGACGCGTCAGGACAAAGGGCCTCGCGTTCTGCTTCTCAGCTTGAACACAACACAGTCACCGCCCCGTGAGCCTTCCTCCAGTGTGACTGCTGTGTGCTGGCAGCCCAAGCCCTCCACTGCATCAAGGCGGGAAGGAGGCAGAGCCTGGGCGCTGGGGGCAGATGGCGCGGGTATGAACCCTCCTCTGCCACCTTGGGCAGCCCCCCACACCTCACTCTTTTCAACTGCAACCTGGTCCTGCAGGCTACTGTGAAGTTCTGCAGATCCTTCTAGGTTGTGGTGAGGCTAGAGAATGCACACGAGCTGCTTAGAAATGTCCCTGTAGCCCAGCTGACACTCCCATGAGAATACTTCTCACGTGTGCACATCTGGATTTTATATCAGAAAGCTCATGCCAGGGCAAGGAGCTTTGCACAGGTATGGGTATGGCAATAAGGACATCACAGTGCTGCCAGTCTCCGCCAGGGCTGGGACCCAGAATTACCCACACAAATAAATACAGGATATTTTACAAGGGATTTTGGCCAGAGGTTAAGTAGATCAACCCTCACACAGGGAGAGCTGAGGGCTCTCTACTTGTCCAGTACCAGTTCAGGGAGAGGCAAAAGCACCCACTGGACAAAAGCTGCAGTCTTTCCAATTAAACCCATCCTAAATCCTTCCAATGCAGCCCCTGGCTTCAGTATGGGGAGGAAGACACTTCCCAGGCCAGCATCCAGTCTGTGGGTCCTTTCTCAGGACGGGGGAGGGTCAGAATGCAGCTAAGAAATGGTGACTAGTTCTAACCACAACTCCCAGAGACACAAGGGGCTCCTGGGGCCACGCAGGCAGACGTGAAAAGTTAAGAAATACACACGTGGTGCTTCATGCGCCAGGGAGGCTGGGTCTGGCTGACAGGATCGGCAGTGACTGTGGTTTTGCGAGCCCAGCGGTGAAGGCCACAGTAGATGCTGTGGCGAAGATGCAGGGTAAACAAGGAAAAGAGCTGAATCCCAAGTGCAGCCAGCATTGGAGGAAGCTGACAGAGGGAAGTGAGGCAGACTGTAAGGCTCCGGGGCCCTCCTCCTCCTGACTCCTTCCCGGGAGTCACATACCAAGTAACTCGGCTACTAAGCACCCCTTCAGAGGGCAGAACCTTCAGACTGGCTTCGATCAACAAACATAAATTAATGAGTTATAAAAATACTGTTTACAGGGGCCAGCGCTGTGGTGCAGAGGGTTAAACGCCCTGGCCTGAAGCACCAGCATCCCATATGGGCTCCAGTTCTAGTCCCGGCTGCTCCTCTTCTGATCCAGCTCTCTGCTATGGCCTGGGAAAGCAGTAGAAGATGGCCCAAGTCCTTGGGCCTCTGCACCACATGGGAGACCTGGAAGAAGCTCTTGGCTCCTGGCTTCAGATCGGCACAGTTCCGGCTGTTGCAGCCAACTGGGGAGTGAACCATCGGATGGAAGACCTTTATCTCTCTTTCTCTCTCTCTGCTTCTCTTCTTTTTGTATAACTTTGACTTTCAAATAATAAATAAAATAAATCTTAAAAAAAATATTGTTCACAGAGGTTAAGAACCCGCATCAACAGCAGAGTGCTCTGTGCCTGACTGCAGCCTGCTGCTAATGCACACCTTGTGTGGTGGTGGTGATGGCTCAAATGATTGGGTCCCTGCCACCTCCACGGGAGGTGTGGATTGAGTTCCTGGTTCCTGGCTTTAGCCTAGTTGAGTCTCTGCTATTGAACGCATTTAGGGAGTGAACAGGCAGATGGGAGCTTGCTCTCTCTTTTTGCCTCTCAAATAAATTAAAAAAATTTTTTTAAATGGTATCCACAGATAGAAAGGCAAACATGTAAATGTTTTCTTCCCATCCTTTCCAAAACACTCAAATATGAAGTACCTCTGAGTTGCCGTCGTTGGTCCACGGCTGGCCTGCAACTCAATGTCATTTGTAACACCAATCAAGGAGGTTCGTTTGCTACACCACACAGCTTCCCAGCCTCATGACTCGTGGGCCCGGAGATGAGCAGTTTGCTGGGAGCACAAAGCGGCATATGGCTGCCAGGCTCTTCCTGGCCGACACCACAGATGGAGGGAAGGCTGCTCCGGCTCCCCACACTGCAGTTCTCGCAAGCTGACAGAAGGGATTTCCTAAAGCCCCGTCTGCTACGGAAACCTCCACTGGGCACAGTGGTTTGGAACAGTCAGGGGGTGGCTGGTAATGACAGACTCGGGCCAGATGCTCTAGAGAGAGGAGATCCAAGGGAGCGGCTGGGAGGTTTCTTAGCAGAGCGGACAAGGAGCCAGAGTGGGTCTGCAGTCAGACGGTTCTCATGGTGGCCCTTGCTGACAGGATGGGGATGGAGGGCGGGTGGTGTGGGGCAGGGACGTCCAAGCCTGCCCTTTGAGAGACGCAGCATCACACGAGTGTAACCCAAAACATCAAGTTCACGCTGAAAACAAATCCTGAGAGTGTTCACACCAGGTCTTTATGCGGCCCATAAGGTTGAAACCAAACAAGAAGGAAGAAGGAGCCAAGTGGCAGCAGCAAGGGCTCGATGGAAGGACGTGCACCTTTCCCTGTGGGTGTGGGGGGTCTGCCGGAGGAATACGCTCGTGGAGGTGGTGTCCCCTCCCACCCTGCCCAGGTGGATGCCACCAGCTGCCCCCAGTGAGCCATCTCGCAGCACCCGTCAGACGTGGTCAGATCTGGCAGCTGGCTGGAGCTGGTGAGGTTTGCTAGTTTGTCCATTATGTTTTTTAAAATTAAAACAAACAAACAAACAAATCCCATCCAGAAACCCCTCTTCGTGTGAAGACAGTCCTTCCTCGGGGGGACAGGACAATGGGGCTCCCAGCCTGCTCAGTGCTGGGTGGGCTGGGAAGCCACGACCCCGAACTCAGTCTGAAGGACGCATCAGCACAGACCTACCACTGTAGAGGAGATGCCCATGCACCAGGCACAACAGGGACCGCTCCAACAGGAGAGGCAGGTGGGTTTCCCGAACGATGGAAACCAGGGGACCTGGGGAACAAGCCACTGAGTCAACAGCAAGAGAGAATCTCACCCTTCCCGAATCTACTGTCACCATCACAGGGCCTGGAACTGAAGGCCACCTCACATCTCCCTCGCTGGCTGGGAGCGAATCTTAGGCTGCTTCGGATCTGCAGTGCCTTCCCCGCAGGCACTGGATAAAGGCCGGCTGACGCTGCTCGGGCCGACAGTGCACCAGTAGCTCCTCGAGCTGGGCCCCACAGATGCGGCATCAGAACGAAGCAAGCCGCCGCGGCGTTTTCACACGTTCATCGTGGTTCCTACCCAGCTACTCAATAAGCTGCCATCCAAAAAAAGAAATCAGGCAAATAGGCTCACAATTTGCTACAGCTTCCAGTAGATCAGGAATGTGATTGCGTAATGCCTACTAACCCAAACGCTATAAATCACGAGGCGGGAGGGTCAGCTTTTCCACATCCACTCTCTAAAATGAAAATAAGAGCAGGAAGTGCGGTTGGTGAGCGTGGCGGCCATGTTTATCATTTCAGCGCCATCCATACCTGTCCCGCCGTGGAGCCATTAGCACTCAGCAGAGCACTCCTTCCAATTTCCTACTTGATTGTTATTTCATCAGGGTGATGCTTTCTTTTTTCTTTTTTTTTTCTTTCCTGCCCTGGCTGCACAGAAAGCTCTATTTCTTGGCAGAACTTTCTGAGTGCCCAGTTATAAACCCCTTGTTACCACTTTCCTGCTTCAGGAAGTCCCCAGTGAGACTCTGCCAAATGACAAGGAGAGGAAAGGAAACATTTACAATGATGTGAGAAATCCCCAGTCTGGAAAAACAGATCAAAGGGAGCAGTCAGAAGGGACCCGTGTGCATGGAGCTGGGGGCTAGAAGGCTCTCCCTAAACTGGACTGGCACCATCACCGCACCGGGAAGCTAGCTAGCAAGCCAGGCACCTCCCCGCATGACAGTGCCATCAGCCACCCTGCCACGGGTCAGCTGTGTCTGAAGCGAAAGGAATCATACTGCAGAAGCCATCCCGAGAAGCCAAGTTCCCCAGGTCCCAGTGCGCCTTCATAGAAAAATGGCCTGTGACTCCCATGGTCTCCCTCCACCAGCTCCTGCCACGAAAGGGTCCCTCAGCACAATGAAGTAAGTAATAGCAGGGAGAAAGAGAGAGGGAGGTAAATGGTTTGGAAAGTAGAAAACAGGGTGGAAAAATGAAATTCAAGACAGATGTGTGAGAGCCGCAAACATATGTCCTTGAATTTAGGCGTCCAAGTGATTCATGGGAGAAAGCCATGCACACTGTAAAGAAATGAACAGAGGAGTAAATACAGAACACAGGATTGCATTCCCCTCGTATTATGCAGAAACATCAACCCCCATGCCTCTTTCTGCTAGGTAAGGCTGTTAGAACACCGGGCAAGCAGAGGATCCAAGATGAGACTCCAGCGATTAGGCAGAGGTCTCTGTCATCCTCAACAGGAGGGTCGACCACCAGCAATTCATTTCTGATCCCCAATGCGGCTTTCCTTCTCTCCAAAAGGTATGGCTGCTTCTTAACATCAGTAGAACTTCATGCATAGTAGCATTTGCCAGGCTAATGCCTGGCCATTAAGAAAAAATAAAGCAGGAAATTTCGAAGGGCGTTTTCATCAAAACACAAAAGTCTAAGACTGTGGCCGGAAAGACATTTTTACAATGCGGTATTAGTATGTGTTGTTTTACTTCTAAACAGCTAACTCAAAGGGGCCACTGCACAATTGATTCCAAATGCCTCATATGGAGAAAAAACACAGGCAACCTGCCTCGCTGCCCAACCCCTCTCAGTTTGAGACTTCAGAAGGTAACAGGAAAGAGGAAAACAGCAGGAGGCTGGACGCACTGGAGAACCGGGGTGAAGCAGGGCAGGGCCCAAGGACGGAACCTGGCGGGCTTGGGAGATGACAGGGTTTTCCGGGATGGGTCAAGTGTCACATTTCATGACCCTGCTCAGCAGAACCTCAGGCCCACACCACACGTGCACCTGGTCATTTGTCATCAGCAGGCATTTCCTGAGTATCCCAAGCCTACCAAGTACTTGGGCCAGATGGTGTGGGGATAGAGACACGAAGACAGAGTTTTCTGTCCTTAAGGAAGAAAGGAGACTGGCAGGTATCCAACCTGCTTCCTCTTTGGACACCCACCAGGCGAGCTGTCCCTGCAGCAGTAAGCCTTGGGGCATGGTGTTCCCTGGCCGCCAGCCTTAGAGCAGGGGTGACAGAAGTTGGCGGGCACACTTGATCTAAGACCAATCATCTTCTCTCCTGAGAATTTCGAAATGAATACAAACATGCATTTGGTACAATCAGCGCTTCTGAGCCAACTACACGCTTTGACGAGGATACTGGAGGGCACCATGCTGCTCCTCTCAGCCTCTGGGAGCCCCCCTGCCCCCCCCCCCATCAGTTCCCTTGAGCCTTCACTCCCACAAACAATCATCACTAGCAAAACATGGCACGGATGTGAGTAAGATAAAAAAAAGTGCTGATTAGATGACACAGGAGCTGGGGATCAAAAACGCAGGGAGAGGGCAGGCAGGGAGGAGCAGAGAGAAACAAATCTGCCAAGGGAGGGGGGACCGACATCAGAGAACAGAGAGAAGCGGTGGAGCCACAGGGACCTGCTGCTGCAGTCCCACTGCTGGGCCCGCTGGCTCCCAGCTGCACTCCATTTCCTGCATCTGGATGCCCAGGGATTGACGGCTAACTCCGAGAGCCTAACTCAATCTGCTTGTGCCAGCCCAAGTGAATTTCTGTTCCTTTCGTAAACAACTTCTAACTAAGACAGATGTGTGGGTTTGTGTGCAAAGAGAAGGAACCCATCAACATCAAACCCCGCAGGGCTCCGGGCTTAAAACACCAGCGAGAGAAAAGCAGAATGACCTGACACCCTTAACCCTTTCCATTCCTTTTCTCGTGGCTCATTCTCCTGTCCTTCCCACAGAATCCTGGGGCGGAAACTCCTCCCGTCAGGGATGCAGACAGGGCACAGGTGACCTGCCTGAGTCGGTTATGGAATCGCTTGCTCGGTGCAGGTGCAGTTTTCTGAGTACTTTTGATCTACAGTTTGATGAGTCCGAGGGTGCAAATAATCGAGAAGGTAGACTCCCTCTGAGGTGTGAGCTTGTAACACCACAGGTGTGGATGTGAGAAGAACCAGGCTGGTTCTCCGCCCTGTGGGTCAAAGGGAAGGAAGATGGCCATGAACAAACTCAAATGTGCCAGGAAGAGCCCTTGAGTTTGAGTTCCCAGAGTGGGACTCCCCCTCCAAGACGGTTCTGCACCATCTCTGTCCAGGGGGCGCTCCCCCGAGCTCTGTCAGGAGGAAAGAAAAGTCTGGGGCTTCTAGAGACGTGAAAAATAAGGAAAAGAAAAACCAAAGCCCTTACCTTACATTCCCAAAATAGCACAAAGGATATTCATAAGCAGACATAGTAAGTCTCGCCCAACTTTAATTTTTTAATGATTTTTCATTTTATTTAAGAGGAGGCAGAGCAATGGGTGGGGGAGAGAGAGAGAGAGAAAGCGAGAGAGAGAGAGAGAGCGCACGTGCTCCATGTACTGGTTCATCCTCTAAATGCCTACAACAGCTGGCACAGGGCCAGGCCAAAGCCAGGAACTCACGCCAGGTCTCCCATGTAGATGGTGGGGACTCAACTTCTTGAGCCATCACCTGCTGCCTCCCAGGGTGCCCATGAGCAGGCAGCTGGAATCAGGAGCAGGGCCAGGATTCAAACCTAGGCATTCCCACACTGGATACAGGCATCCCAAGCAGTATCTTAACCACTATGCCAAATGCGCACCCCTTCAACTTTGTTTTCAGAAGACAGCTCAAAAATGAGAGGCTGTCATGGGTGGATACTCCCAGGCCACATGTGCTGGTATCTTCCTGGAGCAGGCCAGTTCCAGAAGCCTTCGGTGCCTCAGAACCAAAACGAGCAAGAGTGTAAAGTTTCCGAGGTTGCAACAGCCCGGGCTTTCTCCTCCAGAACCGAAATGTCCCAGTGAATCAGACCTTGAAAATGCCACTAATCACTTGCTTAGGAAACTTAAAACTGCTCAGGGCTTCTGAACAGAAACCACACACAGATGGATTCTCCATAAGGAGCAAGGATTTGCTGGGACATGCTGACCATTTTAAAGAGCACAATAATCCTGTCAACCTTCGCAGAACCCAACTGTTAAATGTCAACAAGTTTCAGACCGGTCTCCAGACCACCCGTAGCAGACTCTGCCTCCCGAAGCAGGGAAACACGGCCGAGTGGCTGGGCTCTGGTGCACTTGAGCTCTGTCTTTTGCTAAGTGTCAGTGACACACAGTGTCCTCCAGGCTGAAGTGACAAAGGGCGAGGCGAGCGGCTTCAGGCTACACACAGAAATGGAAAGCGTACAGAAAGTGCGAGGGGGGACAAGGAGGCCGGCTGAGGGCTTACAGAAGAAAGATGAGCTCCCCCGTGCCCCCAGTCACAACAAAGGGCAGCGGGGGGAGCAGAGGGGTGCAGTCGGCCAGGCCGCGCGGGTCACTTCCCCAACAAAGTCACTTCCGCTGTAAACTGGGAAAATCATCGCTCTTGCCTCTCAGGCTTGCTACGAGGATTAAACCAGATGTGAAATCCAGATGGCTCCTCCAGTGCCTGTATTCCTCCAATTCGGCCGTTTCACGAGTGTCATTCACAATTTGTGCCCTCACACTCCGACTCTTTTATTTTCTTCTTTTGCTTTGAATAGACTCTTTCCTTTTAATACATAAAAGTCTGTCTTGGAAGGGAACTTTATATTGTCATTATAAATGGAGAACCAGGACTGCTGACTGCAAATAGAGGGTGTCAACGTAAGAACAGCAAAGACAAACAAGTATGCAATTTTCTGTAGCCCCCTTGGTCTGCAGAAGGCTCTTGGGCCCGCTTTCACTATCGAAAGGGAGATGAGTCACTTTTTCAGAGGTTTAGAGGGGGCAGCACATCCAGACTTTGTGCTAATGGAACCAGAGACTGGACGACTAGAAAACACAGGACGCAGCTCAACCAGGGGCGATGACCTCAGAAACAGCCCTGCCAAGGCCCTGTGGCATTAAACCCCCAAGGCCCTGTGGCATTAGAGGCGATGGTGAAAAAAAGGAACAAGAGTCTTACAGACTCGGCTTACCCCTGCAAACTAGCTGAGACCCCCCAGCCCCTGGAGGGCTCTTTGCCTAGGAGGAAACCCT